>NW_027596235.1:0-541968 GCF_964194155.1 Cetorhinus maximus | reverse complement strand
TCCCTTTAATCTCCCCGAGATCACGTTCTCTGTCCCTTTAAATTCCCTGTGATCTCACTCTCTGTCCATTTAACCTCCCCGTGATCGCACTCTCTGTCTCATTAACCTACCCGTTCTCTCACTCTCTGTCCCTTTAATCTCCCCGTGATCACATTCTCTGTCCCTTTAAACTCCCCGTGATATCACTCTCTGTCCATTTATTTCCCCATGATTGCAATCTTTGTCCCATTAACCTCCCCGTGAGCTCACTCCCTGGCCTTTAACTTCCCGTGATCTCACTCTCTGTCCCTTAAAACTCCCCGTGATCTCTCTCTCTGTCCCTTTAACCTCCCGGTGATCTCACTCTTGTCCCGTTAACATTCCCGTGATCTCACTCTCTGTCCCTTTAACCTCCCGGTGATCTCACTCTCTGTCCCGTTAACATTCCCGTGATCTCACTCTCTGTCCCTTTAACCTCCCCGTGATTTCACTCTCTCTCCCTTTAACGTCCCGGTGATGTCACTCTCTGTCACTTTAACCTCTCCGTCCCTTTAACCTCTCCGTGATCTCACTCTCTGTCACTCTAACCTCCCCGTGATCTCATTCTCTGTCCCTTTAACCTCCCCATGATCTCACTCTCTGTCCCTTTAACCTCCCCATGATCTCATTCTCTGTCCCATTAACCTCCTTGTGATCTCACTATCTGTCCCTTTAACCTCCCCGTGATCTCACTCTGTCGCTTCAACCTCCCCGTTAACTCTCTCATTCCCTTTAACCTCCCCGTGATATCACTCTCTGTCTCTTTTACCTCCCCGTGATCTCGCTCTCTGTCCCGTTAACCTCCCCGTGATCTCACTCTTTGTCCCATTAACCTCCCCCTGATCTCAATGTCTGTCCTCTTAACTTTCCCGTGATCTCTCTTTCTATCCCTTAAACCTCCCCGTGATATCACTCTCTGTCCCATTAACCTCCCCGTGATCTCACTCTCTGTCCCTTTAACCTCCCCGTGATCTCACTCACAGTCCCTTTAACCTCTCCGTGATCTCAATCTCTGTCCCTTTAACGTCCCAGTGATCTCACACTATCCATTTAAACTCCATGTGATCTCACTCTCTGTCCCATTAATCTCCCCGTGATCTCACTCTCGGTCCCGTTAACCTCTCGGTGATCTCACTCTCTGTCCCTTTAACTTCCCCGTGATCTAACTCTCTTGTCCCTTTCACCTCCCTGTAATCACATTCTCTGTCCCATTAACCTCCCCGTGATCTCACTCTCTGTCCCTTTAACTTCCCTGTGATCTTATTCTCTGTTGCTTTCACCTCCCCGTGATCTCACTCTCTGACCCATTAATCTCCCCGTGATTTCAATCTCGGTCCCTTTAACCTACCCGTGATCTCACTCTCTGTCCCTTTAACTTCCCCGTGATCTCACACTCTGTCCCTTTCACCTCCCTGATTTAGCACTCTGTCCCTTTCACCTCCCCGTGATCTCACTCTCTGTCCCATTATACTCCTCGTGAGCTCACTCTCTGTCCCTTTAACTCCCCCGTGATCTCACTCTCTGTCCCTTTAATCTTCATGATCTAGCATTCTGTCCCTTTAAACTCCCCGTAATCTCATTATCTGTCCCTTTAACCTCCCCGTGATCTCACTCTCTGTCCCATTAAACACCCCGTGATCTCACTCTCAGTCCCGTAACCTCCCCGTGATCTCACACTCTGTCCCATTAACTTCCCCGTGATCTCACTCTCTGTCCCATTAACCTCACCGTGAGCTCACTCTCTGTCCCTTTAACTTCCCCGTGATCTCACTCTCTGTCCCATTAACCTCCCCGTTATCTGACTCTCTGTCCCTTTAACATTCCCGTGATATCAGTCACTGTCCCTCTAACCTCCCCGTGATCACACTCTCTGTACCTTTAAACTCCCCATGATCTCAATCTCTGTCCATTTAATCTGCCCGTGATCTCACTCTCTCCATTTAACCTCCCTGTGATCTCACTCTCTTTCCCTATCACCTCCCCGTGATCTCACTCTCTAAACCATTAATCTCCCCGTGATCCTACTCTCTGTCCCGTTAACCTCCCCGTAATCCCACTCTCTGTCCCTTTAACCTTCCCGTGATTTCAATCTCTGTCGCTTTAATCTCCCCGTGATCACACTCTCTGTCCCTTTAAACTCCCCGTGATCTCACCCTCTGTCCCTTTAACCACCCCGTGCTCTCACTCTCTGTCACTTTAACCTCCAGGTGATCTCACTCTCTGTCCCATTAACCTCCCCGTGATCTCACTCTCTGTCCCTTATACCTACCAGTCATCTCACTCACTCTCCCTTTAACCTCCCCGTGAGCTCAGTCTCTGTCCATTTAACTTCCCCGTGATCTCACTCTCTGTCCCTTTAATCTCCCCGAGATCACATTCTTTGTCCCTTTGAACTCCCCGTGATATCACTCTCTGTCAATTTAACCTCCCCATGATCGCAATCTCTGTCCCATTATCCTCCCAGTGATCTCACTCTCTATTCCTTTAACCTCCCCGTGATCTCACTCCCTGGCCCTTTAACTTCCCCGTGATCTCACTCTCTGTCCCTTTAACCTCCCTGTGATTTCACTCTCTGTCCCTTTAACGTCCCCGTGATGTCTCTCTCTGTCCCTTTAACCTCCCCGTGATCTCACTCCCTGTCCCTTTAACCTCCCTGAGTTCTCATTCTCTGTCCCTTTAACCTCCCCGTGGTCTCACTCTCTGTCCCATTAACCTCCTTGTGATCTCACTATCTGTACCTGTAAACTCCCCGTCATCTCACTCTGTCGCTTCAGCCTCCCCGTTAACTATGTCTGTCCCATTAACCTCCCCGTTATCTGACTCTCTGTCCCTTTAATGTTCCCGTGATATCAGTCACTGTCCCTCTAACCTCCCCGTGATCACACTCTCTGTCCCTTTAAACTTCCCATGATCTCAATCTCTGTCCATTTAATCTGCCCGTGATCTCATTCTCTGTCCATTTAACCTCCCCGTGATCTCACCCTCTGTCCCTATAACATCCCCGTGATCTCACTCTCTGTCCCATTAACCTCCCCGTAATCTCACTGCATGTCCAATTAACCTCCCCCTGATCTAACACTCTGTCCCCTTAACTTTCCCGTGATCTCACTCTCTATCCCAAAAACCTCCCCGTGATATCACTCTATTTCCCATTAACCTCCCCGTGATCTCACTCTCTATCCCTTTAACCTCCCCGTAATCTCACTCTCTATCCCTTTAACCTTCCCGTGATTTCAATCTCTGTCCCTTTAATCTCCCCGTGATCACACTCTCTGTCCCTTTAAACTCCCCGTGCTCTCACTCTGAGTCACTTTAACCTCCCCGTGATCTCACTCTCTGACTCATTAATCTCCCCGTGACCCTACTCTCGGTCCCTTTAACCTCCCCGTGATCTCACCCACTGTCCCTTTCACCTCCCCGTGATCTCACTCTCTGTCCCATTATCATCCCCGTGAGCTCACTCTCTGTCCCTTTAATCTTCCTGATCTAGCTTTCTGTCCCATTAACCTCCCCGTAATCTCACTCTCTGTCCCTTTAACTTTCCCGTGATTTCAACCTCTGTCCCTTTAATCTCCCCGTGATCTCACTCTCTGTCCCTTTAAACTCCCCGCGATCTCACCCTCTGTCCCTTTAACCACCCCGTGCTCTCACTCTCTGTCACTTAAACCTCCCCGTGATCTCACTCTCTGTACCTTTAACCTCCCCGTGATCTCACTCTCTGTCCCATTAACCTCCCCGTGATCTCACTCTCTGACCCTTTAATCTCCCCGAGATCACGTTCTCTGTCCCTTTAAATTCCCCGTGATCTCACTCTCTGTCCCTTAAAACTCCCCGTGATCTCTCTCTCTGTCCCTTTAACCTCCCGGTGATCTCACTCTCTGTCCCTTAAACCTACCAGTCATCTCACTCTCTGTCCCTTTAACCTCCACATGAGCTCACTCTCTGTCCATTTAACTTCCCCGTGATCTCACTCTCTGTCCCTTTAATCTCCCCGAGATCACGTTCTCTGTCCCTTTAAATTCCCTGTGATCTCACTCTCTGTCCATTTAACCTCCCCGTGATCGCACTCTCTGTCTCATTAACCTACCCGTTCTCTCACTCTCTGTCCCTTTAATCTCCCCGTGATCACATTCTCTGTCCCTTTAAACTCCCCGTGATATCACTCTCTGTCCATTTATTTCCCCATGATTGCAATCTTTGTCCCATTAACCTCCCCGTGAGCTCACTCCCTGGCCCTTTAACTTCCCCGTGATCTCACTCTCTGTCCCTTAAAACTCCCCGTGATCTCTCTCTCTGTCCCTTTAACCTCCCGGTGATCTCACTCTCTGTCCCGTTAACATTCCCGTGATCTCACTCTCTGTCCCTTTAACCTCCCGGTGATCTCACTCTCTGTCCCGTTAACATTCCCGTGATCTCACTCTCTGTCCCTTTAACCTCCCCGTGATTTCACTCTCTCTCCCTTTAACGTCCCGGTGATGTCACTCTCTGTCACTTTAACCTCTCCGTCCCTTTAACCTCTCCGTGATCTCACTCTCTGTCACTCTAACCTCCCCGTGATCTCATTCTCTGTCCCTTTAACCTCCCCATGATCTCACTCTCTGTCCCTTTAACCTCCCCATGATCTCATTCTCTGTCCCATTAACCTCCTTGTGATCTCACTATCTGTCCCTTTAACCTCCCCGTGATCTCACTCTGTCGCTTCAACCTCCCCGTTAACTCTCTCATTCCCTTTAACCTCCCCGTGATATCACTCTCTGTCTCTTTTACCTCCCCGTGATCTCGCTCTCTGTCCCGTTAACCTCCCCGTGATCTCACTCTTTGTCCCATTAACCTCCCCCTGATCTCAATGTCTGTCCCCTTAACTTTCCCGTGATCTCTCTTTCTATCCCTTAAACCTCCCCGTGATATCACTCTCTGTCCCATTAACCTCCCCGTGATCTCACTCTCTGTCCCTTTAACCTCCCCGTGATCTCACTCACAGTCCCTTTAACCTCTCCGTGATCTCAATCTCTGTCCCTTTAACGTCCCAGTGATCTCACACTATCCATTTAAACTCCATGTGATCTCACTCTCTGTCCCATTAATCTCCCCGTGATCTCACTCTCGGTCCCGTTAACCTCTCGGTGATCTCACTCTCTGTCCCTTTAACTTCCCCGTGATCTAACTCTCTTGTCCCTTTCACCTCCCTGTAATCACATTCTCTGTCCCATTAACCTCCCCGTGATCTCACTCTCTGTCCCTTTAACTTCCCTGTGATCTTATTCTCTGTCGCTTTCACCTCCCCGTGATCTCACTCTCTGACCCATTAATCTCCCCGTGATTTCAATCTCGGTCCCTTTAACCTACCCGTGATCTCACTCTCTGTCCCTTTAACTTCCCCGTGATCTCACACTCTGTCCCTTTCACCTCCCTGATTTAGCACTCTGTCCCTTTCACCTCCCCGTGATCTCACTCTCTGTCCCATTATACTCCTCGTGAGCTCACTCTCTGTCCCTTTAACTCCCCCGTGATCTCACTCTCTGTCCCTTTAATCTTCATGATCTAGCATTCTGTCCCTTTAAAC
The DNA here is from genome assembly GCF_964194155.1 of Cetorhinus maximus. Classification (NCBI taxonomy): domain Eukaryota; kingdom Metazoa; phylum Chordata; class Chondrichthyes; order Lamniformes; family Cetorhinidae; genus Cetorhinus; species Cetorhinus maximus. Next base: position 536,387 of record NW_027596235.1, on the reverse strand, counting down.
TCCCCGTAATCTCATTATCTGTCCCTTTAACCTCCCCGTGATCTCACTCTCTGTCCCATTAAACACCCCGTGATCTCACTCTCAGTCCCGTAACCTCCCCGTGATCTCACACTCTGTCCCATTAACTTCCCCGTGATCTCACTCTCTGTCCCATTAACCTCACCGTGAGCTCACTCTCTGTCCCTTTAACTTCCCCGTGATCTCACTCTCTGTCCCATTAACCTCCCCGTTATCTGACTCTCTGTCCCTTTAACATTCCCGTGATATCAGTCACTGTCCCTCTAACCTCCCCGTGATCACACTCTCTGTACCTTTAAACTCCCCATGATCTCAATCTCTGTCCATTTAATCTGCCCGTGATCTCACTCTCTCCATTTAACCTCCCTGTGATCTCACTCTCTTTCCCTATCACCTCCCCGTGATCTCACTCTCTAAACCATTAATCTCCCCGTGATCCTACTCTCTGTCCCGTTAACCTCCCCGTAATCCCACTCTCTGTCCCTTTAACCTTCCCGTGATTTCAATCTCTGTCGCTTTAATCTCCCCGTGATCACACTCTCTGTCCCTTTAAACTCCCCGTGATCTCACCCTCTGTCCCTTTAACCACCCCGTGCTCTCACTCTCTGTCACTTTAACCTCCAGGTGATCTCACTCTCTGTCCCATTAACCTCCCCGTGATCTCACTCTCTGTCCCTTATACCTACCAGTCATCTCACTCACTCTCCCTTTAACCTCCCCGTGAGCTCAGTCTCTGTCCATTTAACTTCCCCGTGATCTCACTCTCTGTCCCTTTAATCTCCCCGAGATCACATTCTTTGTCCCTTTGAACTCCCCGTGATATCACTCTCTGTCAATTTAACCTCCCCATGATCGCAATCTCTGTCCCATTATCCTCCCAGTGATCTCACTCTCTATTCCTTTAACCTCCCCGTGATCTCACTCCCTGGCCCTTTAACTTCCCCGTGATCTCACTCTCTGTCCCTTTAACCTCCCTGTGATTTCACTCTCTGTCCCTTTAACGTCCCCGTGATGTCTCTCTCTGTCCCTTTAACCTCCCCGTGATCTCACTCCCTGTCCCTTTAACCTCCCTGAGTTCTCATTCTCTGTCCCTTTAACCTCCCCGTGGTCTCACTCTCTGTCCCATTAACCTCCTTGTGATCTCACTATCTGTACCTGTAAACTCCCCGTCATCTCACTCTGTCGCTTCAGCCTCCCCGTTAACTATGTCTGTCCCATTAACCTCCCCGTTATCTGACTCTCTGTCCCTTTAATGTTCCCGTGATATCAGTCACTGTCCCTCTAACCTCCCCGTGATCACACTCTCTGTCCCTTTAAACTTCCCATGATCTCAATCTCTGTCCATTTAATCTGCCCGTGATCTCATTCTCTGTCCATTTAACCTCCCCGTGATCTCACCCTCTGTCCCTATAACATCCCCGTGATCTCACTCTCTGTCCCATTAACCTCCCCGTAATCTCACTGCATGTCCAATTAACCTCCCCCTGATCTAACACTCTGTCCCCTTAACTTTCCCGTGATCTCACTCTCTATCCCAAAAACCTCCCCGTGATATCACTCTATTTCCCATTAACCTCCCCGTGATCTCACTCTCTATCCCTTTAACCTCCCCGTAATCTCACTCTCTATCCCTTTAACCTTCCCGTGATTTCAATCTCTGTCCCTTTAATCTCCCCGTGATCTCACCCACTGTCCCTTTCACCTCCCCGTGATCTCAATCTCTGTCCCATTATCATCCCAGTGAGCTCACTCTCTGTCCCTTTAATCTTCCTGATCTAGCTTTCTGTCCCATTAACCTCCCCGTAATCTCACTCTCTGTCCCTTTAACTTTCCCGTGATTTCAACCTCTGTCCCTTTAATCTCCCCGTGATCTCACTCTCTGTCCCTTTAAACTCCCCGCGATCTCACTCTCTGTCCCTTTAACCTCCCTGTGATTTCACTCTCTGTCCCTTTAACGTCCCCGTGATGTCTCTCTCTGTCCCTTTAACCTCCCCGTGATCTCACTCTCTGTCCCTTTAACATCCCCGTGATCTCATTCTCTGTCCCTTTAACCTCCCTGAGTTCTCACTGTCTGTCCCTTTAACCTCCCCGTGATCTCACTCTGTCGCTTTAACCTCACCGTTAACTCTCTCAGTCCCTTTAACCTCCCCGTGATCTAACTCTCTATCCCTTAAACCTCCCCGTGATATCACTCTCTGTCTCTTTTATCTCCCCGTGATCTCACTCACTGTCCCGTTAACGTCCCCGTGATCTCACTCTCTGTCCCATTAACCTTCCCCTAATCTCAATCTCTGTCCCCTTAACTTTCCCGTAATCTCACTCGCTATCCCTTAAACCTACCCGTGATATCAATCTCTGTCCCATTAACCTCCACGTGATCTCACTCTCTGTCCCTTTAACCTCGCCGTGATCTCACTCCCAGTCCCTTTAACCTCTCCGTGATCTCAATCTCTGTCCCTTTAACGTCCCAGTGATCTCACACTGTCCATTTAATCTTCCCGTGATCGAACTCTCTGTCCCTTTCACCTCCCGGTAATCACACTCTCTTTCCCATTAACCTCTCCGTGATCTCAATCTCTGTCATTTTAACGTCCCAGTGATCTCACACTGTCCATTTAAACTCCATGTGATCTCACTCTCTGTCCCATTAATCTCCCCGTGATCTCACTCTCGGTCCCGTTAACCTCCCGGTGATCTCACTCTCTGTCCCTTTAACTTCCCCGTGATCTAACTCTCTGTCCCTTTAACCTCCCGGTGATCTCACTCTCTGTCCCTTTAACTTCCCTGTGATCTTATTCTCTGTCGCTTTCACCTCCCCGTGATCTCACTCTCTGACCCATTAATCTCCCCGTGATCTCAATCTCGGTCCCTTTAACCTACCCGTGATCTCACTCTCTGTCCCTTTAATCTTCCCGAGATCACATTCTTTGTCCCTTTGAACTCCCCGTGATATCACTCTCTGTCAATTTAACCTCCCCGTGATCGCAATCTCTGTCCCATTATGCTCCCAGTGATCTCACTCTCTATTCCTTTAACCTCCCCGTGATCTCACTCCCTGGCCCTTTAACTTCCCCGTGATCTCACTCTCTGTCCCTTAAACCACCCCGTGATCTCTCTCTCTGTCCCTTTAACCTCCCGGTGATCTCACTCTCTGTCCCTTTAACTTCCCCGTGATCTAACTCTCTGTCCCTTTAACCACCCGGTGATCTCACTCTCTGTCCCTTTAACTTCCCTGTGATCTTATTCTCTGTCGCTTTCACCTCCCCGTGATCTCACTCTCTGACCCATTAATCTCCCCGTGATCTCAATCTCGGTCCCTTTAACCTACCCGTGATCTCACTCTCTGTCCCTTTAACTTCCCCGTGATCTCACACTCTGTCCCTTTCACCTCCCTGATTTAGCACTCTGTCCCTTTCACCTCCCCGTGATCTCACTCTCTGTCCCATTATACTCCTCGTGAGCTCACTCTCTGTCCCTTTAACTTCCCCGTGATCTCACTCTCTGTCCCTTTAATCTTCATGATCTAGCATTCTGTCCCTTTAAACTCCCCGTAATCTCATTCTCTGTCCCTTTAACCTCCCCGTGATCTCACTCTCTGTCCCATTAAACTCCCCGTGATCTCACTCTCAGTCCCGTTAACCTCCCCGTGATCTCACTCTCTGTCCCATTAACTTCCCCGTGATCTCACTCCATGTCCCTTTCACCTCTCCGTCATCTCACTCTCTGTCCCATTCACCTCCCCCTGATCTCACTCTCTGTCCCATTAACCTCACCGTGAGCTCACTCTCTGTCCCTTTAACTTCCCCGTGATCTCACTCTCTGTCCCATTAACCTCCCCGTTATCTGACTCTCTGTCCCTTTAACATTCCCGTGATATCAGTCACTGTCCCTCTAACCTCCCCGTGATCACACTCTCTGTACCTTTAAATTCCCCATGATCTCAATCTCTGTCCCTTTAATCTGCCCGTGATCTCACTCTCTCCATTTAACCTCCCTGTGATCTCACTCTCTTTCCCTATCACCTCCCCGTGATCTCACTCTCTAAACCATTAATCTCCCCGTGATCCTACTCTCTGTCCCATTAACCTCCCCGTAATCTCACTCTCTGTCCCTTTAACCTTCCCGTGATTTCAATCTCTGTCGCTTTAATCTCCCCGTGATCACACTCTCTGTCCCTTTAAACTCCCCGTGATCTCACCCTCTGTCCCTTATACCTACCAGTCATCTCACTCACTCTCCCTTTAACCTCCCCGTGAGCTCAGTCTCTGTCCATTTAACCACCCCGTGCTCTCACTCTCTGTCACTTTAACCTCCAGGTGATCTCACTCTCTGTCCCATTAACCTCCCCGTGATCTCACTCTCTGTCCCTTATACCTACCAGTCATCTCACTCACTCTCCCTTTAACCTCCCCGTGAGCTCAGTCTCTGTCCATTTAACTTCCCCGTGATCTCACTCTCTGTCCCTTTAATCTCCCCGAGATCACATTCTTTGTCCCTTTGAACTCCCCGTGATATCACTCTCTGTCAATTTAACCTCCCCATGATCGCAATCTCTGTCCCATTATCCTCCCAGTGATCTCACTCTCTATTCCTTTAACCTCCCCGTGATCTCACTCCCTGGCCCTTTAACTTCCCCGTGATCTCACTCTCTGTCTCTTAAACCACCCCGTGATCTCTCTCTCTGTCCCTTTAACCTCCCGGTGATCTCACTCTCTGTCCTTTTAATCTCCCCGTGATCTCACTCTCTGTCCCGTTAACATTCCCGTGATCTCACTCTCTGTCCCTTTAACCTCCCTGTGATTTCACTCTCTGTCCCTTTAACGTCCCCGTGATGTCTCTCTCTGTCCCTTTAACCTCCCCGTGATCTCACTCTCTGTCCCTTTAACATTCCCGTGATCTCATTCTCTGTCCCTTTAACCTCCCTGAGTTCTCATTCTCTGTCCCTTTAACTTCCCCGTGATCTCACTCTCTGTCCCATTAACCTCCTTGTGATCTCACTGTCTGTCCCTTTAACCTCCCCGTGATCTCACTCTGTCGCTTTAACCTCACCGTTAACTCTCTCAGTCCCTTTAACCTCCCCGTGATCTGACTCTCTATCCCTTAAACCTCCCCGTGATATCACTCTCTGTCTCTTTTACCTCCCCGTGATCTCACTCACTGTCCCGTTAACCTCCCCGTGATCTCACTCTCTGTCCCATTAACCTTCCCCTAATCTCAATCTCTGTCCCCTTAACTTTCCCGTGATCTCACTCGCTATCCCTTAAACCTACCCGTGATATCAATCTCTGTCCCATTAACCTCCACGTGATCTCACTCTCTGTCCCTTTAACCTCGCCGTGATCTCACTCCCAGTCCCTTTAACCTCTCCGTGATCTCAATCTCCGTCCCTTTAACGTCCCAGTGATCTCACACTGTCCATTTAATCTTCCCGTGATCGAACTCTCTGTCCCTTTCACCTCCCCGTAATCACACTCTCTTTCCCATTAACCTCACCGTGATCTCACTCTCTGTCGCTTTAACCACCTCTTGATCTAACTCTCTGTCCCTTTAACCTCCCCGTGATCTCAATCTCTGTACCTTTAACGTCCCAGTGATCTCACTCTGTCCATTTAATCTTCTCGTGTTCTCAATCTCTGTCCATTTATCCTGCCCGTGATCTCACACTGTCCATTTAAACTCCCCGTGATCTCACTCTGTCCATTTAATCTTCTCGTGTTCTCAATCTCTATCGCTTTATCCTTCCCGTAATCTCTCTCTGTCACTATAACCTCCCCGTAATCACACTCTCTGTCCCTTTAAACTCCCCGTGATCACACTCTATGTCCATTTAATCTCCCCGTGATCTCACTCTCTGTCCATTTAACCTCCCTGTGCACTCAATCTCAGTCTCTTTAACCTCCCCGTGATCTCACTCTCTGTCCCTTTAAACTCCCCGTGATCACACTCTCTGTCCCTTTAACCTCCCCGTGATCTCACTCTCTGTCCCATTAACCTCCCGGTGATCTCACTCTCTGTCCCATTAACCTCCCCGTGATCTCACTCTCTGTCCCATTAACCTCCCGGTGATCTCACTCTCTGTCCAGTAAACCTTCCCGTGATCTCACTCTCTGACCCTTTAACCTCACCGTGATCTCACACTATGTCCCTTTAACTTCCCCGTGATCTCACTCTCTGTCTCTTTAACCTGCCCGTAATCTCTCTCTGTCCCTTTAACTTATCCGTGATGTAACTCTCTGTTCCTTTAACCGCCCCGTGATCTTTTTCTCAGTCCCTTTAACCTACCCGTGATCTAAATCTCTGTCCCTTTAACTGCCCCGTGACCTCACTCTCTGTCCCTTTAACCTCCCCGTGATCACACTCTCTGTCCCTTTAAACTCCAGTGATCTCACTCTCTGTCCCTTTAACCTCCCCGTGATCTGTCTCTCTGTCCGTTTATCCTCCCAGTGTTCTCAGTCTTTCCCTTTAAACACCCCGTGTTCTCAATCTCTGTCCCTTTAAACTCCCCGTGATCTCACTCTGTCCATTTAATCTTCTCGTGTTCTCAATCTCTGTCCATTTATCCTGCCCGTGATCTCACTCTGTCCATTTAAACTCCCCGTGATCTCACTCTGTCCATTTAATCTTCTCGTGTTCTCAATCTCTGTCGCTTTATCCTCCCCGTAATCTCTCTCTGTCACTATAACCTCCCCGTGATCACACTCTCTGTCCATTTAAACTCCCCGTGATCTCACTCTCTGTCCATTTAACCTCCCTGTGCACTCAATCTCAGTCTCTTTAACCTCCCCATGATCTCACTCTCTGTCCCTTTAAACTCCCCGTGATCACACTCTCTGTCCCATTAACCTCCCGGTGATCTCACTCTCTGACCCTTTAACCTCACCGTGATCTCACACTATGTCCCTTTAACTTCCCCGTGATCTCACTCTCTGTCGCTTTAACCTCCCCGTAATCTCTCTCTGTCCCTTTAACTTCTCCGTGATGTCACTCTCTGTCCCATTAACCTCCCCGTGATGTAACTCTCTGTCCCTTTAACCGCCCCGTGATCTTTTTCTCAGTCCCTTTAACCTCCCCGTGATCTAACTCTCTGTCCCTTTAACCGCCCCGTGATCTCACTCTCTGTCCCTTTAACCTCCCCGTGATCACACTCTCTGTCCCTTTAAACTCCAGTGATCTCACTCTCTGTCCCTTTAACCTCCCCGTGATCTGTCTCTCTGTCCGTTTAACCTCCCAGTGATCTCAGTCTTTCCCTTTAAACACCCCGTGTTCTCAATCTCTGTCCCTTTAAACTCACCATGATATCACTTTCTGTCCCTTTGACCTCCCCTTGATCTCACTCTTTTTCCCGTTAACCTACCCGTGATCTCTCTTACAGTCCCTTTAACCTCCCCGTGATCTCACTCTCTGTCCCTTTTACCTCCCCGTGATCTCACTCTCTGTCCCATTAACCTCCCCGTGATCTCACACTCTGTCCCTTTAACATCCAGCTTTTCTCACTCTCTGTCCCTTGAAACACCCCGTGATCTCATTCTCTGTCCCTTTAACCTTCCCATGATCTCACTCTCTGTCCCTTCAAACTCCCCGTGATCTCATTCTGTCGCTTTAACCACCCCCTTTACCCTCTCTGTCCCTTTTACCTCCCTGCGATCACACTCTCTGCCCCTTTAAACTCCCCGTGATCTCACTTACTGTCCCTTTAATCTCTACGTGATCTCACTCTCTGACCCTTTAACCTCCCCGTGATCTCACTCTCTGTCCCTTTAACCTCCCCGTGATCTCACACTCTGTCACTTTAACCTCCCCGTGATCTCACTCTCTGTCTCTTTAAGCTCCCCGTGATCTCAATCTCTGACCCTTTCACCTCTCCGTGATCTCACTCTCTGTCCATTTAACCTCCCCGTCAACTAACTTTCTATCCCTTTAACCACCCCTTGAACTCACTCTCTGTCCCTTTATCCTGCCCCTGATCTCACTCTCTGTCGCCTTAACTTTCCCGTGATCTCACTCTCTGTCCCATTAACCTCCCCGTGATCTCACTGTCTGTCCATTTAAACTCCCCGTCATCTAACTCTCTGTCCCTTTAACCTCCCCGTGATCTCACTGTCTGTACCTTTAACCTCCCCGTGATCTCACTCACTGTCCCTTTAACCTCCAGGTATTCTCACTCTCTGTTCTTTTAAACTCCCCGTGATCTCACTCTCTGTCCCTTTAACCTCCCCGTGATCTCACTCATTCCCCTTAATCTTCCCGTGATCTTAATCTCTGTCCCATTAACCTCCCCGTGATCTAACTCTCTGTCCCTTTAATCGCCCCGTGATCTCACTCTCTGTCCCTTTAACCGCCCCGTGATCTCACTCTCTGTCCCTTTAACCTCCCCGTGATCTCACTCTCTGTCCCTTTAACCGCCCCGTGATCTCACTCTCTGTCCCTTTAAACTCACCGTGATCTCAATTTCTGTCCCTTTAACCTGCCCGTGATCTCACTCTCTGTCCCTTTAACCACCCCGTGATCTCACTCTCTGTCCCTTTTACCTCCCCGTGATCTCACTCTCTGTCCCTTTAAGCTCCCCATGATCTCAATCTCTGACCCTTTAACCTCTCCGTGATATCACCCTAGTCCATTTAACCTACCCGTCAACTAACTTTCTACCCCTTTAACCTCACCTTGAACTCACTCTCTGTCCCTTTAACCTTCCCGTGATCTCACTGACTGTCCATTTAACCTCCCCGTCATCTAAATCTCTTTCCCTTTAACCTCCCCGTGAAATCACTCTCTGTCCCTTTAATCTCCCCATGATCTCACTCTCTCACCCTTTATCCTCCCCCTGATCTCACTCTCTGTCGCCTTAACTTTCCGCGATCAAACTCTCTGTCGCTTTAACCTCCCCGTGAACACACTCGCTGTCCCTTTAACCTCGCCGTGAACTCACTCGCTGTCCCTTTAACCTCGCCGTGAACTCAATCGCTGTCCCTTTAACCTCCCCGTGATCTCACTCTCTGTCCCTTTAACCTCCCCGTGATCTCACTCTCTGTCCCGTTAACTTCCCAGTGATCTCACTCTCTGTCCCTTTAACCTCCCTGATTTAGCACTCTGTCCCTTTAACCACCCCGTGATTTCACTCTCTGTCCCTTTAACCAACCCGTGATCTCTCCCTGTCCCTTTAACCTCCCCGTGATCTCTCTCTCTGTCCCTTTAACCTCCCAGTGATCTCTGTCTTTCCCTTTAAACTCCCCGTGTTCTCACTCTCTGACCCTTTAACATCCCCGTGATCTCACTCTTTGTCCCGTTAACCTCCCCGTGATCTCACTCCCTGTCCCTTGAACCTCCCCGTGATTTCACTCTCTGTCCCTTTTACCTCCCCGTGATCTCACTCTCTGTCTCTTTAAACTCCCCGTGATCTCACTCTCTATCCCTTTAACCTCCCCGTGATCTCACTCTCTGTCCGTTTATCCTCCCGGTATTCTCACTCTCTGTCCCTTTAAACTCCCCGTGATCTCATTCTCTATCCCTTTAACCTCCCCGTGATGTCACTCTCTGTCCTGTTAACCTTCCCGTGATCTCACTCTCTGTCCCTTTAACCTCCCCGTGATCTCACTCACTGTCCCTTTAACCTCCCCGTGATATCATTCAATGTCCCTTTAACCTCCCCGTAATCTCTCTCTGTCCCGTTAACCTCCCCGTGATCAAAATCTCTGTCCCATTAACCTCCCCGTGATATCATTCTCTGTCCCTTTAACCAATCCGTGACCCCTCTCTGTCCATTTAACCTCCCAGTGATCTCACTCTCTGTCACTTTAACCTCCCCGTGATCTCACTCTCTGTCCATTTAACCTCCCCGTCAACTAACTTTCTATCCCTTTAACCACCCCTTGAACTCACTCTCTGTCCCTTTATCCTGCCCCTGATCTCACTCTCTGTCGCCTTAACTTTCCCGTGATCTCACTCTCTGTCCCATTAACCTCCCCGTGATCTCACTGTCTGTCCACATAAACTCCCCGTCATCTAACTCTCTGTCCCTTTAACCTCCCCGTGATCTCACTGTCTGTACCTTTAACCTCCCCGTGATCTCACTCACTGTCCCTTTAACCTCCAGGTATTCTCACTCTCTGTCCATTTAAACTCCCTGTGATCTCATTCTCTGTCCCTTTAAACTTCCCGTGATCTCACTCTCTGTCCCATTAACCTCCCCATGATCACACTCTCTGTCCATTTAACCTCCCCGTGATCTCACTCTCTGTCCCTTTAACCTCCCCGTGATCTCACTCTTTCCCCTTAATCTTCCCGTGAGCTTAATCTCTGTCCCATTAACCTCCCCGTGATCTAACTCTCTGTCCCTTTAATCGCCCCGTGATCTAACTCCCTGTCCCTTTAACCTCCCCGTGTTCTCACTCGCTGTCCCTTTAACCTCCCCGTGAGCTCAATCTCTGTCCCTTTAACCTCACCGTGATCTCACTCTCTATCCATTTAACCTCACAGTCATCTAACTCTCTTTCCCTTTAACCAGCCCGTAATATCACTCTCTGTCCATTTAACTTCCCCGTGATCTAACTCTCTGTCCCTTTAACCGCCCCGTGATCTCTCTCTCTGTCCCTTTAACCTCCCCGTGATCTCTGTCTTTCCCTTTAAATTCCTCGTGTTCTCACTCTCTGTCCCTTTAAACTCACCGTGATATCACTCTCTGACCCTTTAACATCCCCGTGATATCACTCTTTGTCCCGTTAACCTACCCGTGATCTCACTCTTTTTCCCGTTAACCTACCCGTGATCTCTCTTACAGTCCCTTTCACCTCCCCGTGATCTCACTCTGTCCATTTAAACTCCCCGTGATCTCACTCTGTCCATTTAATCATCTCGTGTTCTCAATCTCTGTCCATTTATCCTGCCCGTGATCTCACTCTGTCCATTTAAACTCCCCGTGATCTCACTCTGTCCATTTAATCTTCTCGTGTTCTCAATCTCTGTCGCTTTATCCTCCCCGTAATCTCTCTCTGTCACTATAACCTCCCCGTAATCACACTCTCTGTCCCTTTAAACTCCCCGTGATCACACTCTCTGTCCCTTTAACCTCCCCGTGATCTCACTCTCTGTCCCATTAACCTCCCGGTGATCTCACTCTCTGTCCCGTAAACCTCCCCGTGATCTCACTCTCTGTCCCATTAACCTCCCGGTGATCTCACTCTCTGTCCCGTAAACCTTCCCGTGATCTCACTCTCTGACCCTTTAACCTCACCGTGATCTCACACTATGTCCCTTTAACTTCCCCGTGATCTCACTCTCTGTCGCTTTAACCTCCCCGTAATCTCTCTCTGTCCCTTTAACTTATCCGTGATGTCACTCTCTGTCCCTTTAACCGCCCCGTGATCTTTTTCTCAGTCCCTTTAACCTCCCCGTGATCTAACTCTCTGTCCCTTTAACCGCCCCGTGATCTCACTCTCTGTCCCTTTAACCTCCCCGTGATCACACTCCCTGTCCCTTTAAACTCCAGTGATCTCATTCTCTATCCCTTTAACCTCCCCGTGATGTCACTCTCTGTCCCGTTAAACTTCCCGTGATCTCACTCACTGTCCCTTTAACCTCCCCGTGATATCATTCAATGTCCCTTTAACCTCCCCGTAATCTCTCTCTGTCCCGTTAACCTCCCCGTGATCAAAATCTCTGTCCCATTAACCTCCCCGTGATATCATTCTCTGTCCCTTTAACCAATCCGTGACCCCTCTCTGTCCATTTAACCTCCCAGTGATCTCTGTCTTTCATTTTAAACTCCTCATGTTCTCACTCCCTGTCCCTTTAACCTCCCCGTGATCTCACTCTCTTTCCCTTTAACCTCCCCGTGATCTCACTCTGTCCCATTAATCTTCCCTTGACCTTAATCTCTGTCCCATTTACCTCCCGGTGATCTCACTATCTGTCACTTTAACCTCCCCGTGATCTCACTCTCTGTCTCTTTAAGCTCCCGGTGATCTCAATCTCTGACCCTTTCACCTCTCCGTGATCTCACTCTCTGTCCATTTAACCTCCCCGTCAACTAACTTTCTATCCCTTTAACCACCCCTTGAACTCACTCTCTGTCCCTTTATCCTGCCCCTGATCTCACTCTCTGTCGCCTTAACTTTCCCGTGATCTCACTCTCTGTCCCATTAACCTCCCCGTGATCTCACTGTCTGTCCATTTAAACTCCCCGTCATCTAACTCTCTGTCCCTTTAACCTCCCCGTGATCTCATTCTCTGTCCCTTTAAACTTCCCGTGATCTCACTCTCTGTCCCATTAACCTCCCCATGATCACACTCTCTGTCCATTTAACCTCCCCGTGATCTCACTCTCTGTCCCTTTAACCTCCCCGTGATCTCACTCTTTCCCCTTAATCTTCCCGTGATCTTAATCTCTGTCCCATTAACCTCCCCGTGATCTAACTCTCTGTCCCTTTAATCGCCCCGTGATCTAACTCTCTGTCCCATTAACCTCCCCGTGTTCTTACTCTCTGTCCCTTTAACCTCCCCGTGAGCTCAATCTCTGTCCCTTTAACCTCACCGTGATCTCACTCTCTATCCATTTAACCTCACAGTCATCTAACTCTCTTTCCCTTTAACCAGCCCGTAATATCACTCTCTGTCCATTTAACTTCCCCGTGATCTAACTCTCTGTCCCTTTAACCGCCCCGTGATCTCTCTCTCTGTCCCTTTAACCTCCCCGTGATCTCTGTCTTTTCCTTTAAACTCCTCGTGTTCTCACTCTCTGTCCCTTTAAACTCACCGTGATATCACTCTCTGTCCCTTTAACATCCCCGTGATATCACTCTTTGTCCCGTTAACCTACCCGTGATCTCACTCCCTGTCCCTTTAAGCTCCCCGTGTTCTCACTCTCTGTCCTTATAAACTCACCGTGATATCACTCTCTGTCCCTTTAACATCCCCGTGATCTCACTAATTGTCCCGTTAACCTATCCGTGATCTCACTCCCTGTCCCTTTAACCTCCCCATGATCTCACTCTCTGTCCCTTTAACCTCCCCGTGATCTCACTCTGTCCCATTAATCTTGCCTTGATCTTAATCTCTGTCCCATTTACCTCCCGGTTATCTCACTCTCTGTCACTTTAACCTCCCCGTGATCTCGCTCTCTATCCCTTTAAGTTCCCCGTGATCTCAATCTCTGACCCTTTCAACTCTCCGTGATCTCATTCTCTGTGCATTTAACCTCCCCGTAAACTAACTTTCTATCCCTTTAACCTCCCCGTGAACTCACTCTCTGTCCCTTTAACCTCCCCGTGATCTCTCTCTCTGTACCTTTAACCACCCAGTGATCTCAAACTCTATCCCTTTAACCTCCCCGTGGTCTCACTCTCTGTCCATTTAAACTCCCTGTGATCTCATTCTCTGTCCCTTTAACCTCCCCGTGATCTCACTCTCTGTCCCTTTAACCTCCCCGTCATCTAACTCTCTGTCCCTTTAACCTCCCCGTGATCTCATTCTCTGCCCCTTTAACCACCCCGTAATCTTACTCTCTGTACCTTTAACTTCCCCGTGATCTAAATCTCTGTCCCTTTAAAGTCCCAGTGATCTCACACTGTCCCTTTAACCTCCCCGTGATCTCAATCTCCGTCCATTTAACCTCCCCGTGATCTCAATCTCTGTCCATTTATCCTGCCCGTGATCTCACTCTCTGTCCCGTTAACCTCCCCGTGATCTAAATCTCTGTCCTTTTAACTTCCCCTGATCTCACTCTCTGTCCCATTAAACTCCCCGTGATCTCACTCTCTGACCCTTCAACCTACCCGTGATCCCATTCTGCCGCTTTAACCTGCCCCTTAACTCCCTCTGTCCTTTTAACCTCCCCGTGATCTCACTCTCTGTCCCTTTAAATTTCCCGTGATCTCACTCTCTGTCCCTTTAACCTCCCCATGATCTCACTCTCTGTCCCTTTAACCTCCCCGTGATCTCACTCTCTGTCCGTTTATCCTCCCAGTATTCTCTTTCTCTGTTTCTTTAACCTCCCCGTGATCTCACTCTCTGTCCCTACAACCTCCCCGTGAACTCATTCAGTCGCTTTAACCTCCCCCTTAACTGTCTCTGTCCCTTTAACCTCCCCGTGATGTCACTCTGTCCCTTTAACACTGCAAAAGTGCAGCACACCCTCAATTACTGACCCTCCAACAATGCAGCACACCCTCAATTACTGACCCTCCAATAGTGCAGCACACCCACAATTACTGACACTCCAATAGTGCAGCACACCCTCAATTACTGACACTCCAATAGTGCAGCACACCCTCAATTACTGACCCTCCAACAGTGCAGCACACCCTCAATTACTGACACTCCAATAGTGCAGCACACCCTCAATTACTGACCCTACAATAGTGCAGCACACCCTCAATTACTGACACTCCAATAGTGCAGCACACCCTCAATTACTGACACTCCAACAGTGCAGCACACCCTCAATTACTGACCCTCCAATAGTGCAGCACACCCTCAATTACTGACTCTCCAATAGTGCAGCACACCCTCAATTACTGACCCTCCAATAGTGCAGCACACCCTCAATTACTGACCCTCCAATACTGCAGCACACACTCAATTACTGACTCTCCAATAGTGCAGCACACCCTCAATTACTGACACTTCAATAGTGCTGCACAGCCTCCATTACTGACTCTCCAATAGTGCAGCACAACCTCAATTACTGACACTCCAATAGTGCAGCACACCCTCAATTACTGACATTCCAATAGAGCAGCACAACCTCAATTACTGACACTCCAATAGTGCAGCACATCCTCAATTACTGACCCTCCAATAGTGCAGCACACCCTCAATTACTGACACTCGAATAGTGCAGCACACCCTCAATTACTGACACTCCAATAGTGCAGCACACCCTCAATTACAGACACACCAATAGTGCAGCAAACCCTCATTTACTGACCCACCAATAGTGCAGAACACCCTCAATTACTGACACTCCAATAGTGCAACACACACTCAATTATTGACACTCCAATAGTGCAGCACACACTCAATTACTGACACTCCAATAGTGCTGCACAGACTCAATTACTGACTCTCCAATAGAGCAGCACAACCTCAATTACTAACCCTCCAATAGTGCAGCACACCCTCAATTACTGACACACCAATAGTGCAGCACACCCTCATTTACTGACCCTCCAAGAGTGCAGCACACCCTCAATTACTGACACTCCAATAGTGCAGCACACCCTCAATTACTGACACTCCAATAGTGCAACACACACTCAATTACTGACACTCCAATAGTGCAGCCCACCCTCAATTACTGACCCTCCAATAGTGCAACACACACTCAATTACTGACACTCCAATAGTGCAGCACACCCTCAATTACAGACACTCCAATAGTGCAGCACACCCTCAATTACTGACACTCCAATAGTGCTGCTCACCCTCAATTACTGACACACCAATAGTGCAGCACACCCTCAATTACTGACACTCCAACTGTGCAGCACACCCTCAATTACTGACACACCAATAGTGCAGCACACCCTCAATTACTGACACTCCAATAATGCAGCACACCCTCAATTACTGACACTCCAATAGTGCCACACACCCTCAATTACTGACACTCCAATAGTGCAGAACACCCTCAATTATTGACACTACAATAGTGCAGCACACCCTCAATTACTGACACTCCAACGGTGCAGCAAACCCTCAATTACTGACCTACAAATAGTGCAGCACACCCTCAATTCCTGAACCTCCAATAGTGCGGCAAAAACTCAATTGCTGACACTCCAATAGTGCAACACACCCTTAATAACTGACACTCCAATAGTGCAGCACACACTCAATTACTGACACTCCAATACTGCAGCAAACCCTCAATTAATGACCCTCCAATAGTGCAGCACACCCTCATTAACTGACACTCAAATAGTGCAGCACACCCTCAATTACTGTCCCTCCAATAGTGCAGCACACCCTCAATTACTGACACTCGAATAGGGCAGCACACCCTCACATACTGACCCTCCAATAGTGCAGCACACCCTCAATAATTGACACTCCAATAGTGCAGCACAACCTCAACTTTTAAAAGCATTAAAAAGTTGAAAAAAGCCATTGATAACACCACCAAATTGAACAACAACCTCAATATTTAAAATCACCAACAAATTCAACAACCACCTCATCAGTGATAAACACCAACAAATTCAACAATAACCTCAACTTTTAAAAGTACAAAAAAGTTGAAAAAAAACATTGATAACACCAACAAAATCAACAACAACCTCAACAATGAACAGCAACAAAAAATTCAACAACAACCTCAACAATGAAAAACGCCAACAAATTCAACAACAACTTCAACAATGAAAAACAACCAACAAATTTAAAATCAACCTCAACCTTTAAAATTACAATTAAGTTCAACAAAATAAACATTGATAACATCAATAAGTTCTGCAGAAACCTCAACTTTGAAAAACACAAAAAAGTTCAAATAAAATCATTGATAACCCCAACAAATTCTACAGCAACAGCAATATTAAAAATCACCAACCAATTCAACGACCTCAACTTTGAAAAACACCAACAAATTCAACAACATCCTCAACTTTTAAAAACACAAAAAAATTCAACAACAACCTTAACTTTTACATGTACTAAAAAGTTGAAAAAAGCCATTAATAACACCAACAAATTGAACAACAACCTCAATATTGAAAATCACCAACAAATTCAACAACAACCTCAACATTGAAAAACGCCAACAAATTCATCAACAACCTCAATATTGAAAATCACCTGCAAATTCAACAACCTCAACATTGAAAAACACAAAACAGTTCAAAAGAAAACATTGATAACACCAACAAATTCAACAACATCAACATTGAAAAACACCAACAAATTAAACAACAACCTCAACATTTAAAAGTACAAAAAAGTTCAACAAAATGAACAGTGAAAATACCAATAAATTCAACAACGACCACAACTTTTTAAAATACAAACAAGTTCAACAAAATAAACATTGATGACACTGTCCAATTCAACAACAACCTCAACATTTAAAATCACCAATAAATTCACCAACCTAAACACTGAATATCACCAACAAGTTTAACAACAACCTCAATATTGAAAATCAACAACAAATTCTACAACAACCTCAACATTGAAAATCACCAACAAATTCAACAACAACCTCATCAGTGATAAACACCAACAAATTCAACAATAACCACAACTTTTAAAAGTACAAAAAAGTTTAAAATAGAACATTGATAACACCAACAAATTCAACAAAAACCTCAACAATGAACAGCAACAAAAAATAAAACAACAACCAGAACATTGAATAACGCCGACAAATTCAACAACAACTTCAACAATGAAAAACAACCAACAAATTCCAAATCAACCTCAACCTTTAAAATTACAAATAAGTTCAACAAAATAAACATTGATAACATCAATAAATTCTGCAAAAACCTCAACTTTGAGAAACACAAAAATGTTCAAATACAACAATTGATAACCCCAACAAATTCAACAACAACAGCAATATTAAAAATCACCAACCAATTCAACGACCTCAACTTTGAAAAACACCAACAAATTCAACAACATCCTCAACTTTTAAAAACACAAAAAAATTCAACAACAACCTCAACTTTTACATGTACTAAAAAGTTGAAAAAAGCCATTAATAACACCAACAAATTGAACAACAACCTCAATATTGAAAATCAGCAACAAATTCAACAACAACCTCAACATTGAAAAACGCCAACAAATTCAACAACAACCTTAATATTGAAAATCACCAAAAAATTCAACAACCTCAACTTTGAAAAACACAAAAAATTTCAAAAAAACCCATTGATAACACCAATAAATTCAACAACAACCTCTATATTGAATATCACCAACAAATTCAACGACCTCAACTTTGAAAAACACCAACAAATTCTACAACAACCTCAACATTGAAAAACAACATCAAATTTAACAACAACCTCAACAATGAAAACACCAACAAATTCAACAAAAACCTCAACAATGAACAGCACCAAGAAATTCAACAACAACCTCAACACTGAAAACCGCCAACAAATTCAACAAAATCCTCCACAATGAAAAACAGCCAACATATTCAAAATCAACCTCAACGTTTAAACATACAAAAAAGTTCAACAAAATAAACATTGATAACATCAATAAATTCAGCAAAAACCTCAACTTTGAAAAACACAAAAAAGTTCAAAAAAAACCATTGATAACCCCAACAAATTCAAGAGCAACAGCAATATTGAAAATCACCATCCAATTCAATGACCTCAACTTTCAAAAACAACAACAGATTCAACAACATCCTCAACTTTTAAAAATACAAACAAGTTCAACAAAAAAATTGATAACACCAACAAATTCAACAACATCCACATCAATGGAAAAACACCAACAAATTCAACAACAACCTCAACATTGAAAAACGCCAACAAATTCAACTACAACCTCAACATTTAAAAATACAAAACAGTTCAAAAAATAACATTGATAACACCAACAAATTCAACAACAACCTCAACATTGAAAAACATCAACAAATTCAACAACAAACTCAACAATGAAAAACACCAACAAATTCAACTACAAACTCAACATTGAAAAATACCAACAAATTCAACAACAACTTCAACTTTGAAAAATACTAAAAAGTTCGAAAAATAACATTGATAACACCAACAAATTCAACAACAAACTCAATATTGAAAATCACCAGCAAATTCAACAACCTAAACATTGAAAAACACAAAACAGTTCAAAAGAAAACATTGATAACACCAACAAATTCATCAACAACCTCAATATTGAAAATCACCAACAAATTCAACAACATCAACATTGAAAAACACCAACCAATTCAACAACAACCTCAATATTGAAAATCTCCAACAAATTCAACGAACTCAACTTTGAAAAACACCAACAAATTAAACAACAACCACAACATGTAAAAGTACAAAAAAATTCAACAAAATGAACAGTGAAAAAAACCAATAAATTCAACAACGACCACAACTTTTAAAAATACAAACAAGTTCAACAAAATAAACATTGATGACACTGTCCAATTCAACAACAACCTCAACATTACACAATCACCAACAAATTCAACAACAACCTCAACAATGAAAAACACCAACAAATTCAAAATCAACTTCAACTTTAAAAAGTACAAAAAAGTTCAACAAAATAATTAATTAATAACACCAATAATATCAGCAACAACCTCAACTTTGAACAACACAAAAAAGTTCAAAAAAACCATTGATAACACCATCAAATTCAACAACGTCAATATTGAAAATCACCAACAAATTCAACAAAAACCTCAAAATTGAAAATCACCAACAAATTCAACAACAACCTCAACATTTAAAAGTACAAAAAAGTTGAATAAAGAACATTGATAACACCATCAAATTCAACAACAACCTCAACATTGAAAAACAACATCAAATTTAACAACAACCTGAACAATGAAAACACCAACAAATTCAACAGAAACCTCACCATTGAAAAAAACCAACAAATGCAACAACAAGCTCAACATTGAAAAACGTCAACAAATTCAACAACAACCTCAACATTGAAAAACTCCAACAATTCAACAACAACCTCAACAATGAAAAACACCAAAACGTTCAAAATCAACCTCAACGTTTACAAGTACAAAAAAGTTCAACAAAATAAACAGTGATAAAACCAATAAATTCAGCAACATCCTCAACTTTGAAAGACACAAAAAAGCTCAAAAAAAACCATTGATAACACCATCAAATTCAACAACAACCTCTATATTGAAAATCACCAACTAATTCAAAAACAACCTCAACTTTTAAAAGTACAAAAAAGTTGAAAAAAGAACATTGATAACACCATTTAACGACAACCTCAACAATGAAAACACCAACAAATTCAACAAAAACCTCACCATTGAAAAACACCAACAAATTCAACAACAACCTCACCATTGAAAAACACCAAGAAATTCAACAACAAGGTCAACATTGAAAACCGCCAACAAATTCAACAACAACCTCAACAATGGAAAACAACCAACAAATTCAAAATCAACCTCAACGTTTAAACGTAAAAAAAAGTTCAACAAAATAAACATTGATAACATCAATAAATTCAGCAAAAACCTCAACTTTGAAAAACACAAAAAAGTGTAAAAAAAACCATTGATAACCCCAACAAATTCAACAGCAACAGCAATATTGAAAATCACCAACCAATTCAACGACCTCAACTTTCAAAAACACCAACAGATTCTACAACATCGTCAACTTTTAAAAATACAAACAAGTACAACAAAAAAATTGATAACACTAACAAATTCAACAACATCCTCAACAATGAAAAACACCAACAAATTCGACAACAACCTCAACATTGAAAAACATCAACAAATTAAACAACAAGCTCAACATTGAAAAATACCAACAAATTCAACTACAAACTCAACATTGAAAAATACCAACAAATTCAACAACAACTTCAACTTTGAAAAGTACTAAAAAGTTTGAAAAATAACATTGATAACACCAACAAGTTTAACAACAACCTCAACATTGAATAACGCTAACAATTTCAACAAAAACCTCAATATTGAAAATCCAAACAATTTCAACAACAACCTCAACTATTAAAATTGCCCAAAAATTCAACAAAATAAATGTTGATAACACCAACAAATTCATCAACAACCTCAATATTGAAAATCACCAGAAAATTCATCAACCTCAACATTGAAAATCACAAAACAGTTCCAAAGAAAACATAGATAACAACAACAAATTCAACAACATCAACATTGAAAAACACCAACCAATTCAACAACAACCACAATATTGAAAATCACCAACAAATTCAACGACCTCAACTTTGAAAAACACCAATAAATTAAACAACAACCTCAACATGTAAAAGTACAAAAAAGTTAAACAAAATGAACAGTGAAAAAAACCAATAAATTCAACAACGACCACAACTTTTAAAAATACAAACAAGTTCAACAAAATAAACATTGATGACACTGTCCAATTTAACAACAACCTCAACATTTAAAATCACCAATAAATTCACCAACCTAAACACTGAATATCACCAACAAGTTCAACAACAACATCAACATTGAAAAACACCAACAAATTTAACAACAATCGCAACATTGAAAATCAGCAAAAAATTCAACAACAACCAGAACATTGAAAAACACCAACAAATTAACGATCAACCTCAACAATGAAAACACCAAAAAATTCAACAAAAATCTCCCCATTAAAAAACACCAACAAATTCAACAACAACCTCAACACTGAATATCACCAACAAATTCAGCAACAAACTTAACGTTGAAAAACACCAAAAAGTTTAAAAAAAAAACCATTGATAACACCATCAAATTCAATAACGTCAATATTGAAATTCACCAACAAATTCAACGACCTCATCTTTGAAAAACACCATCAAATGCAACAACAACCTCAACTTTTAAAACTACAAAAATGTTCAATAAAATAAACAGTGACAAAACCAACAAATTCAACTACAACCGCAATATTGAAAATCACAAACAAATTTAAAAACAACCTCAACAATGAAAACACCAACAAATTCAACAAAAACTTCAACTTTATAAAATACAAACAAGTTGAACAAAAAAAACATTGATTACACCAACAAATTCAACAACAACCTCAACAATGAAAAACACCAACAAATTCAACAACAACCGCAACATTTAAAAACACCAACAAATTCAACAACAACCTCAATATTGAAAATCACCAACAAATTCAACAACCCCAATATAGAAAATCACCAACAAATTCAACAACAACCTCGACATGGAACACCAAGAAATTCAGCTACATCCTCAATGTTGAAAATCACGAACAAATGCAAGAACCTCAACATTGAAAAACACCAACAAATTTAACAACCAACTCAACAATGGAAAGACCAGAAAATTCAACACAACCTCACCATTGAGAAACACCAACAAGTTCAATAAGAACCTCAACACTGAAAAACACCAACAACTTCAAGACCAAGCTCAACAATGATATAAAAGAAAATATTCAACAACAACCTCAACATTGAAAAATACAAAAAAGTTCAAAAAATAACATTAGTAACACCAACAAATTCAACAACAACCTCAATATTGAAAATCACCAACAAAATTCAACAACCTCAACATTGAAAAACGCCAACAAATTCAACAACAACCTCTATATTGAAAATCACCAACAAATTCAACGACCTCAACTTTGAAAAACACCAACAAATTCAACAACAACCTCAACTTTTAAAAATACAAACAAGTTCAGCAAAAAAAACATTGATTACACCAACAAATTCAACAAGAAACTCAACATTGAAACATACCATCCAATTCAACAACAACGTCATCATTGAAAAAAACAAATTCAACAACAACCTCAACTTTTAATAGTACAAAAAAGTTGAAAAAAGAACATTGATAACACCAACAAATTCAACAACAACCTGAACAATGAAAAACACCAAAAAATTAAACAACAGCCTCAACATTGAAAGACGCCAACAAAGTCAACGACAACCTCAACAATGAAAAACACCAACAAATTCAAAATCAACCTCAACTTTTAAATGTAGAAAAAAGTTCAACAAAATAAACATTGATAACATGAATACATTCAGCAACAACCTCAACTTTGAATATCACCAACAAATTCAACAACCTCAACATTGAAAAACACCAACAAATCAACAACAGCCTCAACAATGAAAAACACCAATAAATTCAACAACAACCTCAACATTGAAAAACACCAACAAATCCAATAACAACCTCAACTTTTAAAAATACAAACAAGTTCAACAAAAACATTGATAACATCAACAAATTCAACAACAAACTCAATACTGAAAATCACCAACAAATTCAACAACATTAACATTGAAAAACATCAATAAATTCAACAACAACCTCAACATTGATAACACCAACAAATTCAACAACAACCTCAATATTGAAAATCACCAACAAATTCAACTACCTCAATAGTTAAAAACACCAACAAACTAAACAACAACTTCAACTTTTAAAAATACAAACAAGTTCAAAAAAAAAACCTTGATAACACCAACAAATTCAACAACAAACTCAATTTTGAAAATCACCAACAAATTCAACAACATTAGCATTGAAAAAAACAAAAAAGTTCAAAAAAAACAATTCATAACACCAACAAATTCAAAAACAACCTCATCTCTTAAAAATACAAAAAAGTTCAAAAAATAACATTGATACACCAACAAATTCAACAACAACATCAATATTGAAAAACACCAACAAATTCAACAACAACCTCAACTCTTAAAAATACAAAAAAGTTCAAAAAATAACATTGATACACCAACAAATTCAACAACAACATCAATATTGAAAAACACCAACAAATTCAACAACAACCTCAACTTTAAAAATACAAACAAGTTCAACAAAAAAAACATTGATAACACGAACAAATTCAACAACAAACTCAATATTGAAAATCACCAACAAATTCAACAACATTAACGTTGAAAAACATCAATAAATTCAACAACAACCTCAACGTTGACAACACCAACAAATGCAACAACAAACTCAAATTTGAAAATTAGCAACAAATTCAACAACATTAGCATTGAAAAAAACAAAAAAGTTCAAAAAAAAACAATTCATAACACCAACAAATTCAACAACAACCTCAATATTGAAAATCACCAACGAATCCAACTACCCCAATATTTAAAAACACCAACAAAATAAACAACAACTTCAACTTTTAAAAATACAAACAAGTTCAAAAAAAAAACCTTGACAACACCAACAAATTCAACAACAAACTCAATGTTGAAAATCACCAACAAATTCAAAAACATCAACATTTAAAAACATCAACAAATTCAACAACCTCATCTTTTAAAAATACAAAAAAGTTCAACAAAATAAAGATTGATAATACCAACAAATTCAACAACAACCTAAACATTGAAACACACCAACAAAATTCAACAACAACCTCAGCATTGAAAAGCAAAAACAAATTCAACAACAACCTCAACATTGAAAAACAGCAACAAATTCAACAACAAACTCAACTTTTAAAAGTACAAACTAGTTCAACAAAGTAAACATTGATGACACTATCCAATTCACAGCAACATCAACATTGAAAAACAATAAAAAATTCAGCAACAACCTCAACTTTTAAAACTACAAAAATGTTCAACAAAATAAATATTGACAATACCAACAAATTCAACTACAACCTCAATATTGAAAATCAGCAACAAATTCATTAACAACCTCTCCATTGCAAAACACCAACAAATTCAACAAAAACTTCAACTTTAATAAATACAAACAAGTTGAACAAAAAAAAACATTGATAATACCAACAAATTCAACAACAACCTCAACAATGAAAAACACCAACAAATTCAACAACAACTTCAACATTGAAAAATACAAAACAGTTCAAAAAATAACATTGATAACACCAACAAATTCAACAACAACCTCAATATTGAAAATCAGCAACAAATTCAACAACAACCTCAACATTGAAAAATACCGACAAATTCAACAACAACCTCAATATTGAAAATCACCAACAAATTCAACAACCTCAATATTCAAAATCACCAACAGATTCAACAACAATCTCAACATTGAAAAGCACCAACAAATTCAACTACAACCTCAACATTGAAAAACACCAACACATTCAACAACAACCTCGACATGGAAAAACACCAACAAATTCAACAACAACTTCCACTTTGAAAAATACAAAAAACTTTGAACTAAACTTTGAAAAACAGCAACAAATTCAACAACAACCTCAACTTTTAAAAATACATACAAGTTCAACGAAAAAAAACATTGATAACACCAAGAAATTCAATAACAAACTCAATATTGAAAATCACCAACAAATTCAACAACATCAACATTGAAAAACACGAATAAATTCAACAACAACCTCAACATTGAAAAACACAAAACAAGTTCAACAACAACTTCAACATTGAAAAAGAATAAAAAATTCAGCAACATCCTCACATTTTAAAACTGCAAAATAGTTCAACAAAATAAACATTGACAACACCAACAAATTCAACTACATCCTCAAAGTTGAAAATCACCAACAAATGCAACAACCTCAACATTGAAAAACACCAACAAATTCAACAACAACCGCAACATTGAAAAACATCAACAAATTCAAGAACAAACTCAACAATGATATAAAAGAAAATGTTCAAAAACAACCTCATCATTGATAAATACAAAAAAGTTTAAAAAATAACATTAATAACACCAACAAATTCAACAACAACCTCAATATTGAAAATCACCAACAAAATTCAACAACCTCAACATTGAAAAATGCCAACAAATTCAACGAGAACCCCAATATTGAAAATCACCAAAATATTCAAGAACCTCAACACTGTATATCACCAACAAATTCATCAACAACCTCAACTTTGAATAACACAAAAAAGTTCAAAAAAATCCATTGATAACATCAACAAATTCAAAAACAACGTCCATATTGAAAATCACCAACAAATTCAACGATCTCAACTTTGAAAAACACCAACAAATTCAACAACAACCTCAACTTTTAAAAATACAAACAAGTTCAGCAAAAAAAACATTGATTACACCAACAAATTCAACAAGAAACTCAACATTGAAACATACCATCCAATTCAACAACAACATCATCATTGAAAAAACAAACAAATTCAACAACAAACTCAACTTTTAAAAGTACAAAAAAGTTGAAAAAAGAACATTGATAACACCATCAAATTCAACGACAACCTCAACAATGAAAAACACCAACAAATTCAATATCAACCTCAACTTTTAAAAGTACAAAAAAGTTCAACAAAGTAAACATTGATAACACCAATACATTCAGCAACAACCTCAACTTTGAATATCACAAACAAATTCAACAACCTCAACATTGAAAAACACCAACAAATTCAACAACAACCTTAACTTCTAAAAATACAAACAAGTTAAACAAAAAACAATGATAACACCACAAAATTCAACAACAACCTCAACAATGAAAAACACCAACAAATTCAACAACAAAGTCAACATTGGAAAACACCAACAAATTCAACAACAACGTCAACATTGAAAAACGCCAACAAATTCAACAACATCCCCAATATTGAAAAACACTAACAAATTCAACAACAAACAACTTTTAAAAATACAAACAAATTCAAAAAAAAATCATTAATAACACTAACTAATTGAACAACAAACTCAATATTGAAAATCACCAACAAATTCAACAACATAAACATTGATAAACACCAATAAATTCAACAACCTCAACATTGAAAAACACCAAAAAATTCAACAGCAACCTCAACTTTTAAAAATACAATCTAGTTCAACAAAAAAACATTGATAACACCAAGAAATTCAACAACAACCTCAACATTGAAAAACACCAACAAATTCAACAACAAACTCAATATTGAAAATCAACAACAAATTCAACAACATTAACATTGAAAAACAGCAATAAATTCAACAACAACCTCAACATTGATAACGCCAACAAATTCAACAACAAACTCAATTTTGAAAATCACCAACAAATTCAACAACATTAGCATTGAAAAAAACAAAAAAGTTCAAAAAAAACCATTCAAAAAACCAACAAATTCAACAACAACCTCAATATTGAACATCACCAACAAATTCAACTACCTCAATATTTAAAAACACCAACAAATTAAACAATTTCAACTTTTAAAAATACAAACAAGTTCAAGAAAAAACCTTGATAACACCAACAAATGCAACAACAAACTCAATGTTGAAAATCACCAACAAATTCAAAAACATCAACATTTAAAAACATCAACAAATTCAACAACCTCATCTTTTAAAAATACAAAAAAGTTCAAAAAATAACATTGATACAACAACAAATTCAACAACAACCTCAATATTGAAAAACATCAACAAATGCAACAACAACCTCAACTTGAAAAATACAAAAAAGTTCAAAAAATAACATTGATAACATCAACAAATTCAACAACAACCTCAACAATGAAAAACATCAACAAATTCAACAACAACCTCAACATTGAAAAACACCAGCAAATTCAACAGCGACCTCAACAATGAAAAACACCAACAACGTCAAAATCAACCTCAACTTTTAAAAGTACAAAAAAGTTCAACAAAATAAATATTGATAACACCAATGAATTCAGCAAAAACCTCAACTTTGAAAATCACCAAAAAAATAAACAACCTCAACATTGAAAAACACCAACCACTTCAACAACAACCTTAACTTTAAAAAATACAGACAAGTTCAACAAAAAACATTGATAACATCAACAAATTCAACAACAACGTCAACATTGAAAAACACCAACAAATTCAACAACAACCTCAACATTGAAAAACGCCAACAAATTCAACAACAACATCAATATTGAATAACACCAACAGATTCAACAACCTCAACAATGAATATCAGCAACAAATTCAGCAACAACCTTAACGTTGAAAAACACAAAAAAGTTTAAAAAAAAACCATTGATAACACCAGCAAATTCAACAACAACGTCAATATTGAAATTCACCAACAAATTCAACGTCCTCAACTTTGAAAATCACCAACAAATTCAACAACCTCATCATTGAAAAACACCAACAAATTCAACAACAACCTCAACATTGAAATACACCAACAAATTCAACAACAACCTCAACATTGAAATACACCAACAAATTCAAGAACAACCTCAACATTGAAAAACGCCAACAAATTCAACAATATCCTCAATATTGAAAATCACCAACAAATTCAACAACCTCAACACTGAATATCACCAACAAATTCGCCACAACTTCAACTTTGAAAAACACAAAATAGTTTAAAAAAAAACCATTCATGACACCAACAAATTCAACAATAAGCTAAATATTGAAAATCACCAACAAATTCAACGACCTAAACTTTGAAAAACACCAACAAATTCAACAACAAACAACTTTTAAATATACAAACAAACTCAAAAAAAAAACATTAATAACACTAACTAATTGAACAACAAACTCAATATTGAAAATCACCAACAAATTCAACAACATAAACATTGAAAAAGACCAATAAATTCAACAACAACCTCAACATTGAAAAACACCAACAAATTCAACAACAACCTCAACTTTTAAAAATACAAACAAGTTCAACAAAAAAAACATTGATAACACCAACAAATTCAACAACAAACTCAATATTGAAAATCACCAACAAATTCAACAACATTAACATTGAAAAACATCAATAAATTCAACAACAACCTCAACATTGATAACACCAACAAATTCAACAACAAACTCAATTTTCAAAATCACCAACAAATTCAACATTAGCATTGAAAAAAACAAAAAAGTTCAAAAAAAACCATTCATAACACCAACAAATTCAACAACAACCTCAATATTGAAAAACATCAACAAATTCAACAACTTCAACTTAGAAAAATACAAACAAGTCCAACAAAAAAACATTGATAACACCAACAAATTCAACAACAACCACAACAATGAAAAACATCAACAAATTCAACAACAACCTCAACATTGAAAAACACCAGCAAATTCAACAACAACCTCAACTTTGTAAAATGCCAACAATTTCAACAACAACCTCAACAATGAAAAACACCAACAAATTGAAACTCAACCTCAACTTTTAAAAGTACACAAAAGTTCAACAAAATAAACATTGATAACACCATTGAATTCAGCAACAACCTCAACTTTTAAAATCACCAACAAATTAAACAATCTCAACATTGAAAAACAGCAACCACTTCAACAACAACCTTAACTTTTAAAAATACACACAAGTTGAACAAAAAACATTGATAACACCAACAAATTCAACAACAACCTCAACATTGAAAATCACCAAAAAATTCAACAATCTCAACACTGAATATCACCAACAAATTCAGCGACCTAAACTTTGAAAAACACCAACAAATTCAACAACAGCCTCAACTTTTAAAAATACAGACAAATTTAAAAAAAACATTGATAACACCATCAAATTGAACAACAAACTCAATATTGAAAATCACCAACAAATTCAACCAAAACCTCAACTATTAAAAATACAAACAAGTTTAACAAAAAACAGTGATAACACCACCAAATTCAACAACAACCTCAACATTGAAAAACACCAACAAATTCAAAAACAACCTCAATAATGAAAAACACCAAAAAATCCAACAACAAACTCAAAATTGAATAATACAAAAAAGTGTAAAAAATAACATTGATAACAGCAACAAATTCAATAACAACCTCAACATTTAAAATCACCAATAAATTCAACAACCTCAACACTGAAAATCACCAACAAATTCAACAACAACCTCAACAAGAAAAACGACAACAAAATCAACAACAACCTCCACAATGAAAAACAACAACGAATTCAAAAACACTCTCAACAATGAAAAACACAAAAAAATTCAACAACAACCGCAACATTTAAAACAAATAAAAAATCCAACAGCAACCTCAACAATGAAAAACACCAACAAATTCTACAACAACGTCAACATTGAAAAACACCAACAAATTCAACAACAACCGCAACATTGAAAAACACCAACAAATTCAACAACAACCTCAATATTGAAAATCACCAACAAAGTAGACAACCTCAACACTGAATATCACCAACAAATCCAGCAACAACCTCCACTTTGAAAAACACAAAAAAGTTAAGAAAAAAACCCTTCATGACACCAACAAATTCAACAACAACTTAAACATTGAAAAACACCAACAAATTAAACAACAACCTCAACCTTTAAAAGTAAGAAAAGTTCAACAATATAAACATTGATAACAACAAAAAATTCAACAACAACCACATCGTTTAAAAATACAAACAAGTTCAACAAAATAAACATTGAAGACACTATCCAATTCAACAACAACCTCAACATTTAAAATCACCAACAAATTCAGCAACCTCAACACTGAATATCACCAACAAATTCAACAACAACATCAACATTGAAAAATAATAAAAAATTCAGAAACAACCTCAACTTTTAAAACTACAAAAAATTTCAACGAAATAAACATTGACAAAACCAACAAATTGAACTACAACCTCAATATTGAAAATCAAAAAGAAATTCAACAAAAACCTCACCATTGAAAAACACCAACAAATTCAACAACAACCTCAACATTGAAAAAGACCAAAAAACTCAACAACAACCACAACATTGAAAAATACCAACAATTTCAACAACAACCTCAGAATTGAAAAATACAAAAAAGTTCAAAAAATAACATTGATAACACCAACAAATTCCAGAACAGCCTCAATATTGAAAATCACCAACAAATTCAACAACAATCCCAACAATGAAAAATACCAACAAATTCAACAACAACCTCAACTTTGAAAAATACAACAAAGTACAAAAAATAACATTGATAACACCAACAAATTCAACAACAACCTCAACATTGAAAAAAAAATTTCGAAAAAAACCATTGATAACACCAACAAATTCAACAACAACCTCAATATTGAATATCACCAACAAATTCAACGACCTCAACTTTGAAAACAACCAACAAGTTCAACAACCTCAACTTTTAAAAATACAAACAAGTTCCCCGAAAAAATATTGACAACACCAACAAATTCAACAACAAACTCAATATTGTTAATCACCAACAATTTCAACAACAACCTCTACATTGAAAAACAGCAAAAAATCCAACAAAAACCTCAACTTTTAAAAGTACATTAAAGTTGCAAAAAGATCATTGATAACACCATCAAATTCAACAACAACCTCAATATTGAAAATCACCAACCAATTCAACAACCTCAACATTGAAAAACACCAACAAATTCAACAACAACCTCAACACTGAATATCACCAACAAATTCATCAACAACCTCAGTATAGAAAATCACCAGCAATTTTAAAAGCCTCAACATTGAAAAACACACAAAAGTTAAAAAAATACATTGATAACACCAACAAATTCATCAACAACGTCAACATTTAAAATCACCAACAAATTCAGTAACCTCAACAATGAAAATCACCAACAAATTCAACAACAACATCAACATTGAAAAACAATATAAAATTCAGCAACAAACTCAATTGTAAAAACTACAAAAAAGTTCAACAAAATAAACATTGACAACACCCACAAATTCTACCACGACCTCAATCTTGAAAATCACCAACAAATTCAACAACAACCTAAATATTGAAAATCAACGACAAATTCAACAGCAACCTCAACAATGAAAACACCAAAAAAATCAACAAAATCCTCACCATTGAAAAACACCAACACTTTCAACAACAACGTCAAATTTTAAAAGTACCAACAAGTTAAAAAAAAATATTGATGACACCCACAAATTTAACAACAACCTCAGCATTGTAAAACACCAACAACTTCAACAAAAACCTCAATATTGAAAATCACCAACAATTTCAACAAGCTCAACACAGAATATCAACAACAAATTCAGCAACAACCTCAACTTTGAAAAACACAAAGAAGTTCAAAAAAAAAACATTCATCACACCAACAAATTCAACAACAACCTCAATGTTGAAAATTACCAAGAAAATCAATGACCTCAACTTAGAAAAATAACAACAAATTCAACAACAACCTCACCATTGAAAAACACCAATAAATTCAACAACAAACTCAACATTGAAAAACACCATCAAATTCAACAACAACCTAAATGTTGAAAATTACCAAGAAAATCAATGACCTCAACTTAGAAAAATAACAACAAATTCAACAACAACCTCAACATGGAAAAACACCAACAAATTCAACAACAAGCTCAATAATGAAAAACACCAATAAATTCAACTGCAGCCTCAACATTGATAACAACAACAAATTCAACAACAACCTCAATACTGAAAATCACCAACGAATTCAACAACCTCAACATTGAAAACCACCATCAAATTCATCAACCACCTTAAGTTTAAAAAAGACGAACAAGTTCAACAAAAAATATTGTTAACTCCAACAAATTCAACAACAACCTCAGCACTGAAAATCACCAACAAATTCAACAACAACCTCAACATTGAAAATCACCAACAAATTCAACAACAACCTCAACAAAGAAAAACACCAAAAAATTCAACAACAACCACAACATTGAAAAATAACAACAAATTCATCAACCTCAACGTTGAAAAATGCAAAGAAGTTCAGATAATAACATTGATAACACCGACAAATTCAACAACAACCTCAACATTGAAAAACTCCAACAAATTCAACAACAAACTCTACTTTTAAAAATACAAACAACTTCAACAATAAAAGTCATTGATACCATCAACAAATTCAACAACAATCTCACTATTGAAAATCAACAGCAAATTCAACAACATCAACATTGAAAAACACCAACAAATTCAACAACAACCTCAACATTGAAAAACTCCAATAAATTCAACAACAGCCTCAACATTGAAAAATAGCAACAAATTCAACTACAGCCTCAACATTGAAAAATACAAAAAGTACAAAAAATAACATTGATAACAGCAACAAATTCAACAACAACCTCAACATTGAAAAGCACCAAAAAACACAACAACAACCGCATCATTGAAAAATATCAACAAATTCAAAAACAACCTCAACATTGAATAATACAAAAAAGTTTTAAAAATAACATTGATAACACCACAAAATTCAACAACAACCTCAACATTGAAAAACACAAACAAATTCAGCTACAACCTCAATGTTGAAAATCACCAACAAATTGAACAACAACCTCAACCTTTTAAAGTACAAAAAAGTTCAAAAAAGTATATTTATGACACCAACAAATTCAACAACAACCTCAATATTGAAAATTACCAACAAATTCAACAACCTCAACATGGAAAAACACCAACAAATTCAACATCAACCTTCACTTTTGAAAATACAAACAAGTTCAACAAAAACCTTAAAATCACCAACAAATTCAACAACCTCAAGATTGAAAAACACCAATAAATTCAACAACAACCTCAACATTGAAAAACACCAACAAATTTATCAACAACCTCAACAATGAAAAACACCAAAAAGTTCAACAAAAGCCTCAACAATGAAAAACACCAACACATTCAACAACAACCTCAACTTTTAAAAGTACAAAAAAGTTAAAAAAAACATTGATAACAACTACAAATTGAACAATAACCTCAATATTGAAAATCACCAACAAATTCAAAAATAACCTCAACATTGAAAAAATCCATCAAATTCAACACGCACATTAACTTTATAAAAGACGAACAAGTTCAACATAAAACATTGTTCGATCCAATAAATTCAACAACAACCTCAACATTGAAAATCACCAACAACTTCAACAACAACCTCCACATTGAAAAATGCCAACAAATTCAACAACAAACTCTACTTTTAAAAATACAACCAACTTCAACAAAAAAAGACATTGAAAATCAGCAAGAAATTCAACAACAACCTCAACATTGAAAATCACCAACAAATTCAACAACAACCTCAACAAAGAAAAACACCAACAAATTCAACAACAAGCTCAACATTGAAAAATACAAAAAAGTTCGAAAAATTACATTGATAACTCCACCAAATTCGGCAACAACCTCAATATTGAAAAACACCAACAAATTCAACAACAATCTCAACTTTTAAAAATACAAACAATTTCAACAAAAAAACATTGATAACAGCAACAAATTCAACAACAAACTCAATGTTGAAAATCACCAACAAATTCAACAACATCAACTTTGAAAAACACCAACAAATTCAACAACAACCTCAACATTGAAAAACACCAACAAATTGAACAACAACCTCAACTTTTAAAAGAAGAGAAAAAGTTCAAAATAAACATTGATAACACCAACAAATTCAACAACAACCTCAACATTGAACAATGCCAACAAATGCAACAACACACTCAACTTTTAAAAACACAAACAACTTCAACAAAAAAAAATTCATAACGCCAACAAATTCAACAACAAACTCAATATTGAAAATCACCGACAAATTCAACAACATCAACATTGAAAAACACCAATAAATTCAACAACAACCTCAACATTGAAAATCACCAACAAATTCAACAACAACTTCAACTTTGATTGATACATAAAGTTCAAAAAATAACGTTGATAACAGTAACAAATTCAACAAGCACCTCATGATTGTAAAACACCAAAAAATTCAACAACAACCGCATCATTGAAAAATACAAAAAAGTTCTAAAAATAACATTGATAACACCAACAAATTCAACGGAAACTCAATATTGAAAAACACCAACAAATTTAACAACAACCTTAACATTGAAAAACACCAAAAAATTCAACAACAAACTCAACCTTTAAAAATACAAACAAGTTACACAAAATAAACATTGATGACGCAATCCAATTCAACAACAACCTCAACATTTGAAAGTACAAAAAAGTTAAAAAAAACATTGATAACACCAACAAATTCAACCTCAATTTTGAAAATCGTCAACAAATTCAACAACAACCTCAACCTTTAAAAGTACCAATAAGTTCAAAAAAGAACATTGATAACACCAACAAATTCAACAACAACCTCCACATTGAAAAACACCAACACATTCAACAACAACCTCAACATCGAAAAACATCAACAAATTAAACAACAAATTCAACAATGAAATACACCAAAAAATTCAACAACCTCAACAATGAAAAACACCAAAAAATTCAACAATAACCACAACATTGAAATATAACAACAAATTCAACAACCTCAACATTGAAAAATGCAAAAAAGTTCAAATAATAACATTGATAACACCAACAACTTCAACAACAACCTCAATATTTAAAATCACCAACAAATTCAACAACAACGTCAACATTGCAAAACAACTACAAATTCAACAACAACCTCAACATGGAAAAACACCTAAAAATTCAACAACAACCGCAATATTGAAATATACCAACAAATTCAAAAACAACCTCAACCTTTAAAAGTATAAAAAAGTTCAAAAAAGAACTTTGATAACACCAACAAATTGAACAACATCCTCAACATTGAAAAACACCAACAAATTCAACAACAACCTCAACATTCAAAAACACCGACAAATTTAACAACAACCTCAACATTGAAAAAACACCAACAACTTCATCAAACTCGACAATGTAAAACACCAACAGATTCAACAACAACATCACCATTGAAAAACACCAACAAATTCAACTAAAATATCAAAATTGCAAAAACAATAAAAAAATTCAGCAAGAACCTCAACTTTGAATATCACCAACAAATTCAACAACCTCAACATTGAAAAACAGCAACAAATTCAACAACAACCTTAACTTTTAAAAATACAAACAAGTACAACAAAAAACATTGATAACACCACCAAATTCAACAACAACCTCAACAATGAAAAACACCAACAAATTCAACAACAACGTCAACATTGAAAAACACCAACAAATTCAAATACAACGTCAACATTGAAAATCACCAATAATCACAACAACAACCTCAACATTGAAAAACGCCAACAAATTCAACAACCTCAACACAATATCACCAACAAATTCGCAACAAATTCAACTTTGAAAAACACAAAAAAGTTTTAAAAAATCCATTCATGACACCAACAAATTCAACAATAAGCTTAATATTGAAAATCACCAACAAATCCAACAACCTAAACTTTGAAAAACACCTACAAATTCAACAACAAACAACTTATAAAAATACAAACAAGTTCAACAAAATAAACATTGATGACACTATCCAATTCAACAACAACCTCAACATTGAAAAACACCAACAAATTTAACAACAACCTCAACAATGAAAAGACCAAAAAATTCAACAAAAACCTCACCAATGAAAAACACCAACAAATTCAACAACAACCACAACATAGAAAAATTCCAACAGTTTCAGCAACAACCTCATCTTTTATGTGACAAAAAAGTTCAACAACATAACCATTGACAACACCAACAAATTCAACTACGACCTCAACTTTCAAAAATACTAAAAAGTTCAAAAAATAACATTGATAACACCAACAAAATCAACCACAACATCCACACTGAAAAACACCAACAAATTCAAGAACAACTTCAACTTTGGAAAATACAAAAAAGTTCAAAAAATAACATTGATAACGCCAACAAATTCAACAACAAACTCAACATTGAAAAACATCAACAAATGCAACATTTAATAAATTTAACAAGAACCTCAACAATTAAAAACAAGAAAATTCAAGAAAAACCTCAACATTGAAAATCACGAACAAATTCAACAACAACCTCAACATTGAAAAACAACAATAAATTCAAGAAGAACCTCAACATTGAAAAAACACCAACAAATTCAACAACAAGCTCAACTTCCAAAAATACAAATATGTTTTAAAAAGAACATTTATAACACCAACAAATTCAACAACCACTTCAATATTGAAAGTCACCAACAAATTCAACAACAATCTCAACTATTAAAAAAAGAGAAAAAGTTCAAAAAAAACATTGATAACACCAACAAATTCAACAGTAACCTCAATATTGAAAGACACGAAGAGATTCAACAACAACCTCAATATTGAAAGTCACCAACAAATTAAACAACAACCTCAATATTGAAAGTCACCAACAAATTCAACAACAACCTCAATACTGAAAGACACCAACAAATTCAATAACAACCTCAACATTGAAAAACACCAACAAATTCAACAACAAACTCTGCTTTTAAAAATACAACCAACTTCAAGAAAAAAAGACATTGATAAGATCAACAAATTCAACAACAACCTCAATATTGAAAATCACCAACAAATTCAACAACAACCTCAACATTGAAAATCACCAACAAATTCAACAACAACCTCAACATTGAAAATCACCTACAAATTCAACAACAACCTCAACAAAGAAAAACACCAACAAATTCAACAACAACCTCAACATTGAAAAATACAAAAAAGTTCGAAAAATTACATTGATAACATCAACAGATTCAACAATAACCTCAACATTGAATAATACAAAAAAGTTCAAAAAATATCATTGATAACTCCACCAAATTCGGCAACAACATCAGTATTGAAAATAACCAACAAATTCAACAACAACCTCAACATTGAAAAACACCAACAAAATTAACAACAACCTCAACAATGAAAAACACCAAAAAATTCGAAAACAACCGCAACATTGAAAAATACTAAAAAGTTCAAAAAATAACATTGATAAAACCAACAAATTCGACAACAACCTCAATATTCAAAATCACCAACAAATTCAACAACAATCTCAACTTTTAATAATACAAACAACTTCAACAAAAAAACATTGATAACAGCAACAAATTCAACAACAAACTCAATGTTGAAAATCACCAACAAATTCAACAACATCAACTTTCAAAAACACCAACAAATTCAACAACAACCTCAAGATTGAAAAACACCAATAAATTCAACAACAACTTCAACATTGAAAAACAGCGACAAATTTAACAACAACCTCAACAATTAAAAACAACAAAAAATTCTTCAAAAACATCAACATTGAAAAACGCCAACAAATTGAACAACAACCTCAACTTTTAAAAGAAGAGAAAAAGTTCAAAATAAACATTGATAACACCAACGAATTCTACAACAACATCAAAATTGAACAACGCCACCAAATGCAACAACACACTCAACTTTTAAAAACACAAACAACTTCAACAAAAAAAAAATTCATAACGCCAACAAATTCAACAACAAACTCAATATTGAAAATCACCAACAAATTCAACAACAACCTCAACATTGAAAAACACCAATAAATTCAACAACAACCTCCACATTGAAAAACACCAACACATTCAACAACAACCTCAACATCGAAAAACATCAACAAATTAAACAACAAATTCAACATTGAAAAACACCAAAAAATTCAACAACAACCTCAACAATGAAAAACACCATAAAAATTCAACAATAACCACAACATTGAAAAATAACAACAAATTCAACAACCTCAACATTGAAAAATGCAAAAAAGCTCAAATAATAACATTGATAACACCAACAACTTCAACAACAACCGCAATATTTAAAATCACCAACAAATTCAACAACAACCTCAACATTGCAAAACAACTACAAATTCAACAACAACCTCAACATGGAAAAACACCTAAAAATTGAACAACATCCTCAACATTGAAAAACACCAAGAAATTCAACAACAACCTCAACATTCAAAAACACCGACAAATTTAACAACAACCTCAACATTGAAAAAACACCAACAACTTCATCAAACTCAACAATGTAAAACACCAACAAATTCAACAACAACATCACCATTGAAAAACACCAACAAAATCAGCAACCTCAACACTGAAAATCACCAACAAATTAAACTACAATATCAAAATTGCAAAAACAATAAAAAAATTCAGCAAGAACCTCATCTTTGAATATCACCAACAAATTCAACAACCTCAACATTGAAAAACAGCAACAAATTCAACAACAACCTTAACTTTTAAAAATACAAAGAAGTACAACAAAAAACGTTGATAACACCACCAAATTCAACAACAACCTCAACAATGAAAAACACCAACAAATTCAACAACAACGTCAACATTGAAAAACACCAACAAATTCAAATACAACGTCAACATTGAAAATCACCAATAATCACAACAACAACCTCAACATTGGAAAACGCCAACAAATTCAACAACATCCTCAATATTGAAAATCACCAACAAATTCAACAACCTCAACACTGAATATCACCAACAAATTCGCAACAAATTCAACTTTGAAAAACACAAAAAAGTTTTAAAAAATCCATTCATGACACCAACAAATTCAACAATAAGCTTAATATTGAAAATCACCCACAAATTCAACAACCTCAACTTTGAAAAACACCAACAAATTCAACAACAAACAACTTTTAAAAATACAAACAAGTTCAACAAAATAAACATTGATGACACTATCCAATTCAACAACAACCTCAACATTGAAAAACACCAACAAATTTAACAACAACCACAACATTGAAAAATACCAACAATTTCAACAACACCCTCAACTTTTATATGACCAAAAAGTTCAACAATATAACCATTGACAACACCAACAAATTCAACTACAACCTCTACTTTCAAAAATACTAAAAAGTTCAAAAAATAACATTGATAACACCAACAAAATGAAGCACAACATCCACACTGAAAAACACCAACAAATTCAAGAACAACTTCAACAATGAAAAATACAAAAAAGTTCAAAAAATAACATTGATAACACCAAAAAATTCAACAACAACCTCAATATTGAAAATCACCAACAAATTCATCAACCTCAACAGTGAAAAACACCAAGAAATTCAAGAACAACCTGAAATTTTAAAAATACAAATTTATTCAACAAAATCTTTGATAACACCAACAAATTCAACAACAACCTCAACATTCAAAAACACCAACAAATTCAACAAGAACCTCAACATTGAAAAACACCTACAAATTCAACAACAACCTCAACATTGAAAAATACCAACAAATTCAACAACAACCTCAACCTTTAAAAGTACAA
Source organism: Cetorhinus maximus (assembly GCF_964194155.1). Classification (NCBI taxonomy): domain Eukaryota; kingdom Metazoa; phylum Chordata; class Chondrichthyes; order Lamniformes; family Cetorhinidae; genus Cetorhinus; species Cetorhinus maximus. The sequence goes on along the minus strand of NW_027596235.1, from coordinate 496,520 downwards.
AAATGTTCAAGAATGAACTTTGATAACACCAACAAATTTAGCAACATCCTCAGAATTGAAAATCACCTATAATTTCAACAACAACCTTAAATTTTAAAAATACGAACAAGTACAACAAAAGACATTGATAACACCAAGAAATTCAACAACAACCTCAACATTGAAAAACACCAACAAATTCAACAACAACTTCAACTTTGAATAATACAAAAAGTTCAAAAAATAGGGTTGATAACAGCAAAAAATTCAACAACCCCCTCATGATTGTAAAACACCAAAAAATTCAACAACAACCTCAACATTGAAAAAAACCAACAAATTCAACAACAACCTCAACATTGAAAAACACCAACAACTTCAACAACCTTAATATTGAAAGACACCAACAAATTCAACAACAACCTCAAAATTGAAACACGCCAACAAATTCAACAACAACCTCAACCTTTAAAAGTATAAAAAGTTCAAAAAAGAACTTAGATAATACAAAAAATTCAACAACAATCTCAATCTTGAAAATCAGCAAGAAATTCAACAACCTCAACATTGAAAAACAACAACAAATTCAACAACAACCTGAACTTTTAAAAATACAAAAAAGTTTAACAAAAGACATTGATAACACCAACAAATTAAATAACAACCTCAACAATGAAAAATATCAACAAATTCAATAACAACCTCAATATTGAAATACACCAACAAATTTAACAACTTCCTCAACATTGAAAAACACCAACAACTTCAACAACCTCAACAATGAAAAACACCAAAAAATTCAACAACAACCGCAACATTCAAAAATATAAACAAATTCAACACCAACCTCAACATTGAAAAATACAAAAAAGTTCAAAAAATAACGTTGATAACACCAACAAATTCAATAACATCAACATTGAAAAACAACAACAAATTCAACAACAACCTGAACTTTTAAAAATACAAAAAAGTTTAACAAAAGACATTGATAACACCAACAAATTAAATAACAACCTCAACAATGAAAAATATCAACAAATTCAATAACAACCTCAATATTGAAATACACCAACAAATTTAACAACTTCCTCAACATTGAAAAACACCAACAACTTCAACAACCTCAACAATGAAAAACACCAAAAAATTCAACAACAACCGCAACATTCAAAAATATAAACAAATTCAACACCAACCTCAACTTTCAAAAATACAAAAAAGTTCAAAAAATAACATGGATAACACCAACAAATTTAACAACAACCTCAACATTGAAAAACACCAAGAAATATAACAACAACCTAAACAATTAAAAACAACAAAAAATTCAACAAAAACCTGAACATTGTAAAACACCAACAAATTCAACGACAACCTCAATATTGAAAGACACCACAAGCTCAACAACAACCTCAACATTGAAAAACACCAACAACTTCAACAATCTCAACAATGAATAACACCAAAAAATTCAACAACAACCGTAACATTGTAAAGTACAAAAAAGTTCAAAAAACAAAGTTGATAACACCAACAAATTCAACAACAAACTCAACGTTCAAAATCACCAACAAATTCAACATCAACATTGAAAAACACCAACAAATTCAACAACAACCTCAATATTGAAAAAAACCATCAAACTCATCAACAAGATCAACTTTCAAAAATACAAAAAAGTTCAAAAAATAACATTGATAACAGCAACCAATTCAACAACAACCTCAACATTGAAAATCACCAACAAGTTCAACAGCAACCTCAACTTTTAACAGAAGAGAAAAAGTTCAAAAAAAACATTGATAACACCAACAAATTCAACAATAACCTCAATATTGAAAGACAGGAACAAATTCAACAACAACCTCAATATTGAAAAACATCAACAAATTCAACAACAAGCTCAACTTTCAAAAATACAAAAAAGTTCAAAAAATAACATTGATAACAACAACCAATTCAACAACAACCTCAACATTGAAAATCACCAACAAGTTCAACAGCAAGCTCAACTTTTAACAGAAGAGAAAAAGTTCAAAAAAAAACATTGATAACACCAACAAATTCAACAATAACCTCAATATTGAAAGACAGGAACAAATTCAACAACAACCTCAATATTGAAAGTCAACAACCAATTCCACAAAAACCTTAATATTGAAAGAAATCAACAAATTCAACAACAACCTCAACATTGAAAAACACCAACAAATTCAAGAACAACCTCAACATTAAAAAAATACAACAAATTCATCAACAAGCTGAACTTTCAAAAATACAAAAAAGTTCAAAAAATAACATTGATAACAGCAACAAATTCAACAACAACGTCAACATTGAAAAGCACTAACAAATTCTACATCAACGTCAACATTGAAAAATGCAACGAAGTTCAAAAAATAACAATGATAACACCAACAAATTCAACAAAAAACTCAATATGGGAAATCACCAACAAATTCAACAACATCAACATTGCAAAAAACCAACAAATTAAACAACAAACTCAACATTGAATAACAACAATAAATTCAACAACAAACAGAACATTGAAAAACACCAACATATTAAACAACAAGCTCAACTTTCAAAAATACGAAAAAGTTCAAAGAAGAACATTGATAACACCAACAAATTGAACAACATCCTCAGAATTGAAAATCATCAACAAATTCAACATCCTCAACATTGAAAAACACCAACAAATTCAACAACAACCACAACATTGAAAAACACCAACAACATTTAACAACAACCTCAACAATGAAAAACACCAATAAATTTAACAAAAAACTCAACATTGAAAAACAATAACAAATTCAACAACAACCTCAACCTTTAAAAGTAGAAAACAGTTGAAAAAATAACGTTGATAATACCAACAAATTCAACAACAACTTCAATATTGAAAATCACCAACAAATTCAACAACCTCAACATTGAACAACACCTACAAATTCAACAACAACCTCAACATTGAAAAACACCTGAAAATTCAACATCAACCGCAACATTGAAAAATAGCAACAAATTCAACAACAACCTCAATATTGTAAAATACAAAAAAGTTCAAAAAATATAGTTGATAACACCAACAAATTCAACAACAAACTCAATATTGAAAATCAACATAAATTCAACAACATCAACATTGAAAAAAACCAACAAATGCAACAACAGCCGCAACATTGAAAAAAACCAACACATTCATCAACAAGCTAAACTTTCAAAAATACAAAAATGTTCAAAAAATAACATGGATAATAGAAACAAATTCAATAACAACCTCAACATTGAAAAACACCAACAACATTTAACAACAACCTCAACAATTAAAAACAACAAAAAATTCAACAAAAACCTCAATATTGAAAATCAACAACAAATTCAACAACAACCTCAACTTTTAAAAGAGAAAAAGTTCATAAAAACATTGATAACACCAACAAATTCAACAATAACCACATAATTGAAAGACACCAGCATATTCAACAACAACCTCAATATTGAAAGTCACCAACAAATTCAACAACAACCTAAATGTTGAAAGACACCAACATATTCAACAACAACCTCAATATTGAAAGACACCAACAACTTCCACAACAACCTCAACATTGAAAAACGCCAACAAATTCAACAGCAATCTCAACCTTTAAAAGTACAAAAAAGTTCTAAAAAGATATTTGATAACACCAAAAAAGTTAACAACAACCTCAATATTGAAAATCACCAACAAATTCAACAACCTCAACATTGAAAAACACCAAAAAATTCAACAACAACCTCAATATTGAAAATCGCCAACAAATTCAACAACCTCAACAATAAAAAACAACAACAAATTCAACAACAACCTCAATATTGAAAGACACCAACAAATTCAAGAACAAACTCAATATTGAAAAACATCAACAAATTCAACAACATCAACATTGTAAAACAGCAACAAATTCAACAACAAACTCAACATTGAAAAAGACCAACAGATTCATCACAAGCTGAACTTTTAAAAGAAGAGAAAAAGTTCAAAAAATAACATTGATAACACCAACAACTTCAAAAATAACCTCAATGTTGAAAGACAGGAACAAATTTAACAACAAACTCAATATTGAAAGTCAACAATAAATTCAACAACAACCTCAATATTGAAAGACATCAACAAATTCAACAACAAACTCAACATTGAAAAACACCAACAAATTAAACAACAATCTCAACATTAAAAAAAAACACCAACAACTTCAACAACCTTAATATTGAAAGACACCAACAAATTCAACAACAACCTCAACATTGAAAAACACCAACAAATTCAACAACAACCTCAACCTTTAAAAGTACAAAAAAGTTCAAAAAAGAACTTTGATAACACCTATAAATTCAACAACAACCTCAACATTGAAAAACACCAATAAATTCAACAACAACCTGAACTTTGAAAAACTCCAACAAATTCAACAACAACCTCAACATTGAAAAACACCAAGAAATTCAACAACAACCGCAACATTGAAAAATACAAAAAAGTTCAATTCATAACATTGATAATGCCAATAAATTCAACAACAAACTCAATATTGAATATCACAAACAACTTCAACAATATCAACATTGAAAAACACAAACAAATTGAACAACAACCTAGCATTGAAAAACACTAACAAATTCAACAACAAACTCAACTTTTAAAAACACCAACAAATTCAACAACATCAACATTGCAAAAAACCGACAAATTAAATAACAACCTCAACATTGAATAACAACAAAAAATTCAACAACAAACACAACATTGAAAAACACCAACATATTCAACAACAAGCTCAACTTTCAAAAATACAAAAAAGTTCAAAAAAGAACATTGATAACACTAACAAATTCAACAACAACCTCAATATTGAAAATCACCAACAAATTCAATAACCTCAGCATTGAAAAATACAAAAAAGTTCAAAAAATAACATTGATAACACCAACAACTTCAACAACCTCAACAATTAAAAACACCAAAAAATTCAACAACAACCGCAACATTGAAAAACACCAACAAATTCAACAACAACCTCAACATTGAAATACACCAACAAATTCAACTCCATCTTCAACTTTGAATAATACAAAAAAATTCTAAAAATAACATTGATAACGGCAACAAATTCAACAACAACCTGAAGATTGAAAAACACCAACAAATTCAGCAACAACCTCAACATTGAAAATTTCCAACAAATTCAACAACCTCAACATTGAAAAATACAAAAAAGTCCAAAAAATAACATGGATAACACCAACAAATTCAAAAACAACCTCAATATTGAAAATCACCAACTAATACAACAACAACCACGACATTGAATAACGCCAACAAATTCAACAACAAACTCAACTTTTAAAAATACAAACAACTTCAACAAAAAAACATGGATAACACCATCAAATTCAACAAAAAACACAATATTGGAAATCACCAACAAATTGAACAACATCAACATTGCAAAAACCAACAAATTAAACAACAACCTCAATATTGAAAATCACCAACAAATTCAATAACCTCAGCATTGAAAATCACCAACAAATTCAACAATAACCTTAACTTTTAAAAATGCAAACAAGTTCAACAAAAGACATTGATAAAACCAACAAATTCAACAACAACCTCAACAATGAAAAACTTCAACACATTCAACAACCACCTCAACATTGAAAAACACCAACAAATTCAACAACCAACTCAATATTGAAAAATACAAAAAAGTTCAAAAAATAACATTGATAACGCCAACAAATTCAAAAACAACTTCAACATTGAAAAACACCAACAAATTTATCAACAACCTCAACAATTAAAGACAACAAAAATTTCAACAAAAACAACAATGTTGAAAGTCTCCAACAAATTCAACAACAACCTCAATATTGAATGACACCAACAACTTCAACAACAACCTCAACATTGAAAAACGCCAACAAATTCAACAACAACCTCAACTTTTAAAAATACAAACAACTTAAAAAAAAAACATTGATAACACCAACAAATTCAACAAAAAACTCAATATTGGAAATCACCAACAAATTCAACAACATCAACATTGCAAAAAACCAACAAATTAAACAACAACCTCAACATTGAAAAACACCAACAAATTTATCAACAACCTCATCAATTAAAAACAACAAAAAATTCCACAAAAACTTCAATATTGAAAATCACCAACAAATTCAACAACAACCTCAACTTTTAAACGAATAGAAAAAGTTCAAAAAAAAATTTATAACACCAACAAATTCAACGACCTCAATATTGAAAGACACCAAAAAATTCAACAGCAACCTCAATATTGAAAGTCACCAAAAAATTCAACAACAACCTCAATATTGAATGACACCAACAAAATTCAACAACAATCTCAACCTTTAAAAGTACAAAAAAGTTCAAAAAAGAACTTTGATAACACCAAAAAATTCAACAACAACCTCAATATTGAAAATCACCAACAAATTCAACAAACACAACATTGAAAAACATCAACAAATTCAAGAAGAACCTTAACTTTTAAAAATACAAACAAGTTCAACAAAAGACATTGAAAACACCAAGAAATTCAACAAACAACCTCAACAGTGCAAAACACCAACAAATTCAACAACAACCTCAACATTGAAAAACACCAACAAATTCAACAATAACATCAACATTGAAAAAACACCAACAACTTCAACAACCTCAACAATTAAAAACACCAAAAAATTCAACAACAACCGCAACATTGAAAACAACAAAAAAGTTCAAAAAATAAAATTGATAACGCCAACAAATTCAACAACAAACTCAATGTTGAAAATAACCAACAAATTCAACAATATCAACATTGAAAAACACCAACAAATTCAACAACAACCTCAACATTGAAAAACACGAACAAATTCAACGACAACTTCAACTTTGAATAATACAAAAAAGTTCAAAAAATAACATTGATAACAGCAACAAATTCAACAACAACCTGAACATTGAAAAACACCAACAAATTCAACCAGAACCTCAAAATTGAAAAAACACCCACAAATTCAGCAACAACATCAACATTGAAAAATACCAACAAATTCAACAACCTCAACATTGAAAAATACTAGAAAGTCCAAAAAATAACATTGATAACACCATTAATTCAACAACAACCTCAATATTGAAAATCACGAACAAATTCAACAACAACCTCAACATTGAAAAACACCAACAAATTAAACAGCAACCTCAACATTGAAAAATGCAAAGTTCAAAAAATAACATTGATAACACCAACAAATTCAACAACAAGCTCAATATTGAAAATCACCAACAAATTCAATAACAACCTCAACATTGAAAAACGTCAACAAATTCAACAACAAACTCAACTTTAAAAATACAAACAACTTCAACAAAAAAACATTGATAACACCAACAAATTCAACAAAAATCTCAATATTGGAAGTCACCAACAAATTCAACAACATCAACATTGCAAAAAACCAACAAATTAAACAACAACCTCAACATTGAATAACAACAACAAATTCAACAACAACCTCAACATTGAAAAACGTCAACAAATTCAACAACAAACTCAACTTTAAAAATACAAACAACTTCAACAAAAAAACATTGATAACACCAACAAATTCAACAAAAATCTCAATATTGGAAGTCACCAACAAATTCAACAACATCAACATTGCAAAAAACCAACAAATTAAACAACAACCTCAACATTGAATAACAACAACAAATTCAACAACAACCTCAACATTGAAAAACGCCAACAAATTCACCAACAGCCTCAACCTTGAAAAGTACAAAAAAGTTCAAAAAAGAACTTTCATAACACCAAAAAATTCAAGAACAACCTCAATATGGAAAATCACCAACAAATGCAATAACATCAGCATTAAAAAACACCAACAAATTCAACAATAACCTTAACTTTTAAAAATACAAGCCAATTCAACAAAAGACATTGATAACACCAACAAATTCAACAACAACCTCAACAATGAAAAACTCCAACAAATTCAACAACAACCTCAACATTGAAAAACACCAACAAAATCAAAAACAAACTCAACATTGAAAAAACACCAACAACTTCAACAAACTCAACAATGCAAAACAACCGAAAATTCAACAGCAACGGCAATATTGAAAAATATAAAAAAGTTCAAAAAATAACATTCATAATGCCAACAAAATCAACAACAAACTCACTATTGAAAATCACCAACAAATTGAACAATATCAACATTGAAAATCGCCAACAAATTCAAAAACAACCTCAACATTTAAAAGAAGAGAAAAAGTTCCAAAAAAACATTGATAACACCAACCAATTCAACAACCTCAATATTGAAAGTCACCACCAAATTCAACAACAACCTCAATATTGAAAGACACCAACAAATTCAACAACAACCTCAATATTGAAAGACAACAACAAATTCAACAACAACCTCAACATTGAAAAACACCAGCAACTTCAACAGCCTCAACAACGAAAAACACCAAAAAATTCAACAACAGCCTTAACATTGAAAAATACAGAAAATTCAAAAGTTATCATTGATAATAACCAACAAATTCAACAACAAAGTCAATATTTATAATCACCAACAAATTCATCAAAATCAACATTGAAAAACACCAACAAATACAACAACTCCAACATTGAAAAACACCACTAAATTCAACAACAACCTCAACATTGAAAATCACGAACAAATTCAACAACAACCTCAGCATTGAAAAAAACCAACAAATTCAACAACAACCTCAACTTTCAAAAATATAATAAATGTTCAAAAAATAACATTGATAACAGCAACAAATTCAGCAATAACCTCAACATTGAAAAACAGCAACAAATTCAACAACAACCTCAACATTGAAAAACAGCAACAAATTCAACAACAACCTCAACAATGAAAAACACCAACAAATTCAACAACAACCTCAACATTCAAAAATACCAACAAATTTAACAACAACCCCAACAATTAAAAACAACAAAAAATTCAACAGAAACCTCAATATTGAAAATCATCAACAAATTCAACAACAACCTCCACTTTTAAAAGAAGAGAAAAAGTTCAAAAAAAACATTGATAACACCAACAAATTCACCGACCTCAATATTGAAAGACACCAACAAATTCAACAACAACCTCAATATTAAAAGTCACCACCAAAATCAACAACAACCTCAATATTGAAAGACACCAACAAATTCAAAAACAACCTCAACATTGAAAAACGCCAACAAATTCAACAACAACCTCAACCTTTAAATGTTCAAAAATGTTCAAAAAAGATCATTGATAAAACCAAAAAATTCAACAACAACCTCAATATTGAAAATCACCAACAAATTCAACAACCTCAACATTGAAAAACACCAATAAATTCAACAACAACCTCAACATTGAAAAACACCAAAGAAATCAACAACAACCGCAACATTGAAAAATACAAAAAAGTTCAATACATAACATTGATAATGCCAATAAATTCAACAACAAACTCAATATTGAATATCACAAACAACTTCAACAATATCAACATTGAAAAACACAAACAAATTCAACAACAACCTCAGCATTGAAAAACACTAACAAATTCAACAACAACCTAAACATTGAACAACACCAACAATTTCAACATCAACCTCAACATTGAAAAATGCAAAGAAGTTCAAAAAATAACATTGATAACATCAACAAATTCAACAACAACCTCAATATTGATAAACATCAACAAATTCAACAACAAACTCAACATTGAAAAACGCCAACAAATTCAAAAGCAAACTCAACTTTTAAAAATACAAACAACTACAACGAAAAAAAAATGATAACACCAACAAATTTAACAAAAAACTCAATATTGGAAATCACCAACAAATTCAACAACATCAACATTGCAAAAAATCAACAAATTCAACAACAACTTCAACATTGAAAAACAACAATAAATTCAACAACAACCACAGCATTGAAAAACGCCAACAAATTCAACAACAAATTCAAAATTGAAAAATACAAAAAAGATCAAAAAATAACATTGATAACACCAACAAATTCAACAACAAACTCAATATTGAAAATCACCAACAATTTCAGCAAAATCAACATTGAAAACACCAACAAATTCAACAACAACCTCAACATTGAAAAATACAAATAAATTCAACAACAACCTCAACATTGAAAAACACCAACAAATTCAACATCAACCTCAACATTGAAAAATGCAAAGAAGTTCAAAAAATAACATTGATAACACCAACAAATTCAAAAACAAGCCTAATATTGAAAATCACCAACAAATTCAACAACAACCTCAACATTAATAAACGTCAACAAATTCAACAACAAACTCAACTTTTAAAAATACAAACAACTTCAACAAAAAAACATTGATAACACCAACAAATTCAACAAAAATCTCAATATTGGAAGTCACCAACAAATTCAACAACATCAACATTGCAAAAAACCAACAAATTAAACAACAACCTCAACATTGAATAACAACAACAAATTCAACCACAACCTCAACATTGAAAAACGCCAACAAATTCAACAACAACCTCAACCTTGAAAAGTACAAAAAAGTTCAAAAAAGAACTTTCATAACACCAAAAAATTCAAGAACAACCTCAATATTGAAAATCACCAACAAATTCAATAACATCAGCATTAAAAAACACCAACAAATTCAACAATAACCTTAACTTTTAACAATACAAGCCAGTTCAACAAAAGACATTGAAAACACCAACAAATTCAACAACAACCTCAACAATGAAAAACTCCAACAAATTCAACAACAACCTCAACATTGAAAAACACCAACAAAATCAAAAACAAACTCAACATTGAAAAAACACCAACAACTTCAACAAACTCAACATTGCAAAACAACAGAAAATTCAACAACAACGGCAATATTGAAAAATATAAAAAAGTTCAAAAAATAACATTCATAATGCCAACAATATCAACAACAAACTCACTATTGAAAATCACCAACAAATTGAACAATATCAACATTGAAAATCGCCAACAAATTCAAAAACAACCTCAACATTTAAAAGAAGAGAAAAAGTTCCAAAAAAACATTGATAACACCAACCAATTCAACAACCTCAATATTGAAAGTCACCACCAAATTCAACAACAACCTCAATATTGAAAGACACCAACAAATTCAACAACAACCTCAATATTGAATGACAACAATCAATTCAACAACAACCTCAACATTGAAAAACACCAGCAACTTCAACAGCCTCAACAACGAAAAACACCAACAAATTCAACAACAGCCTTAACATTAAAAAATACAGAAAAGTCAAAAGTTATCATTGATAATAACCAACAAATTCAACAACAAAGTCAATATTTATAATCACCAACAAATTCATCAAAATCAACATTGAAAAACACCAACAAATACAACAACAACTCCAATATTGAAAAACACCACTCAATTCAACAACAACCACAACATTGAAAATCACGAACAAATTCAACAACAACCTCAGCATTGAAAAAAACCAACAAATTCAACAACAACCTCAACTTTCAAAAATATAATAAATGTTCAAAAAATAACATTGATAACAGCAACAAATTCAGCAATAACCTCAACATTGATCATTGATAAAACCAAAAAATTCAACAACAACCTCAATATTGAAAATCACCAACAAATTCAACAACCTCAACATTGAAAAACACCAAAAAATTCAACAACAACCGCAACATTGAAAAATACAAAAAAGTTCAATACATAACATTGATAATGCCAATAAATTCAACAACAAACTCAATATTGAATATCACAAACAACTTCAACAATATCAACATTGAAAAACACAAACAAATTCAACAGCAACCTCAAAATTGAAAAACACTAACAAATTCAACAACAACCTCAACATTGAAAAACACCAACAAATTCAACATCAACCTCAACATTGAAAAATGCAAAGAAGTTCAAAAAATAACATGGATAACAGCAACAAATTCAACAACAAGCTCAATATTGAAAATCACCAACAAATTCAACAACAACCTCAACATTGAAAAACGTCAACAAATTCAACAACAAACTCAACTTTTAAAAATACAAACAACTTCAACAAAAAAACATTGATAACACCAACAAATTCAGCAAAAATCTCAAATTGGAAGTCACCAACAAATTCAACAACATCAACATTGCAAAAAACCAACAAATTAAACAACAACCTCAACATTGAATAACAACAAAAAATTCAACAACAACCTCAACATTGAAAAACGCCAACAAATTCAACAACAACCTCAACCATGAAAAGTACAAAAAAGTTCAAAAAAGAACTTTCATAACACCAAAAAATTCAAGAACAACCTCAATATGGAAAATCACCAACAAATTCAATAGCTTCAGCATTAAAAAAAACCAACAAATTCAAAAATAACCTTAACTTTTAAAAATACAAGCCAGTTCTACAAAAAACATTGATAACACAACAAATTCAACTGCAACCTCAACAATGAAAAACTCCAACAAATTCAACAACAACCTCAACATTGAAAAACACCAACAAATTCAAAAACAAACTCAACATTGAAAAAACACCAACAACTTCAACAAACACAACAATGCAAACAACAAAAAATTCAACAACAACGGCAATATTGAAAAATATTAGAAAGTTCAAAAAATAACATTGATAATAAAATCAACAACAAACTCACTATTGAAAATCATCAACAAATTGAACAATATCAACATTGAAAATCGCCAACAAATTCAACAACAACCTCAACATTTAAAAAAAGAGAAAAAGTTCAAAAAAAACATTGATAACACCAACCAATTCAACGACCTCAATATTGAAAGACACCAACAAATTAAACAACAACCTCAATATTGAAAAACACCAGCAACTTCAACAACGAAAAACACCAAAAAATTCAACAACAGCCTTAATATTGAAAAATACAGAAAATTCAAAAGTTATCATTGATAATAACCAACAAATTCAACAACAAACTCAATATTTATAATCACCAACAAATTCATCGTAATCAACATTGAAAAACACCAACAAATACAACAACAACCCCAATATTGAAAAACACCAATAAATTCAACAACAACCTCAACATTGAAAATCACGAACAAATTCAACAACAACCTCAGCATTGAAAAAAACCAACAAATTCAACAACAACCTCAACTTACAAAAATATAATAAACGTTCAAAAAATAACATTGATAACAGCAACAAATTCAGCAATAACCTCAACATTGAAAAACAGCAACACATTCAACTATAACCTCAACAATGAAAAACACCAACAAATTCAACAACAACCTCAACATTCAAAAATACCAACAAATTTAACAATAACCTCAACAATTAAAAACAACAAAAAATTCAACAGAAACCGCAATATTGAAAATCATGAGCAAATTCAACAACAACCTCCATTTTTAAAAGAAGAGAAAAAGTTCAAAAAAAAACATTGATAACACCAACAAATTCATCGACCTCAATATTGAAAGACAACAACAACTTCAACAACAACCTCAATATTAAAAGACACCACCAAAATCAACAACAACCTCAATGTTGAAAGAAACCAACAAATTCAAAAACAACCTCAACATTGAAAAACGCCAACAAATTCAACAACAACCTCAACTTTTAAATGTACAAAAAAGTTCAAAAAAGATCATTGATAAAACCAAAAAATTCAACAACAACCTCAATATTGAAAATCACCAACAAATTCAACAACCTCAACATTGAAAAACACCAATAAATTCAACAACAACCTGAACTTTGAAAAACTCCAACAAATTCAACAACAACCTCAACATTGAAAAACACCAACAAATTCAGCAACAACCGCAACATTGAAAAATACAATAAAGTTCAATACATAACATTGATAATGCCAATAAATTCAACAACAAACTCAATATTGAATATCACAAACAACTTCAACATTATCAACATTGAAAAACACTAACAAATTCAACAACAATCTCAGCATTGAAAAACACTAACAAATTCAACAACAACCTAAACATTGAAAAACACCAACAAATTCAACATCAACCTCGACATTGAAAAATGCAAAGAATTTTTAAAAATAACATTGATAACATCAACAAATTCAACAACAACCTCAATATTGAAAACCATCAACAAATGCAACAACAACCTCAACATTGAAAAACACCAACAAATTCAACAGCAAAGTCAACTTGTAAAAATACATACAACATCAACAAAAAAAAAATGATAACACCAACAAATTTCACAAAAAACTCAATATTGGAAATCACCAACAAATTCAACAACATTAACATTGCAAAAAACAAACAAATTAAACAACAACCTCAACATTGAAAAACGCCAACAAATTCAACAGCAACCTCAACATTGAAAAGTATAATAAAGTTCAAAAAAGAACTTTCATAACACCAAAAAGTTCAAGAACAACCTCAATATTGAAAATCACCAACAAATTCAATAACCTCAGCATTAAAAAACACAAACAAATTCAACAATGACCTTAACTTTTAAAAATACAAGCCAGTTCAACAAAAGACATTGATAACACCAACAAATTCAATAACAACCTCAACATTGAAAAACACCAACAAATTCAAAAACAAACTCAACAATGCAAAACACCAAAAAATTCAACAACAATGGCAATATTGAAAAATATAAAAAAGTTCAAAAAATAACATTGATAATGCCAACAAAATCAACAACAAACTCACTATTGAAAATCATCAACAAATTGAACAATATCAACATTGAAAATCGCCAACAAATTCAACAACAACCTCAACATTTAAAAGAAGAGAAAAAGTTCAAAAAAAACATTGATAACACCAACCAATTCAACGACCTCAATATTGAAAGACACCAACAAATTCAACAACAACCTCAAAATTGAAAGTCACCACCAAATTCAACATCAACCTCAATATTGAAAGACACCAACAAATTAAACAACAACCTCAATATTGAAAGACAAAAACAAATTCAACAACAACCTCAACATTGAAAAACACCAGCAACTTCAACAACCTCAACAACGAAAAACACCAAAAAACTCAACAACAGCCTTAACATTGAAAAATACAGAAAATTCAAAAGTTATCATTGATAATAACCAACAAATTCAACAACAAACTCAATATTTATAATGACCAACAAATTCATCAAAATCAACATTGAAAAACACCAACAAATTCAACAACAACCCCAATATTGAAAAACACCACTAAATTCAACAACAACCTCAACATTGAAAATCACAAACAAATTCACCAACAACCTCAGCATTGAAAAAAAACAACAAATTCAACAACAACCTCAACATTCAAAAATACCAACAAATTTAACAACAACCTCAACAATTAAAAACAACAAAAAATTCAACAGAAACCTCAATATTGAAAATCATCAACAAATTCAACAACAACCTCCACTTTTAAAAGAAGAGAAAAAGTTCAAAAAAAACATTGAAAACACCAAAAAATTCACCGACCTCAATATTGAAATACATAAACAAATTCAACAACAACCTCAATATTAAAAGTCACCACCAAAATCAACAACAACCTCAATGTTGAAAGACACCAACAAATTCAAAAACAAACGCAACATTGAAAAACGCCAACAAATTAAACAACTACCTCAATATTGAAAATCACCAACAAATTCAACAACCTCAACATTGAAAAACACCAATAAATTCAACAACAACCTGAACTTTGAAAAACTCCAACAAATTCAACAACAACCTCAACATTGAAAAACACCAAAAAATTCAACAACAACCGTAACATTGAAAAATACAAAAAAGTTCAATACATAACATTGATAATGCCAATAAATTCAACAACAAACTCAATATTGAATATCACAAACAACTTCAACAATATCAACATTGAAAAACACTAATAAATTCAACAACAACCTCAGCATTGAAAAACACTAACAAATTCAACAACAACCTAAACATTGAAAAACACCAACAAATTCAACATCAACCTCAACATTGAAAAATGCATAGAAGTTCAAAAAATAACATTGATAACACCAACAAATTCAACAACAAGCTCAATATTGAAAATCACCAACAAATTCAACAACAACCTCAACATTGAAAAACATCAACAAATTCAACAACAAACTCAACTTTTAAAAATACAAACAACTTCAACAACAAAACATTGTTAACACCAACAAATTCAACAAAAATCTCAATATTGGAAGTCACCAACAAATTCAACAACATCAACATTGCAAAAAACCAACAAATTAAACAACAACCTCAACATTGAATAACAACAACAAATTCAACAACAACCTCAACCTTGAAAAGTACAAAAAAGTTCAAAAAACAACTTTCATAACACCAAAAAATTCAAGAACAACCTCAATATTGAAAATCACCATCAAATTCAATAACATCAGCATTAAAAAACACCAACAAATTCAACAATAACCTTAACTTTTAACAATACAAGCCAGTTCAACAAAAGACATTGATAACACCAACAAATTCAACAACAACCTCAACAATGAAAAACTCCAACAAATTCAACAACAAACTCAACATTGAAAAACACCAACAAATTCAAAAACAAACTCAACATTGAAAAAACACCAACAACTTCAACAACCTCAACAACGAAAAACACCAAAAAACTCAACAACAGCCTTAACATTGAAAAATACAGAAAATTCAAAAGTTATCAGTGATAATAACCAACAAATTCAACAACAAACTCAATATTTATAATGACCAACAAATTCATCAAAATCAACATTGAAAAACACCAACAAATTCAACAACAACCCCAATATTGAAAAACACCACTAAATTCAACAACAACCTCAATATTGAAAATCACAAACAAATTCAACAACAAACTCAGCATTGAAAAAAACCAACAAATTCAACAACAACCTCAACTTTCAAAAATATAATAAATGTTCAAAGAATAACATTGATAACAGCAACAAATTCAACAATAAACTCGACATTGAAAAACAGCAACACATTCAACTACAACCTCAACAATGAAAAACAGCAACAAATTCAACAACAACCTCAACATTCAAAAATACCAACAAATTTAACAACAACCTCAACAATTAAAAACAACAAAAAATTCAAAAGAAACCTCAATATTGAAAATCATCAACAAATTCAACAACAACCTCCACTTTTAAAAGAAGAGAAAAAGTTCAAAAAAAACATTGATAACACCAACAAATTCACCGACCTCAATATTGAAAGACACCAACAAGTTCAACAACAACCTCAATATTAAAAGTCACCACCAAAATCAACAACAACCTCAATGTTGAAAGACACCAACACATTCAAAAACAACCTCAACATTGAAAAACGCCAACAAATTAAACAACAACATCAATATTGAAAATCACCAACAAATTCAACAACCTCAACATTGAAAAACACCAATAAATTCAACAACAACCTGAACTTTGAAAAACTCCAACAAATTCAACAACAACCTCAACATTGAAAAACACCAAAAAAATTCAACAACAAACACAACATTGAAAAATACAAAAAGGTTCAATACATAACATTGATAATGCCAATAAATTCAACAACAAACTCAATATTGAATATCACAAACAACTTCAACAATATCAACATTGAAAAACACAAACAAATTCAACAACAACCTCAGCATTGAAAAACACAAACAAATTCAGCAATAACCTCAACATTGAAAAGCAGCAACACATTCAACTATAACCTCAACAATGAAAAACACCAACAAATTCAACAACAACCTCAACATTCAAAAATACCAACAAATTGAACAATAACCTCAACAATTAAAAACAACAAAAAATTCAACAGAAACCGCAATATTGAAAATCATGAGCAAACTCAACAACAACCTCCACTTTTAAAAGAAGAGAAAAAGTTCAAAAAAAAACATTGATAACACCAACAAATTCATCGACCTCAATATTGAAAGACAACAACAACTTCAACAACAACCTCAATATTAAAAGTCACCACCAAAATCAACAACAACCTCAATGTTGAAAGACACCAACAAATTCAAAAACAACCTCAACATTGAAAAACGCCAACAAATTCAACAACAACCTCAACTTTTAAATGTACAAAAAAGTTCAAAAAAGATCATTGATAAAACCAAAAAATTCAACAACAACCTCAATATTGAAAATCACCAACAAATTCAACAACCTCAACATTGAAAAACACCAATAAATTCAACAACAACCTGAACTTTGAAAAACTCCAACAAATTCAACAACAACCTCAACATTGAAAAACACCAAAAAATTCAACAACAACCGCAACATTGAAAAATACAAAAAAGTTCAATACATAACATTGATAATGCCAATAAATTCAACAACAAACTCAATATTGAATATCAGAAACAACTTCAACATTATCAACATTGAAAAACACTAACAAATTCAACAACAACCTCAGCATTGAAAAACACTAACAAATTCAACAACAACCTAAACATTGAAAAACACCAACAAATTCAACATCAACCTCGACATTGAAAAATGCAAAGAATTTTTAAAAATAACATTGATAACATCAACAAATTGAACAACAACCTCAATATTGAAAACCATCAACAAATGCAACAACAACCTCAACATTGAAAAACGCCAACAAATTCAACAGCAAAGTCAACTTCTAAAAATACAAACAACTTCAACAAAAAAAAAAATGATAACACCAACAAATTTCACAAAAAACTCAATATTGGAAATCACCAACAAATTCAACAACATTAACATTGCAAAAAACAAACAAATTAAACAACAACCTCAACATTGAAAAATGCCAACAAATTCAACAACAACCTCAACCTTGAAAAGTACAAAAAAGTTCAAAAAAGAACTTTCATAACACCAAAAAATTCAAGAACAACCACAATATTGAAAATCACCAACAAATTCAATAACCTCAGCATTAAAAAACACCAACAAATTCAACAATGACCTTAACTTTTAAAAATACAAGTCAGTTCAACAAAAGACATTGATAACACCAACAAAATCAACAACAACCTCAACATTGAAAAACACCAACAAATTCAAAAACAAACTCAACATTGAAAAAACACCAACAACTTCAACAAACTCAACAATGCAAAACACCAAAAAATTCAACAACAATGGCAATATTGAAAAATATAAAAAAGTTAAAAAAATAACATTGATAAAACCAAAAAATTCAACAACAACCTCAATATTGAAAATCACCAACAAATTCAACAACCTCAACATTGAAAAACACCAATAAATTCAACAACAACCTGAACTTTCAAAAACTCCAACAAATTCAACAACAACCTCAACATTGAAAAACACCAAAAAATTCAACAACAACCGCAACATTGAAAAATACAAAAAAGTTCAATACATAATTGATAATGCCAATAAATTCAACAACAAACTCAATACTGAATATCACAAACAACTTCAACAATATCAACATTGAAAAACACAAACAAATTCAACAACAACCTCAGCATTGAAAAACACCAACAAATTCAACAACAACCTAAACATTGAAAAACACCAACATATTCAACATCAACCTCAACATTGAAAAATGCAAAGAAGTTCAAAAAATAACATTGATAACACCAACAAATTCAACAACAAGCTCAATATTGAAAATCACCAACAAATTCAATAACAACCTCAACATTGAAAAACGTCAACAAATTCAACAACAAACTCAACATTTCAAAATACAAACAACTTCAACAAAAAAACATTGATAACACCAACAAATTCAACCAAAATCTCAATATTGGAAGTCACCAACAAATTCAACAAAATCAACATTGCAAAAAACCAACAAATTAAACAACAACCTCAACATTGAATAACAACAGCAAATTCAACAACAACCTCAACATTGAAAAACGCCAACAAATTCAACAACAACCTCAACCTTGAAAAGTACAAAAAAGTTCAAAAAACAACTTTCATAACACCAAAAAATTCAAGAAAAACCTCAATATTGAAAATCACCAACAAATTCAATAACCTCAGCATTAAAAAACACCAACAAATTCAACAATGACCTTAACTTTTAAAAATACAAGCCAGTTCAACAAAAGACATTGATAACACCAACAAATTCAACAACAACCTCAACATTGAAAAACACCAACAAATTCAAAAACAAACTCAACATTGAAAACACACGAACAACTTCAACAAACTCAACAATGCAAAACACCAAAAAATTCAACAACAATGGCAATATTGAAAAATATAAAAAAGTTCAAAAAATAACATTGATAATGCTAACAAAATCAACAACAAACTCACTATTGAAAATCATCAACAAATTGAACAATATCAACATTGAAAATCGCCAACAAATTCAACAACAACCTCAACATTTAAAAGAAGAGAAAAAGTTCAAAAAAAACATTGATAACACCAACAAATTCATCGACCTCAATATTGAAAGACAACAACAACTTCAACAACAACCTCAATATTAAAAGACACCACCAAAATCAACAACAACCTCAATGTTGAAAGAAACCAACAAATTCAAAAACAACCTCAACATTGAAAAACGCCAACAAATTCAACAACAACCTCAACTTTTAAATGTACAAAAAAGTTCAAAAAAGATCATTGATAAAACCAAAAAATTCAACAACAACCTCAATATTGAAAATCACCAACAAATTCAACAACCTCAACATTGAAAAACACCAATAAATTCAACAACAACCTGAACTTTGAAAAACTCCAACAAATTCAACAACAACCTCAACATTGAAAAACACCAACAAATTCAGCAACAACCGCAACATTGAAAAATACAATAAAGTTCAATACATAACATTGATAATGCCAATAAATTCAACAACAAACTCAATATTGAATATCACAAACAACTTCAACATTATCAACATTGAAAAACACTAACAAATTCAACAACAATCTCAGCATTGAAAAACACTAACAAATTCAACAACAACCTAAACATTGAAAAACACCAACAAATTCAACATCAACCTCGACATTGAAAAATGCAAAGAATTTTTAAAAATAACATTGATAACATCAACAAATTCAACAACAACCTCAATATTGAAAACCATCAACAAATGCAACAACAACCTCAACATTGAAAAACGCCAACAAATTCAACAGCAAAGTCAACTTGTAAAAATACATACAACATCAACAAAAAAAAAATGATAACACCAACAAATTTCACAAAAAACTCAATATTGGAAATCACCAACAAATTCAACAACATTAACATTGCAAAAAACAAACAAATTAAACAACAACCTCAACATTGAAAAACGCCAACAAATTCAACAGCAACCTCAACCTTGAAAAGTATAATAAAGTTCAAAAAAGAACTTTCATAACACCAAAAAGTTCAAGAACAACCTCAATATTGAAAATCACCAACAAATTCAATAACCTCAGCATTAAAAAACACAAACAAATTCAACAATGACCATAACTTTTAAAAATACAAGCCAGTTCAACAAAAGACATTGATAACACCAACAAATTCAACAACAACCTCAACATTGAAAAACACCAACAAATTCAAAAACAAACTCAACAATGCAAAACACCAAAAAATTCAACAACAATGGCAATATTGAAAAATATAAAAAAGTTCAAAAAATAACATTGATAATGCCAACAA
This sequence comes from Cetorhinus maximus, assembly GCF_964194155.1. Taxonomy (NCBI): domain Eukaryota; kingdom Metazoa; phylum Chordata; class Chondrichthyes; order Lamniformes; family Cetorhinidae; genus Cetorhinus; species Cetorhinus maximus. Next base: position 474,716 of record NW_027596235.1, on the reverse strand, counting down.
AATCAACAACAAACTCACTATTGAAAATCATCAACAAATTGAACAATATCAACATTGAAAATCGCCAACAAATTCAACAACAACCTCAACATTTAAAAGAAGAGAAAAAGTTCAAAAAAAACATTGATAACACCAACCAATTCAACGACCTCAATATTGAAAGACACCAACAAATTCAACAACAACCTCAAAATTGAAAGTCACCACCAAATTCAACATCAACCTCAATATTGAAAGACACCAACAAATTAAACAACAACCTCAATATTGAAAGACAAAAACAAATTCAACAACAACCTCAACATTGAAAAACACCAGCAACTTCAACAACCTCAACAACGAAAAACACCAAAAAACTCAACAACAGCCTTAACATTGAAAAATACAGAAAATTCAAAAGTTATCATTGATAATAACCAACAAATTCAACAACAAACTCAATATTTATAATGACCAACAAATTCATCAAAATCAACATTGAAAAACACCAACAAATTCAACAACAACCCCAATATTGAAAAACACCACTAAATTCAACAACAACCTCAACATTGAAAATCACAAACAAATTCACCAACAACCTCAGCATTGAAAAAAAACAACAAATTCAACAACAACCTCAACATTCAAAAATACCAACAAATTTAACAACAACCTCAACAATTAAAAACAACAAAAAATTCAACAGAAACCTCAATATTGAAAATCATCAACAAATTCAACAACAACCTCCACTTTTAAAAGAAGAGAAAAAGTTCAAAAAAAACATTGAAAACACCAAAAAATTCACCGACCTCAATATTGAAATACATAAACAAATTCAACAACAACCTCAATATTAAAAGTCACCACCAAAATCAACAACAACCTCAATGTTGAAAGACACCAACAAATTCAAAAACAACCGCAACATTGAAAAACGCCAACAAATTAAACAACTACCTCAATATTGAAAATCACCAACAAATTCAACAACCTCAACATTGAAAAACACCAATAAATTCAACAACAACCTGAACTTTGAAAAACTCCAACAAATTCAACAACAACCTCAACATTGAAAAACACCAAAAAATTCAACAACAACCGTAACATTGAAAAATACAAAAAAGTTCAATACATAACATTGATAATGCCAATAAATTCAACAACAACCTGAACTTTGAAAAACTCCAACAAATTCAACAACAACCTCAACATTGAAAAACACCAAAAAATTCAACAACAACCGTAACATTGAAAAATACAAAAAAGTTCAATACATAACATTGATAATGCCAATAAATTCAACAACAAACTCAATATTGAATAACACAAACAACTTCAACAATATCAACATTGAAAAACACTAATAAATTCAACAACAACCTCAGCATTGAAAAACACTAACAAATTCAACAACAACCTAAACATTGAAAAACACCAACAAATTCAACATCAACCTCAACATTGAAAAATGCATAGAAGTTCAAAAAATAACATTGATAACACCAACAAATTCAACAACAAGCTCAATATTGAAAATCACCAACAAATTCAACAACAACCTCAACATTGAAAAACATCAACAAATTCAACAACAAACTCAACTTTTAAAAATACAAACAACTTCAACAACAAAACATTGTTAACACCAACAAATTCAACAAAAATCTCAATATTGGAAGTCACCAACAAATTCAACAAAATCAACATTGCAAAAAACCAACAAATTAAACAACAACCTCAACATTGAATAACAACAACAAATTCAACAACAACCTCAACCTTGAAAAGTACAAAAAAGTTCAAAAAACAACTTTCATAACACCAAAAAATTCAAGAACACCCTCAATATTGAAAATCACCATCAAATTCAATAACATCAGCATTAAAAAACACCAACAAATTCAACAATAACCTTAACTTTTAACAATACAAGCCAGTTCAACAAAAGACATTGATAACACCAACAAATTCAACAACAACCTCAACAATGAAAAACTCCAACAAATTCAACAACAAACTCAACATTGAAAAACACCAACAAATTCAAAAACAAACTCAACATTGAAAAAACACCAACAACTTCAACAACCTCAACAACGAAAAACACCAAAAAACTCAACAACAGCTTTAACATTGAAAAATACAGAAAATTCAAAAGTTATCAGTGATAATAACCAACAAATTCAACAACAAACTCAATATTTATAATGACCAACAAATTCATCAAAATCAACATTGAAAAACACCAACAAATTCAACAACAACCCCAATATTGAAAAACACCACTAAATTCAACAACAACCTCAATATTGAAAATCACAAACAAATTCAACAACAAACTCAGCATTGAAAAAAACCAACAAATTCAACAACAACCTCAACTTTCAAAAATATAATAAATGTTCAAAGAATAACATTGATAACAGCAACAAATTCAACAATAAACTCGACATTGAAAAACAGCAACACATTCAACTACAACCTCAACAATGAAAAACAGCAACAAATTCAACAACAACCTCAACATTCAAAAATACCAACAAATTTAACAACAACCTCAACAATTAAAAACAACAAAAAATTCAAAAGAAACCTCAATATTGAAAATCATCAACAAATTCAACAACAACCTCCACTTTTAAAAGAAGAGAAAAAGTTCAAAAAAAACATTGATAACACCAACAAATTCACCGACCTCAATATTGAAAGACACCAACAAGTTCAACAACAACCTCAATATTAAAAGTCACCACCAAAATCAACAACAACCTCAATGTTGAAAGACACCAACACATTCAAAAACAACCTCAACATTGAAAAACGCCAACAAATTAAACAACAACCTCAATATTGAAAATCACCAACAAATTCAACAACCTCAACATTGAAAAACACCAATAAATTCAACAACAACATGAACTTTGAAAAACTCCAACAAATTCAACAACAACCTCAACATTGAAAAACACCAAAAAAATTCAACAACAACCACAACATTGAAAAATACAAAAAGGTTCAATACATAACATTGATAATGCCAATAAATTCAACAACAAACTCAATATTGAATATCACAAACAACTTCAACAATATCAACATTGAAAAACACAAACAAATTCAACAACAACCTCAGCATTGAAAAACACAAACAAATTCAGCAATAACCTCAACATTGAAAAACAGCAACACATTCAACTATAACCTCAACAATGAAAAACACCAACAAATTCAACAACAACCTCAACATTCAAAAATACCAACAAATTGAACAATAACCTCAACAATTAAAAACAACAAAAAATTCAACAGAAACCGCAATATTGAAAATCATGAGCAAACTCAACAACAACCTCCACTTTTAAAAGAAGAGAAAAAGTTCAAAAAAAAACATTGATAACACCAACAAATTCATCGACCTCAATATTGAAAGACAACAACAACTTCAACAACAACCTCAATATTAAAAGTCACCACCAAAATCAACAACAACCTCAATGTTGAAAGACACCAACAAATTCAAAAACAACCTCAACATTGAAAAACGCCAACAAATTCAACAACAACCTCAACTTTTAAATGTACAAAAAAGATCATTGATAAAACCAAAAAATTCAACAACAACCTCAATATTGAAAATCACCAACAAATTCAACAACCTCAACATTGAAAAACACCAATAAATTCAACAACAACCGCAACATTGAAAAATACAAAAAAGTTCAATACATAACATTGATAATGCCAATAAATTCAACAACAAACTCAATATTGAATATCAGAAACAACTTCAACATTATCAACATTGAAAAACACTAACAAATTCAACAACAACCTCAGCATTGAAAAACACTAACAAATTCAACAACAACCTAAACATTGAAAAACACCAACAAATTCAACATCAACCTCGACATTGAAAAATGCAAAGAATTTTTAAAAATAACATTGATAACATCAACAAATTGAACAACAACCTCAATATTGAAAACCATCAACAAATGCAACAACAACCTCAACATTGAAAAACGCCAACAAATTCAACAGCAAAGTCAACTTCTAAAAATACAAACAACTTCAACAAAAAAAAAAATGATAACACCAACAAATTTCACAAAAAACTCAATATTGGAAATCACCAACAAATTCAACAACATTAACATTGCAAAAAACAAACAAATTAAACAACAACCTCAACATTGAAAAATGCCAACAAATTCAACAACAACCTCAACCTTGAAAAGTACAAAAAAGTTCAAAAAAGAACTTTCATAACACCAAAAAATTCAAGAACAACCACAATATTGAAAATCACCAACAAATTCAATAACCTCAGCATTAAAAAACACCAACAAATTCAACAATGACCTTAACTTTTAAAAATACAAGTCAGTTCAACAAAAGACATTGATAACACCAACAAAATCAACAACAACCTCAACATTGAAAAACACCAACAAATTCAAAAACAAACTCAACATTGAAAAAACACCAACAACTTCAACAAACTCAACAATGCAAAACACCAAAAAATTCAACAACAATGGCAATATTGAAAAATATAAAAAAGTTCAAAAAATAACATTGATAAAACCAAAAAATTCAACAACAACCTCAATATTGAAAATCACCAACAAATTCAACAACCTCAACATTGAAAAACACCAATAAATTCAACAACAACCTGAACTTTCAAAAACTCCAACAAATTCAACAACAACCTCAACATTGAAAAACACCAAAAAATTCAACAACAACCGCAACATTGAAAAATACAAAAAAGTTCAATACATAATTGATAATGCCAATAAATTCAACAACAACCTCAGCATTGAAAAACACCAACAAATTCAACAACAACCTAAACATTGAAAAACACCAACATATTCAACATCAACCTCAACATTGAAAAATGCAAAGAAGTTCAAAAAATAACATTGATAACACCAACAAATTCAACAACAAGCTCAATATTGAAAATCACCAACAAATTCAATAACAACCTCAACATTGAAAAACGTCAACAAATTCAACAACAAACTCAACATTTCAAAATACAAACAACTTCAACAAAAAAACATTGATAACACCAACAAATTCAACCAAAATCTCAATATTGGAAGTCACCAACAAATTCAACAAAATCAACATTGCAAAAAACCAACAAATTAAACAACAACCTCAACATTGAATAACAACAGCAAATTCAACAACAACCTCAACATTGAAAAACGCCAACAAATTCAACAACAACCTCAACCTTGAAAAGTACAAAAAAGTTCAAAAAACAACTTTCATAACACCAAAAAATTCAAGAAAAACCTCAATATTGAAAATCACCAACAAATTCAATAACCTCAGCATTAAAAAACACCAACAAATTCAACAATGACCTTAACTTTTAAAAATACAAGCCAGTTCAACAAAAGACATTGATAACACCAACAAATTCAACAACAACCTCAACATTGAAAAACACCAACAAATTCAAAAACAAACTCAACATTGAAAAAACACGAACAACTTCAACAAACTCAACAATGCAAAACACCAAAAAATTCAACAACAATGGCAATATTGAAAAATATAAAAAAGTTCAAAAAATAACATTGATAATGCTAACAAAATCAACAACAAACTCACTATTGAAAATCATCAACAAATTGAACAATATCAACATTGAAAATCGCCAACAAATTCAACAACAACCTCAACATTTAAAAGAAGAGAAAAAGTTCAAAAAAAACATTGATAACACCAACCAATTCAACGACCTCAATAATGAAAGACACCAACAAATTCAACAACAACCTCAATATTGAAAGTCACCACCAAATTCAACAACAACCTCAATATTGAAAGACACCAACAAATTCAACAACAACCTCAATATTGAAAGACAACAACAAATTCAACAACAACCTCAACATTGAAAAACACCAGCAACTATCAACAACCTCAACAACGAAAAACACCAAAAATTTCAACAACAGCCATAACAATGAAAAATACAGAAAATTCAAAAGTTATCATTGATAATAACAAACAAATTCAACAACAAACTCAATATTTATAATGACCAACAAATTCATCAAAATCAACATTGAAAAACACCAACAAATTCAACAACAACCCCAATATTGAAAAACACCACTAAATTCACCAACAACCTCAACATTGAAAATCACGAACAAATTCAACAACAACCTCAGAATTGAAAAAAACCAACAAATTCAACAACAACCTCAACTTTCAAAAATATAATAAATGTTCAAAAAATAACATTGATAACAGCAACAAATTCAACAATAACCTCAACATTGAAAAACAGCAACACATTCTACTACAACCTCAACAATGAAAAACACCAACAAATTCAACAACAACCTCAACATTCAAAAACACCAAAAAAATTCAACAACAACCACAACATTGAAAAATACAAAAAGGTTCAATACATAACATTGATAATGCCAATAAATTCAACAACAAACTCAATATTGAATATCACAAACAACTTCAACAATATCAACATTGAAAAACACAAACAAATTCAACAACAACCTCAGCATTGAAAAACACAAACAAATTCAGCAATAACCTCAACATTGAAAAACAGCAACACATTCAACTATAACCTCAACAATGAAAAACACCAACAAATTCAACAACAACCTCAACATTCAAAAATACCAACAAATTGAACAATAACCTCAACAATTAAAAACAACAAAAAATTCAACAGAAACCGCAATATTGAAAATCATGAGCAAACTCAACAACAACCTCCACTTTTAAAAGAAGAGAAAAAGTTCAAAAAAAAACATTGATAACACCAACAAATTCATCGACCTCAATATTGAAAGACAACAACAACTTCAACAACAACCTCAATAGTAAAAGTCACCACCAAAATCAACAACAACCTCAATGTTGAAAGACAGCAACAAATTCAAAAACAACCTCAACATTGAAAAACGCCAACAAATTCAACAACAACCTCAACTTTTAAATGTACAAAAAAGATCATTGATAAAACCAAAAAATTCAACAACAACCTCAATATTGAAAATCACCAACAAATTCAACAACCTCAACATTGAAAAACACCAATAAATTCAACAACAACCTGAACTTTGAAAAACTCCAACAAATTCAACAACAACCTCAACATTGAAAAACACCAAAAAATTCAACAACAACCGCAACATTGAAAAATACAAAAAAGTTCAATACATAACATTGATAATGCCAATAAATTCAACAACAAACTCAATATTGAATATCAGAAACAACTTCAACATTATCAACATTGAAAAACACTAACAAATTCAACAACAACCTCAGCATTGAAAAACACTAACAAATTCAACAACAACCTAAACATTGAAAAACACCAACAAATTCAACATCAACCTCGACATTGAAAAATGCAAAGAATTTTTAAAAATAACATTGATAACATCAACAAATTGAACAACAACCTCAATATTGAAAACCATCAACAAATGCAACAACAACCTCAACATTGAAAAACGCCAACAAATTCAACAGCAAAGTCAACTTCTAAAAATACAAACAACTTCAACAAAAAAAAAAATGATAACACCAACAAATTTCACAAAAAACTCAATATTGGAAATCACCAACAAATTCAACAACATTAACATTGCAAAAAACAAACAAATTAAACAACAACCTCAACATTGAAAAATGCCAACAAATTCAACAACAACCTCAACCTTGAAAAGTACAAAAAAGTTCAAAAAAGAACTTTCATAACACCAAAAAATTCAAGAACAACCACAATATTGAAAATCACCAACAAATTCAATAACCTCAGCATTAAAAAACACCAACAAATTCAACAATGACCTTAACTTTTAAAAATACAAGTCAGTTCAACAAAAGACATTGATAACACCAACAAAATCAACAACAACCTCAACATTGAAAAACACCAACAAATTCAAAAACAAACTCAACATTGAAAAAACACCAACAACTTCAACAAACTCAACAATGCAAAACACCAAAAAATTCAACAACAATGGCAATATTGAAAAATATAAAAAAGTTCAAAAAATATCATTGATAAAACCAAAAAATTCAACAACAACCTCAATATTGAAAATCACCAACAAATTCAACAACCTCAACATTGAAAAACACCAATAAATTCAACAACAACCTGAACTTTCAAAAACTCCAACAAATTCAACAACAACCTCAACATTGAAAAACACCAAAAAATTCAACAACAACCGCAACATTGAAAAATACAAAAAAGTTCAATACATAATTGATAATGCCAATAAATTCAACAACAACCTCAGCATTGAAAAACACCAACAAATTCAACAACAACCTAAACATTGAAAAACACCAACATATTCAACATCAACCTCAACATTGAAAAATGCAAAGAAGTTCAAAAAATAACATTGATAACACCAACAAATTCAACAACAAGCTCAATATTGAAAATCACCAACAAATTCAATAACAACCTCAACATTGAAAAACGTCAACAAATTCAACAACAAACTCAACATTTCAAAATACAAACAACTTCAACAAAAAAACATTGATAACACCAACAAATTCAACCAAAATCTCAATATTGGAAGTCACCAACAAATTCAACAAAATCAACATTGCAAAAAACCAACAAATTAAACAACAACCTCAACATTGAATAACAACAGCAAATTCAACAACAACCTCAACATTGAAAAACGCCAACAAATTCAACAACAACCTCAACCTTGAAAAGTACAAAAAAGTTCAAAAAACAACTTTCATAACACCAAAAAATTCAAGAAAAACCTCAATATTGAAAATCACCAACAAATTCAATAACCTCAGCATTAAAAAACACCAACAAATTCAACAATGACCTTAACTTTTAAAAATACAAGCCAGTTCAACAAAAGACATTGATAACACCAACAAATTCAACAACAACCTCAACATTGAAAAACACCAACAAATTCAAAAACAAACTCAACATTGAAAAAACACGAACAACTTCAACAAACTCAACAATGCAAAACACCAAAAAATTCAACAACAATGGCAATATTGAAAAATATAAAAAAGTTCAAAAAATAACATTGATAATGCTAACAAAATCAACAACAAACTCACTATTGAAAATCATCAACAAATTGAACAATATCAACATTGAAAATCGCCAACAAATTCAACAACAACCTCAACATTTAAAAGAAGAGAAAAAGTTCAAAAAAAACATTGATAACACCAACCAATTCAACGACCTCAATAATGAAAGACACCAACAAATTCAACAACAACCTCAATATTGAAAGTCACCACCAAATTCAACAACAACCTCAATATTGAAAGACACCAACAAATTCAACAACAACCTCAATATTGAAAGACAACAACAAATTCAACAACAACCTCAACATTGAAAAACACCAGCAACTATCAACAACCTCAACAACGAAAAACACCAAAAATTTCAACAACAGCCATAACAATGAAAAATACAGAAAATTCAAAAGTTATCATTGATAATAACAAACAAATTCAACAACAAACTCAATATTTATAATGACCAACAAATTCATCAAAATCAACATTGAAAAACACCAACAAATTCAACAACAACCCCAATATTGAAAAACACCACTAAATTCACCAACAACCTCAACATTGAAAATCACGAACAAATTCAACAACAACCTCAGAATTGAAAAAAACCAACAAATTCAACAACAACCTCAACTTTCAAAAATATAATAAATGTTCAAAAAATAACATTGATAACAGCAACAAATTCAACAATAACCTCAACATTGAAAAACAGCAACACATTCTACTACAACCTCAACAATGAAAAACACCAACAAATTCAACAACAACCTCAACATTCAAAAATACCAACAAATTTAACAACAACCTCAACAAATAAAAACAACAAAAAATTCAACAGAAACCTCAATATTGAAAATCATCAACAAATTCAACAACAACCTCCACTTTTAAAAGAAGAGAAAAAGTTCAAAAAAAACATTGATAACACCAACAAATTCACCGACCTCAATATTGAAAGATACCAACAAATTCAACAAAAACCTCAATATTAAAAGTCACCACCAAAATCAACAACAACCTCAAAGTTGAAAGACTTCAACAAATTCAAAAACAACCTCAACATTGAAAAACACCAACAAATTCAACAACAACCTCTACCTTTAAATGTAAAAAAAAGTTCAAAAAAGATCATTGATAAAACCAAAAAAATTCAACAACAACCTCAATATTGAGAATCACCAACAAATTCAACAACCTCAACATTGAAAAACACCAATAAATTCAACAACAACCTGAACTTTCAAAAACTCCAACAAATTCAACAACAACCTCAAAATTGAAAAACACCAAAAAATTCAACAACAACCGCAACATTGAAAAATACAAAAAAGTTCAATACATAATTGATAATGCCAATAAATTCAACAACAAACTCAATACTGAATATCACAAACAACTTCAACAATATATTCATTGAAAAACACAAACAAATTCAACAACAACCTCAGCATTGAAAAACACAAACAAATTCAGCAACAACCTAAACATTGAAAAACACCAACATATTCAACATCAACCTCAACATTGAAGAATGCAAAGAAGTTCAAAAAATAACATTGATAACACCAACAAATTCAACAACAAGCTCAATATTGAAAATCACCAACAAATTCAATAACAACCTCAACATTGAAAAACGTCAACAAATTCAACAACAAACTCAACTTTTAAAAATACAAACAACTTCAACAAAAAAACATTGATAACACCAACAAATTCAACAAAAGTCTCAATATTGGAAGTCACCAACAAATTCAACAACATCAACATTGCAAAAAACCAACAAATTAAACTACAACCTCAACATTGAATAACAACAGCAAATTCAACAACAACCTCAACATTGAAAAACGCCAACAAATTCAACAACAACCTCAACCTTGAAAAGTACAAAAAAGTTCAAAAAACAACTTTCATAACACCAAAAAATTCAAAAACAACCTCAATATTGAAAATCACCAACAAATCCAATAACACCAGCATTAAAAAACACCAACAAATTCAACAATAACATTAACTTTTAAAAATACAAGCCAGTTCAACAAAAGACATTGATAACACCAACAAATTCAACAACAACTTCAACAATGAAAAACTCCAACAAATTCAACAACAACCTCAACATTGAAAAACACCAACAAATTCAAAAACAAACTCAACATTGAAAAAACACCAACAACTTCAACAAACTCAGCAATGCAAAAAACCAAAAAATTCAACAACAATGGCAATATTGAAAAATATAAAAAAGTTCAAAAAATAACATTGATAATGCTAACAAAATCAACAACAAACTCACTATTGAAAATCATCAACAAATTGAACAATATCAACATTGAAAATCACCAACAAATTCAACAACAACCTCAACATTTAAAAGAAGAGAAAAAGTTCAAAAAAAACATTGATAACACCAACCAATTCAACGACCTCAATAATGAAAGACACCAACAAATTCAACAACAACCTCAATATTGAAAGTCACCACCAAATTCAACAACAACCTCAATATTGAAAGACACCAACAAATTCAACAACAACCTCAATATTGAAAGACAACAACAAATTCAACAACAACCTCAACATTGAAGAACACCAGCAACTATCAACAACCTCAACAACGAAAAACACCAAAAATTTCAACAACAGCCATAACAATGAAAAATACAGAAAATTCAAAATTTATCATTGATAATAACAAACAAATTCAACAACAAACTCAATATTTATAATGACCAACAAATTCATCAAAATCAACATTGAAAAACACCAACAAATTCAACAACAACCCCAATATTGAAAAACACCACTAAATTCACCAACAACCTCAACATTGAAAATCACGAACAAATTCAACAACAACCTCAGAATTGAAAAAAACCAACAAATTCAACAACAACCTCAACTTTCAAAAATATAACAAATGTTCAAAAAATAACGTTGATAACAGCAACAAATTCAACAATAACCTCAACATTGAAAAACAGCAACACATTCTACTACAACCTCAACAATGAAAAACACCAACAAATTCAACAACAACCTCAACATTCAACAATTCCAACAAATTTAACAACAACCTCAACAATTAAAAACAACAAAAAATTCAACAGAAACCTCAATATTGAAAATCATCAACAAATTCAACAACAACCTCCACTTTTAAAAGAAGAGAAAAAGTTCAAAAAAAACATTGATAACACCAACAAATTCATCGACCTCAATATTGAAAGATACCAACAAATTCAACAAAAACCTCAATATTAAAAGTCAGCACCAAAATCAACAACAACCTCAAAGTTGAAAGACATCAACAAATTCAAAAACAACCTCAACATTGAAAAACGCCAACAAATTCAACAATAACCTCTACCTTTAAATGTACAAAAAAGTTCAAAAAAGATCATTGATAAAACCAAAAAATTCAACAACAACCTCAATATTGAAAATCACCAACAAATTCAACAACCTCAACATTGAAAAACACCAATAAATTCAACAACAACCTGAAGTTTCAAAAACTCCAACAAATTCAACAACAACCTCAACATTGAAAGACACCAAAAAATTCAACAACAACCTAAACATTGAAAAACACCAACATATTCAACATCAACCTCAACATTGAAAAATGCAAAGAAGTTCAAAAAATAACATTGATAACACCAACAAATTCAACAACAAGCTCAATATTGAAAATCACCAACAAATTCAATAACAACCTCAACATTGAAAAACGTCAACAAATTCAACAACAAACTCAACTTTTAAAAATACAAACAACTTCAACAAAAAAACATTGATAACACCAACAAATTCAACAAAAATCTCAATATTGGAAGTCACCAACAAATTCAACAACATGAACATTGCAAAAAACCAACAAATTAAACAACAACCTCAACATTGAATAACAACAGCAAATTCAACAACAACCTCAACATTGAAAAACGCCAACACATTCAACAACAACCTCAACCTTGAAAAGTACAAAAAAGTTCAAAAAACAACTTTCATAACACCAAAAAATTCTAAAACAACCTCAATATTGAAAATCACCAACAAATTCAATAACATCAGCATTAAAAAACACCAACAAATTCAACAATAACATTAACTTTTTAAAATACAAGCCAGTTCAACAAAAGACATTGATAACACCAACAAATTCAACAACAACTTCAACAATGAAAAACTCCAACAAATTCAACAACAACCTCAACATTGAAAAACAACATCAAATTCAAAAACAAAATCAACATTGAAAAAACACCAACAACTTCAACAAACTCAACAATGCAAAACAACAAAAAATTCAACAACAACGGCAATATTGAAAAATATAAAAAAGTTCAAAAAATAACATTGATAATGCCAACAAAATCAACAACAAACTCACTATTGAAAATCATCAACAAATTGAACAATATCAACATTGAAAATCGCCAACAAATTCAACAACAACCTCAACATTTAAAAGAAGAGAAAAAGTTCAAAAAAAACATTGATAACACCAACCAATTCAACAACCTCAATTTTGAAAGACACCAACAAATTCAACAACAACCTCAATATTTAAAGTCACCACCAAATTCAACATCAACCTCAATATTGAAAGACACCAACAAATTAAACAACAACCCCAATATTGAAAGACAAAAACAAATTCAACAACAACCTCAACATTGAAAAACACCAGCAACTTCAACAACCTCAACAACGAAAAACACCAAAAAACTCAACAACAGCCTTAACATTGAAAAATACAGAAAATTCAAAAGTTATCATTGATAATAACCAACAAATTCAACAACAAACACAATATTTATAATGACCAACAAATTCATCAAAATCAACATTGAAAAACACCAACAAATTCAACAACAACCCCAATATTGAAAAACACCACTAAATTCAACAACAACCTCAACATTGAAAATCACAAACAAATTCAACAACAACCTCAGCATTGAAAAAAACCAACAAATTCAACAACAACCTCAAATTTCAAAAATATAATAAATGTTCAAAAAATAACATTGATAACAGCAACAAATTCAACAATAAACTCAACATTGAAAAACAGCAACACATTCAACTACAACTTCAACAATGAAAAACACCAACAAATTCAACAACAACCTCAACAATTAAAAACAACAAAATATTCAACAGAAACCTCAATATTGAAAATCATCAACAAATTCAACAACAACCTCCACTTTTAAAAGAAGAGAAAAAGTTCAAAAAAAACATTGATAACACCAACAAATTCACCGACACCAATATTGAAAGACACCAACAAATTCAACAACAACCTCAATATTAAAAATCACCACCAAAATCAACAACAACCTCAATGTTGAAAGACACCAACAAATTCAAAAACAACCTTAACATTGAAAAACGCCAACAAATTAAACAACTACCTCAATATTGAAAATCACCAACAAATTCAACAACCTCAACATTGAAAAACACCAATAAATTCAACAACAACCTGAACTTTGAAAAAATCCAACAAATTCAACAACAACCTCAACATTGAAAAACTCCAAAAAATTCAACAACAACCGCAACATTGAAAAATACAAAAAAGTTCAATACATAACATTGATAATGCCAATAAATTCAACAACAAACTCAATATTGAATATCACAAACAACTTCAACAATATCAACATTGAAAAACACTAATAAATTCAACAACAACCTCAGCATTGAAAAACACTAACAAATTCAACAACAACCTAAACATTGAAAAACACCAACAAATTCAACATCAACCTCAACATTGAAAAATGCAAACATGTTCAAAAAATAACATTGATAACACCAACAAATTCAACATCAAGCTCAATATTGAAAATCACCAACAAATTCAACAACAACCTCTACATTGAAAAACGTCAACAAATTCAACAACAAACTCAACTTTTAAAAATACAAACAACTTCAACAACAAAACATTGTTAACACCAACAAATTCAACAAAAATCTCAATATTGGAAGTCACCAACAAATTCAACAACATCAACATTGCAAAAAACCAACAAATTAAACAACAACCTCAACATTGAATAGCAACAACAAATTCAACAACAACCTCAACATTGAAAAATGCCAACAAATTCAACAACAACCTCAAAATTAAAAAGTACAAAAAAGTTCAAAAAACAAATTTCATAACACCAAAAAATTCAAGAACAACCTCAATATTGAAAATCACCATCAAATTCAATAACATCAGCATTAAAAAACACCAACAAATTCAACAATAACCTTAACTTTTAACAATACATGCCAGTTCAACAAAAGACATTGATAACACCAACAAATTCAACAACAACCTCAACAATGAAAAACTCCAACAAATTCAACAACAAACTCAACATTGAAAAACACCAACAAATTCAAAAACAAACTCAACATTGAAAAAACACCAACAACTTCAACAAACTCAACAATGAAAAACACCAAAAAATTCAACAACAACAGCTATATTGAAAAATATAAAAAAGTTCAAAAAATAACATTGATAATGCCAACAAAATCAACAACAAACTCACTATTGAAAATCATCAACAAATTGAACAATATCAACATTGAAAATCGCCAACAAATTCAACAACAACCTCAACATTTAAAAGAAGAGAAAAAGTTCAAAAAAAACATTGATAACACCAACCAATTCAACGACCTCAATTTTGAAAGACACCAACAAATTCAACAACAACCTCAATATTGAAAGTCACCACCAAATTCAACATCAACCTCAATATTGAAAGACACCAACAAATTAAACAACAACCTCAATATTGAAAGATAAAAACAAATTCAACAACAACCTCAACAATGAAAAACACCAGCAACTTCAACAACCTCAACAACGAAAAACACCAAAAAATTCAACAACAGCCTTAACGTTGAAAAATACAGAAAATTCAAAAGTTATCATTGATAATAACCAACAAATTCAACAACAAACTCAATATTTATAATGACCAACAAATTCATCAAAATCAACATTGAAAAACACCAACAAATTCAACAACAACCCCAATATTGAAAAACACCACTAAATTCAACAACAACCTCAACATTGAAAATCACAAACAAATTCAACAACAACTCAGCATTGAAAAAATCCAACAAATTCAACAACAACCTCAACTTTCAAAAATATAATAAATGTTCAAAAAATAACATTGATAACAGCAACAAATTCAACAATAACCTCAACATTGAAAAACAGCAACACATTCTACTACAACCTCAACAATGAAAAACACCAACAAATTCAACAACAACCTCAACATTCAAAAATACCAACAAATTTAACAACAACCTCAACAATTAAAAACAACAAAAAATTCAACAGAAACCTCAATATTGAAAATCATCAACAAATTCAACAACAACCTCCACTTTTAAAAGAAGAGAAAAAGTTCAAAAAAAACATTGATAACACCAACAAATTCACCGACCTCAATATTGAAAGATACCAACAAATTCAACAAAAACCTCAATATTAAAAGTCACCACCAAAATCAACAACAACCTCAAAGTTGAAAGACTTCAACAAATTCAAAAACAACCTCAACATTGAAAAACGCCAACAAATTCAACAACAACCTCTACCTTTAAATGTAAAAAAAAGTTCAAAAAAGATCATTGATAAAACCAAAAAAATTCAACAACAACCTCAATATTGAGAATCACCAACAAATTCAACAACCTCAACATTGAAAAACACCAATAAATTCAACAACAACCTGAACTTTCAAAAACTCCAACAAATTCAACAACAACCTCAAAATTGAAAAACACCAAAAAATTCAACAACAACCGCAACATTGAAAAATACAAAAAAGTTCAATACATAATTGATAATGCCAATAAATTCAACAACAAACTCAATACTGAATATCACAAACAACTTCAACAATATATTCATTGAAAAACACAAACAAATTCAACAACAACCTCAGCATTGAAAAACACTAACAAATTCAACAACAACCTAAACATTGAAAAACACCAACATATTCAACATCAACCTCAACATTGAAGAATGCAAAGAAGTTCAAAAAATAACATTGATAACACCAACAAATTCAACAACAAGCTCAATATTGAAAATCACCAACAAATTCAATAACAACCTCAACATTGAAAAACGTCAACAAATTCAACAACAAACTCAACTTTTAAAAATACAAACAACTTCAACAAAAAAACATTGAGAACACCAACAAATTCAACAAAAGTCTCAATATTGGAAGTCACCAACAAATTCAACAACATCAACATTGCAAAAAACCAACAAATTAAACTACAACCTCAACATTGAATAACAACAACAAATTCAACAACAACCTCAATATTGAAAGTCACCACCAAATTCAACATAAACCTCAATATTGAAAGACACCAACAAATTAAACAACAACCTCAATATTGAAAGATAAAAACAAATTCAACAACAACCTCAACAATGAAAAACACCAGCAACTTCAACAACCTCAACAACGAAAAACACCAAAAAATTCAACAACAGCCTTAACGTTGAAAAATACAGAAAATTCAAAAGTTATCATTGATAATAACCAACAAATTCAACAACAAACTCAATATTTATAATGACCAACAAATTCATCAAAATCAACATTGAAAAACACCAACAAATTCAACAACAACCCCAATATTGAAAAACACCACTAAATTCAACAACAACCTCAACATTGAAAATCACAAACAAATTCAACAACAACTCAGCATTGAAAAAATCCAACAAATTCAACAACAACCTCAACTTTCAAAAATATAATAAATGTTCAAAAAATAACATTGATAACAGCAACAAATTCAACAATAACCTCAACATTGAAAAACAGCAACACATTCTACTACAACCTCAACAATGAAAAACACCAACAAATTCAACAACAACCTCAACATTCAAAAATACCAACAAATTTAACAACAACCTCAACAATTAAAAACAACAAAAAATTCAACAGAAACCTCAATATTGAAAATCATCAACAAATTCAACAACAACCTCCACTTTTAAAAGAAGAGAAAAAGTTCAAAAAAAACATTGATAACACCAACAAATTCACCGACCTCAATATTGAAAGATACCAACAAATTCAACAAAAACCTCAATATTAAAAGTCACCACCAAAATCAACAACAACCTCAAAGTTGAAAGACTTCAACAAATTCAAAAACAACCTCAACATTGAAAAACACCAACAAATTCAACAACAACATCTACCTTTAAATGTAAAAAAAAGTTCAAAAAAGATCATTGATAAAACCAAAAAAATTCAACAACAACCTCAATATTGAGAATCACCAACAAATTCAACAACCTCAACATTGAAAAACACCAATAAATTCAACAACAACCTGAACTTTCAAAAACTCCAACAAATTCAACAACAACCTCAAAATTGAAAAACACCAAAAAATTCAACAACAACCGCAACATTGAAAAATACAAAAAAGTTCAATACATAATTGATAATGCCAATAAATTCAACAACAAACTCAATACTGAATATCACAAACAACTTCAACAATATATTCATTGAAAAACACAAACAAATTCAACAACAACCTCAGCATTGAAAAACACAAACAAATTCAACAACAACCTAAACATTGAAAAACACCAACATATTCAACATCAACCTCAACATTGAAGAATGCAAAGAAGTTCAAAAAATAACATTGATAACACCAACAAATTCAACAACAAGCTCAATATTGAAAATCACCAACAAATTCAATAACAACCTCAACATTGAAAAACGTCAACAAATTCAACAACAAACTCAACTTTTAAAAATACAAACAACTTCAACAAAAAAACATTGATAACACCAACAAATTCAACAAAAGTCTCAATATTGGAAGTCACCAACAAATTCAACAACATCAACATTGCAAAAAACCAACAAATTAAACTACAACCTCAACATTGAATAACAGCAGCAAATTCAACAACAACCTCAACATTGAAAAACGCCAACAAATTCAACAACAACCTCAACCTTGAAAAGTACAAAAAAGTTCAAAAAACAACTTTCATAACACCAAAAAATTCAAAAACAACCTCAATATTGAAAATCACCAACAAATCCAATAACACCAGCATTAAAAAACACCAACAAATTCAACAATAACATTAACGTTTAAAAATACAAGCCAGTTCAACAAAAGACATTGATAACACCAACAAATTCAACAACAACTTCAACAATGAAAAACTCCAACAAATTCAACAACAACCTCAACATTGAAAAACACCAACAAATTCAAAAACAAACTCAACATTGAAAAAACACCAACAACTTCAACAAACTCAGCAATGCAAAAAACCAAAAAATTCAACAACAATGGCAATATTGAAAAATATAAAAAAGTTCAAAAAATAACATTGATAATGCTAACAAAATCAACAACAAACTCACTATTGAAAATCATCAACAAATTGAACAATATCAACATTGAAAATCGCCAACAAATTCAACAACAACCTCAACATTTAAAAGAAGAGAAAAAGTTCAAAAAAAACATTGATAACACCAACCAATTCAACGACCTCAATAATGAAAGACACCAACAAATTCAACAACAACCTCAATATTGAAAGTCACCACCAAATTCAACAACAACCTCAATATTGAAAGACACCAACAAATTCAACAACAACCTCAATATTGAAAGACAACAACAAATTCAACAACAACCTCAACATTGAAGAACACCAGCAACTATCAACAACCTCAACAACGAAAAACACCAAAAATTTCAACAACAGCCATAACAATGAAAAATACAGAAAATTCAAAATTTATCATTGATAATAACAAACAAATTCAACAACAAACTCAATATTTATAATGACCAACAAATTCATCAAAATCAACATTGAAAAACACCAACAAATTCAACAACAACCCCAATACTGAAAAACACCACTAAATTCACCAACAACCTCAACATTGAAAATCACGAACAAATTCAACAACAGCCTCAGAATTGAAAAAAACCAACAAATTCAACAACAACCTCAACTTTCAAAAATATAATAAATGTTCAAAAAATAACGTTGATAACAGCAACAAATTCAACAATAACCTCAACATTGAAAAACAGCAACACATTCTACTACAACCTCAACAATGAAAAACACCAACAAATTCAACAACAACCTCAACATTCAACAATACCAACAAATTTAACAACAACCTCAACAATTAAAAACAACAAAAAATTCAACAGAAACCTCAATATTGAAAATCATCAACAAATTCAACAATAACCTCCACTTTTAAAAGAAGAGAAAAAGTTCAAAAAAAACATTGATAACACCAACAAATTCATCGACCTCAATATTGAAAGATACCAACAAATTCAACAAAAACCTCAATATTAAAAGTCAGCACCAAAATCAACAACAACCTCAAAGTTGAAAGACATCAACAAATTCAAAAACAACCTCAACATTGAAAAACGCCAACAAATTCAACAATAACCTCTACCTTTAAATGTACAAAAAAGTTCAAAAAAGATCATTGATAAAACCAAAAAATTCAACAACAACCTCAATATTGAAAATCACCAACAAATTCAACAACCTCAACATTGAAAAACACCAATAAATTCAACAACAACCTGAAGTTTCAAAAACTCCAACAAATTCAACAACAACCTCAACATTGAAAGACACCAAAAAATTCAACAACAACCGCAACATTGAAAAATACAAAAAAGTTCAATACATAATTGATAATGCCAATAATTTCAACAACAAACTCAATACTGAATATCACAAACAACTTCAACAATATCAACATTGAAAAACACAAACAAATTCAACAACAACCTCAGCATTGAAAAACACTAACAAATTCAACAACAACCTAAACATTGAAAAACACCAACATATTCAACATCAACCTCAACATTGAAAAATGCAAAGAAGTTCAAAAAATAACATTGATAACACCAACAAATTCAACAACAACCTCAATATTTAAAAGAAGAGAAAAAGTTCAAAAAAAACATTGATAACACCAACCAATTCAACAACCTCAATTTTGAAAGACACCAACAAATTCAACAACAACCTCAATATTTAAAGTCACCACCAAATTCAACATCAACCTCAATATTGAAAGACACCAACAAATTAAACAACAACCCCAATATTGAAAGACAAAAACAAATTCAACAACAACCTCAACATTGAAAAACACCAGCAACTTCAACAACCTCAACAACGAAAAACACCAAAAAACTCAACAACAGCCTTAACATTGAAAAATACAGAAAATTCAAAAGTTATCATTGATAATAACCAACAAATTCAACAACAAACACAATATTTATAATGACCAACAAATTCATCAAAATCAACATTGAAAAACACCAACAAATTCAACAACAACCCCAATATTGAAAAACACCACTAAATTCACCAACAACCTCAACATTGAAAATCACGAACAAATTCAACAACAACCTCAGAATTGAAAAAAACCAACAAATTCAACAACAACCTCAACTTTCAAAAATATAATAAAAGTTCAAAAAATAACGTTGATAACAGCAACAAATTCAACAATAACCTCAACATTGAAAAACAGCAACACATTCTACTACAACCTCAACAATGAAAAACACCAACAAATTCAACAACAACCTCAACATTCAACAATACCAACAAATTTAACAACAACCTCAACAATTAAAAACAACAAAAAATTCAACAGAAACCTCAATATTGAAAATCATCAACAAATTCAACAACAACCTCCACTTTTAAAAGAAGAGAAAAAGTTCAAAAAAAACATTGATAACACCAACAAATTCATCGACCTCAATATTGAAAGATACCAACAAATTCAACAAAAACCTCAATATTAAAAGTCAGCACCAAAATCAACAACAACCTCAAAGTTGAAAGACATCAACAAATTCAAAAACAACCTCAACATTGTAAAACGCCAACAAATTCAACAATAACCTCTACCTTTAAATGTACAAAAAAGTTCAAAAAAGATCATTGATAAAACCAAAAAATTCAACAACAACCTCAATATTGAAAATCACCAACAAATTCAACAACCTCAACATTGAAAAACACCAATAAATTCAACAACAACCTGAAGTTTCAAAAACTCCAACAAATTCAACAACAAGCTCAATATTGAAAATCACCAACAAATTCAATAACAACCTGAACATTGAAAAACGTCAACAAATTCAACAACAAACTCAACTTTTAAAAATACAAACAACTTCAACAAAAAAACATTGATAACACCAACAAATTCAACAAAAGTCTCAATATTGGAAGTCACCAACAAATTCAACAACATGAACATTGCAAAAAACCAACAAATTAAACTACAACCTCAACATTGAATAACAACAGCAAATTCAACAACAACCTCAACATTGAAAAACGCCAACACATTCAACAACAACCTCAACCTTGAAAAGTACAAAAAAGTTCAAAAAACAACTTTCATAACACCAAAAAATTCAAAAAAAACCTCAATATTGAAAATCACCAACAAATTCATTAACATCAGCATTAAAAAACACCAACAAATTCAACAATAACATTAACTTTTAAAAATACAAGCCAGTTCAACAAAAGACATTGATAACACCAACAAATTCAACAACAACTTCAACAATGAAAAACTCCAACAAATTCAACAACAACCTCAACATTGAAAAACAACATCAAATTCAAAAACAAAATCAACATTGAAAAAACACCAACAACTTCAACAAACTCAACAATGCAAAACAACAAAAAATTCAACAACAACGGCAATATTGAAAAATATAAAAAAGTTCAAAAAATAACATTGATAATGCCAACAAAATCAACAACAAACTCACTATTGAAAATCATCAACAAATTGAACAATATCAACATTGAAAATCGCCAACAAATTCAACAACAACCTCAACATTTAAAAGAAGAGAAAAAGTTCAAAAAAAACATTGATAACACCAACCAATTCAACAACCTCAATTTTGAAAGACACCAACAAATTCAACAACAACCTCAATATTTAAAGTCACCACCAAATTCAACATCAACCTCAATATTGAAAGACACCAACAAATTAAACAACAACCCCAATATTGAAAGACAAAAACAAATTCAACAACAACCTCAACATTGAAAAACACCAGCAACTTCAACAACCTCAACAACGAAAAACACCAAAAAACTCAACAACAGCCTTAACATTGAAAAATACAGAAAATTCAAAAGTTATCATTGATAATAACCAACAAATTCAACAACAAACACAATATTTATAATGACCAACAAATTCATCAAAATCAACATTGAAAAACACCAACAAATTCAACAACAACCCCAATATTGAAAAACACCACTAAATTCAACAACAACCTCAACATTGAAAATCACAAACAAATTCAACAACAACCTCAGCATTGAAAAAAACCAACAAATTCAACAACAACCTCAAATTTCAAAAATATAATAAATGTTCAAAAAATAACATTGATAACAGCAACAAATTCAACAATAAACTCAACATTGAAAAACAGCAACACATTCAACTACAACTTCAACAATGAAAAACACCAACAAATTCAACAACAACCTCAACATTCAAAAATACCAACAAATTTAACAACAACCTCAACAATTAAAAACAACAAAATATTCAACAGAACCCTCAATATTGAAAATCATCAACAAATTCAACAACAACCTCCACTTTTAAAAGAAGAGAAAAAGTTCAAAAAAAACATTGATAACACCAACAAATTCACCGACCCCAATATTGAAAGACACCAACAAATTCAACAACAACCTCAATATTAAAAGTCACCACCAAAATCAACAACAACCTCAATGTTGAAAGACACCAACAAATTCAAAAACAACCTTAACATTGAAAAACGCCAACAAATTAAACAACTACCTCAATATTGAAAATCACCAACAAATTCAACAACCTCAACATTGAAAAACACCAATAAATTCAACAACAACCTGAACTTTGAAAAAATCCAACAAATTCAACAACAACCTCAACATTGAAAAACTCCAAAAAATTCAACAACAACCGCAACATTGAAAAATACAAAAAAGTTCAATACATAACATTGATAATGCCAATAAATTCAACAACAAACTCAATATTGAATATCACAAACAACTTCAACAATATCAACATTGAAAAACACTAATAAATTCAACAACAACCTCAGCATTGAAAAAAAATAACAAATTCAACAACAACCTAAACATTGAAAAACACCAACAAATTCAACATCAACCTCAACATTGAAAAATGCAAAGATGTTCAAAAAATAACATTGATAACACCAACAAATTCAACATCAAGCTCAATATTGAAAATCACCAACAAATTCAACAACAACCTCTACATTGAAAAACGTCAACAAATTCAACAACAAACTCAACTTTTAAAAATACAAACAACTTCAACAACAAAACATTGTTAACACCAACAAATTCAACAAAAATCTCAATATTGGAAGTCACCAACAAATTCAACAACATCAACATTGCAAAAAAACAACAAATTAAACAACAACCTCAACATTGAATAGCAACAACAAATTCAACAACAACCTCAACATTGAAAAATGCCAACAAATTCAACAACAACCTCAAAATTGAAAAGTACAAAAAAGTTCAAAAAACAAATTTCATAACACCAAAAAATTCAAGAACAACCTCAATATTGAAAATCACCATCAAATTCAATAACATCAGCATTAAAAAACACCAACAAATTCAACAATAACCTTAACTTTTAACAATACAAGCCAGTTCAACAAAAGACATTGATAACACCAACAAATTCAACAACAACCTCAACAATGAAAAACTCCAACAAATTCAACAACAAACTCAACATTGAAAAACACCAACAAATTCAAAAACAAACTCAACATTGAAAAAACACCAACAACTTCAACAAACTCAACAATGAAAAACACCAAAAAATTCAACAACAACGGCTATATTGAAAAATATAAAAAAGTTCAAAAAATAACATTGATAATGCCAACAAAATCAACAACAAACTCACTATTGAAAATCATCAACAAATTGAACAATATCAACATTGAAAATCGCCAACAAATTCAACAACAACCTCAACATTTAAAAGAAGAGAAAAAGTTAAAAAAAAACATTGATAACACCAACCAATTCAACGACCTCAATTTTGAAAGACACCAACAAATTCAACAGCAACCTCAATATTGAAAGTCACCACCAAATTCAACATCAACCTCAATATTGAAAGACACCAACAAATTAAACAACAACCTCAATATTGAAAGATAAAAACAAATTCAACAACAACCTCAACATTGAAAAACACCAGCAACTTCAACAACCTCAACAACGAAAAACACCAAAAAATTCAACAACAGCCTTAACGTTGAAAAATACAGAAAATTCAAAAGTTATCATTGATAATAACCAACAAATTCAACAACAAACTCAATATTTATAATCACCAACAAATTCATCAAAATCAACATTGAAAAACACCAACAAATTCAACAACAACCCCAATATTGAAAAACACCACTAAATTCAACAACAACCTCAACATTGAAAATCACAAACAAATTCGACAACAACTCAGCATTGAAAAAATCCAACAAATTCAACAACAACCTCAACTTTCAAAAATATAATAAATGTTCAAAAAATAACATTGATAACAGCAACAAATTCAACAATAACCTCAACATTGAAAAACAGCAACACATTCTACTACAACCTCATCAATGAAAAACACCAACAAATTCAACAACAACCTCAACATTCAACAATACCAACAAATTTAACAACAACCTCAACAATTAAAAACAACAAAAAATTCAACAGAAACCTCAATATTGAAAATCATCAACAAATTCAACAATAACCTCCACTTTTAAAAGAAGAGAAAAAGTTCAAAAAAAACATTGATAACACCAACAAATTCACCAACCTCAATATTGAAAGACACCAACAAATTCAACAACAACCTCAATATTAAAAGTCACCACCAAATCAACAACAACCTCAATGTTGAAAGACACCAACAAATTCAAAAACAACCTTAACATTGAAAAACACCAACAAATTAAACAACAACCTCAATATTGAAAATCACCAACAAATTCAACAACCTCAACATTGAAAAACACCA
Source organism: Cetorhinus maximus (assembly GCF_964194155.1). Lineage (NCBI taxonomy): Eukaryota > Metazoa > Chordata > Chondrichthyes > Lamniformes > Cetorhinidae > Cetorhinus > Cetorhinus maximus. The sequence goes on along the minus strand of NW_027596235.1, from coordinate 448,344 downwards.
ATAAATTCAACAACAACCTGAACTTTGAAAAACTCCAACAAATTCAACAACAACCTCAACATTGAAAAACACCAAAAAAATTCAACAACAACCACAACATTGAAAAATACAAAAAGGTTCAATACATAACATTCATAATGCCAATAAATTCAACAACAAACTCAATATTGAATATCACAAACAACTTCAACAATATCAACATTGAAAAACACAAACAAATTCAACAACAACCTCAGCATTGAAGAACACTAACAAATTCAACAACAACCTAAACATTGAACAACACCAACAAATTCAACATCAACCTCAACATTGAAAAAAGCAAAGGAGTTCAAAAAATAACATTGATAACATCAACAAATTCAACAACAACCTCAATATTGAAAAACATCAACAAATGCAACAACAACCTCAACATTGAAAAATGCCAACAAATTCAACAGCAAAGTCAACTTTTAAAAATACAAACAACTTCAACAAAAAAAAATGATAACACCAACAAATTTAACAAAAAACTCAATATTGGAAATCACCAACAAATTCAACAACATCAACATTGCAAAAAAATCAACAAATTCAACAACAACTTCAACATTGAAAAACAACAATAAATTCAACAACAACAACAGCATTGAAAAACACCAACAAATTCAACAACAACCTCAACATTGAAAAACACCAACAAATTCAACAACAACCTCAACATTGAAAAATACAAAAAAGATCAAAAAATAACATTGATAATAGCAACAAATTCAACAACAACCTCAATTTTGAAAATCACTAACAAATTCAACAACATCACCATTGAAAAACTCCAACAAATTCAACAAGCTCAACTTTCAAAAATACAATGAAGTTCAAAAAATAACATTGATAACAGCAACAAATTCAACAACAACCTCAACATTGACAAACACCAACAAATTCAACTACTTCTTTGATAAATACAAAAAGTTCAAAAAAGAACATTGATAACAGCAACAAATTCAATAAGAACCTTAATATTCAATGACACCAACAAATTCAACACCAACTCAACATTGAAAAACACCACCAAATTCAACAATAACCTCATATTGAGAGACACCAACAATTTCAACAACATCCTCAACATTGAAAAACCGCAACAACTTCAACAACCTCTACAATGGAAAGCACCAAAAAATTAAAACAACAACCTCAACTTTGAAAAATACAAAAACGTTCAAAAAATAACATTAATAACACCAACAAATTCAACAACAAAATCAACATTGAAAAACACCAACACATTCAACGACAACCTCAACATTGAAAAACACCAATAAATTCATCAGCAACCTCAACTTTGAAAAACACCAGCAAATTCAACAACAAGCTCAACATTGAAAAAAACCAACAAATTCGACAACAACCTCAACTTTCAAAACTATAATAAATGTTCAAAAAATAACATTGATAACAGCAACAAATTCAACAACAACCTCAACGTTGAAAAACATCAACAACTTCAACTACTACCTCAACAATGAAAAACAACAACAACCTCAACATTCAAAAATACAAACAAATTCAACAACAAACTCAACAATGAATAACACCAATAAATTCAACAACGTCAACATTGATAAACACCAACAAAATCAACCCGAAACTCAAAATTGAAAAATACAAAAAATTCAAAAAATAACATTGATAACAGCAACAAATTCAACAACAACCTCAATATTGAAAAATAAGAACAAATTCAATAACCTCAACATTGAAAAATAATAAAAAATTCAACAAACTCAACATTGAAAAATACAAAAAAGTCAAAAAAATAACATTGATAACAGCAACAAATTCAACAACAACCTCAACATTGAAAATCAGCAACAAATTCAACTACAACCTCAACAATGAAAAACACCAACAAATTCAACAACAACCTCAACATTCAAAAATATCAACAAATTTAACAACAACCTCAACAATTAAAAACAAAAAATTCAACAGAAACCTCAATATTGAAAATCATCAACAAATTCAACAACAACCTCCACTTTTAAAAGAAGAGAAAAAGTTCAAAAAAAACATTGATAACACCAACGAATTCACCGATCTCAATATTGAAAGACACCAACAAATTCAACAACAACCTCAATATTAAAAGTCACCACCAAAATCAACAACAACCTCAATGTTGAAAGACACCAACAAATTCAAAAACAACCTCAACATTCAAAAACGCCAACAAATTCAACAACAACCTCAACCTTTAAATGTACAAAAAAGTTCAAAAAAGATCATTGATAAAACCAAAAAATTCAACAACAACCTCAATATTGAAAATCACCAACAAATTCAACAACCTCAACATTGAAAAACACCAATAAATTCAACAACAACCTGAACTTTGAAAAACACCAACAAATTCCACATCAACCTCAACATTGAAAAATGCAAAGAAGTTCAAAAAATAACATTGATAACATCAACAAATTCATCAACAACCTCAATATTGAAATCCATCAACAAATGCAACAACAACCTCAACATTGAAAAACGCCAACAAATTCATAAGCAAACTCAACTTTTAAAAATACAAACAACTTCAACAAAAAAAAAATAACACCAACAAATTTAACAAAAAACACAATATTGGAAATCACCAACAAATTCAACAAAATCAACATTGCAAAAAATCAACAAATTCAACAACATCCTCAACATTGAAAAACCGCAACAACTTCAACAACCTCTACAATGAAAAGCACCAAAAAATTAAAACAACAACCTAAACTTTGAAAAACACCATCAAATTCAACTACATCATCAACAATGAAAAAGACAAACAAATTCAACAACAACTTCAACATTCAAAAATACCAACCAATTCAACAACAACCTCAACAATGAAAAACACAAACAAATTCAACAACAACCTCAATGTTGAAAGACATCAACAAATTCAAGAACAACCTCAACGTTCAAAATTACCAACAAATACAACAACATCCTCAATATTGTAAAACGCCAACAAATTCAACAACAACCTCAATATTGAAAATCACCAACAAAATCAACAAAATCAACATTGAAAAACACCAACAAATTCAATAACAACCTCAACTTTTAAAGAATAGAAAAAGTTCAAAAAAACATTGATAACACAAACAAATTCAACAACAACCTCAACATTGTAAAATGCCAACAAATTCAACAACAACCTCAACATTGAAAAACACCAACAAATTCAACAACAACCTCAACATTGAAAAACACCAAAATAATTCAACAACAACCTCAATATTGATAGTCACCAACAAATTCAACAACAACCTCAACAATGAAAAACACCAACAAATTCAACAACAACCTGAACATTGAAAATCACCCAACAAATTCAACAACTTCTTCAAAATTGAAAAAACCATCAAATTCTACTACAACCTCAACAATGAAAAACACCAAAAAATTCAACAACAACCGCAACATTGAAAAACACCAAAAAATTCAACAGCAACCGCAACATTGAAAAACACCAACAAATTCAACAACAATCTCAACAATGAAAAACACCAACAACTTCAACAACAACCTCAGCTTTTAAAAGAAGAGAAAAACTTCAAAAAAAACATTGATAACATAAACAAATTCAACAACAACCTCAACAATGAAAAACACCAACAAATTCAACAACAAGCTCAATATTGAAAGACTTCAACAAATTCAACAACAACCCCAACATTCAAAATCACCAACAAATTCAACAACATCCATAGTGAAAATTACCAAGCAATTCAACAATAACGTCAACATTGTAAAAAGCCAACAAATTCAACAACAACCTCAACATTGAAAAACACCAACAAATTCAACAACAACCTCAACATTTAAAAGAAGAGAAAAAGTTCAAAAAAAACTTTGATAACACCAACAAATTCAACATCATCCCCAGTATTGAAAGTCACCAACAAATTCAACAACAACATCAACATTGAAAAACACCAGCAAATTCAACAACAAGCTCAATATTGAAAATCACACAACAAATTCAATAACTTCAATATTGAAAATCACCAACAAATTCAACAACAACCTCAACATTGAAAAACGCCAATAAATTCAACAAGAACCTCAATATTGAAAATCACCATCAAATTCAACAACAACTTCAACATTTAAAAAAAAACAACAAATTCAACTACATTCTCAACAATTAAAAACACCAACAAATTCAACAACAACCTCAACATTGAAAAACACCAACAACTTCAGCAACCTCAACAATGAAAAACACCAGAAAAATAACAACCGCAACATTGAAAAATACAAAAAAGATCAATAAATAACATTGATAACACCAACAAATTCAACAACAACCTCAACGTTGAAAAATACAAAAAAGTTCAAAAAATAACATTGATAACACCAACATATTCAACATGAAACTCAACATTGAAATTTAACAACAAATTCAACAACAACCTCAAAATTGAAAATCACCAACAAATTCACCAAATTACACATTGAAAAACAAGAACAAATTCTACAACAACCTCAACATTGAATATCATCAATAAATTCAACAACCTCAACATTGAAAAACACCGACAAATTCAAGAAATATCTCAATATTAAAAAAAACCAACAAATTCAACAAAAAGCTCAACTTTCAAAAATACTATAAATGTTCAAAAAATAACATTGATAACAGCAACAAATTCAACAACAACATCAACATTGAAAAACATCATCAAATTCAACTACAACCTCAACAATGAAAAAGACAAACAAATTCAACAACAACCTCAACATTCAAAAATACCAACCAATTTAACAACAACCTCAACAATGAAAAACACAAACAAATTCAACAACAACCTCAGTGTTGAAAGACATCAACAAATTCAAGAACAACCTCAACGTTCAAAATTACCAACAAATACAGCAACATCCTCAACATTGTAAAACGCCAACAAATTCAAAAACAACCTCAATATTGATAATCACCAACAAATTCAACAACAACCGCAACTTTTAAAGAATAGAAAAAGTTCAAAAAAAACATGAATAACACCAACAAATTCAACAACAACCTCAACATTGTAAAACGCCAAGAAATTCAACAACAACCTCAACATTGAAAAACACCAACAAATTCAACAACAACCTAAACATTGAAAAACGCCAAAATAATTCAACAACAACCTCAATATTGAAAGTCACCAACAAATTCAACAACAACATGAACATTGACAAACACCAGCAAATTCAACAACAACCTCAATATTGAAAGACACCAACAAATTCAACAACAACCTCAACATTGAAAATCACCCAACAAATTCAACAACTTCTTCAAAATTGAAAAAACCATCAAATTCAACTACAACCTCAACAATGAAAAACACCAAAAAATTCAACAACAACCGCAACATTGAAAAACACACGACAAATTCAACAACAACCTGAACATTGAAAAACACCAACAACTTCAACAACCTCAACAAAGAAAAACACATGAAAAATCAACAACCGCAGCATTGAAAAATACAAAAAAGTTCAAAAAATAACATTGACAACACCAACAAATTCAACACAACCTCAACATTGAAAAATACAAAAAATTTCAAATAATAACATTGATAACACAAACAAATTCAACAACAAGCTCAATATTGAAAATCAACAATAAATTCAACAACCTCAGCATTGAAAAACACGAACAAATTGAACAACAACCTCAACATTGAAAAGAACCTACAATTTCAACAAAAAGCTCAACTTTCAAAAATACAATAAATGTTCAAAAAATAACATTGATAACAGCAACAAATTCAACAACAACATCAACATTCAAAAATATCAACCAATTCAACAACAACCTCAACAATGAAAAACACCAACAAATTCAACAACAACCTCAATATTGAAAGACATCAACAAATTCAAGAACAACCACAACATTCAAAATTACCAACAAATTCAACAACATCCTCAGTATTTAAAATCACCAACAAATTCAACAAAATCAACATTGAAAAGCAGCAACAAATTCAACAACAACCTCAACATTGAAAAACACCAGCAAAATCAACAACAACCTCAATATTGAAAATCACCAACAAATTCAACAACAACCTCAACATTGAAAAACACCAACAAATTCAACAACAACCTTAACTTTTAAAAATACAAACAAGTTCAACAAAAATCATTGATAACACCAACAATTTCAACAACAACCTCAACAATGAATAACACCAACAAATTGAACAACAACCTCAACATTGAAAAACAACAACAACTTCAACAACCTCAACTATGAAAAACATCAAAAATTCAACAACCGCAACATTGAAAAAGACCAACAAATTCAACAACAACCTCAACTTTTAAAAGAAGAGAAAAAGTTCAAAAAAAACATTGATAACACCAACAAATTCAACAACAATGTCAATATTGAAAGACATCAACAAATTCAACAACAACCTCAACATTCAAAATCACCAACAAATTCTACATCAATATTGAAAATCACACACAAATTCAACATCAAGCTCAACATTGAAAAACACCAACAAATTCAACAACAACCTCAATATTGAAAACCGCCAACAAATTCAACTTCAACCTCAACATTGAAAAACACCAACAAATTCAACAACAACCTCAATATTGATGTCACCAACAAATTCAACAACAACAACAACATTGAAAAACATCAACAAATTCAACAACAACCTCAATATTGAAAGACACCATCAAATCCAACAACCTCAACATTGAAAAACACCGACAAATTCAACAAAAATCTCAACATTGAAAAAAATCAACAAATGCAACAAAAAGGTCAACTTTCAAAAATACAATAAATATTCAAAAAATAACATTGATAACAGCAACAAATTCAACAACAACCTCAACATTGAAAAATAACAACAAATTCAACTACAAACTCAACAATTAAAAACAACAACAAATTCAACAACAACCTCAACATTCAAAAATACCAACCAATTCAACAACAACCTCAATATTGAATGACATCAACAAATTCAAGAACAACATCAACATTCAAAATTACCAACAAATTCAACAACATCCATATTCAAAATCACCAACAAATTCAACATCAACCTCAACATTGAAAAATACAGTAAAGTTCAATAAATAACATTGATAACACCAACAAATTCAACAACAACCTCAATATTGAAAATAACCAACAAATTCAACAACAACCTCAACAATGAAAAACACAAACAAATTCAACTACAACCTGAACATTGAAAAGCAGCATCAAATTCAACAACAACCTCAACAATGAAAAACACGAACAAATTCAACAACCTCAACATTGATAAATACCAACAAATTCAACATCAACCTCAACATTGAAAAATAAAGTAAAGTTCAATAAATAACATTGATAACACCAACAAATTGAACAACCTCAACTTTGAAAAACACCAACAAATTCAACAACAACATTAACTTTTAAAATTACAAACAAGTTCAACAAAAAACAATGATAACACCAACAATTTCAACAACAACCTCAACAATGAAAAATAACAACAAATTCAACAGCAACCTCAACTTTTAAAAGAAGAGAAAAAGTTCAAAAAAAACATTCATAACACCAACAAATTGAACAACAACCTCAACATTGAAAACTACAAAAAATTACAAAAAATAACATTGATAACAGCAACAAATTCAACAACAACCTCAACATTGAAAACTACAAAAAATTTCAAAAAATAACATTGATAACACAAACAAATTCAACAACAAACTCAATATTGAAAATCAACAATAAATTCAACAACCTCAACATTGAAAATCACAAACAAATTCAACAACAACCTCAGCATTGAAAAAAACCAACAAATTCAACAACAACCTCAAATTTCAAAAATATAATAAATGTTCAAAAAATAACATTGATAACAGCAACAAATTCAACAATAAACTCAACATTGAAAAACAGCAACACATTCAACTACAACTTCAACAATGAAAAACACCAACAAATTCAACAACAACCTCAACATTCAAAAATACCAACAAATTTAACAACAACCTCAACAATTAAAAACAACAAAATATTCAACAGAACCCTCAATATTGAAAATCATCAACAAATTCAACAACAACCTCCACTTTTAAAAGAAGAGAAAAAGTTCAAAAAAAACATTGACAACACCAACAAATTCACCGACCCCAATATTGAAAGACACCAACAAATTCAACAACAACCTCAATATTAAAAGTCACCACCAAAATCAACAACAACCTCAATGTTGAAAGACACCAACAAATTCAAAAACAACCTTAACATTGAAAAACGCCAACAAATTAAACAACTACCTCAATATTGAAAATCACCAACAAATTCAACAACCTCAACATTGAAAAACTCCAATAAATTCAACAACAACCTGAACTTTGAAAAAATCCAACAAATTCAACAACAACCTCAACATTGAAAAACTCCAAAAAATTCAACAACAACCGCAACATTGAAAAATACAAAAAAGTTCAATACATAACATTGATAATGCCAATAAATTCAACAACAAACTCAATATTGAATATCACAAACAACTTCAACAATATCAACATTGAAAAACACTAATAAATTCAACAACAACCTCAGCATTGAAAAAAAATAACAAATTCAACAACAACCTAAACATTGAAAAACACCAACAAATTCAACATCAACCTCAACATTGAAAAATGCAAAGATGTTCAAAAAATAACATTGATAACACCAACAAATTCAACATCAAGCTCAATATTGAAAATCACCAACAAATTCAACAACAACCTCTACATTGAAAAACGTCAACAAATTCAACAACAAACTCAACTTTTAAAAATACAAACAACTTCAACAACAAAACATTGTTAACACCAACAAATTCAACAAAAATCTCAATATTGGAAGTCACCAACAAATTCAACAACATCAACATTGCAAAAAAACAACAAATTAAACAACAACCTCAACATTGAATAGCAACAACAAATTCAACAAAAACCTCAACATTGAAAAATGCCAACAAATTCAACAACAACCTCAACATTGAAAAACGCCAATAAATTCAACAAGAACGTCAATATTGAAAATCACCATCAAACTCAACAACAACTTCAACATTGAAAAAAACCAACAAATTCAACTACAACCTCAACAATTGAAAACACCGAAAAATTCATCAACAACCGCAACAGTGAAAAACACCAATAAATTCATCATCAACCTCAACAATGAAAAACACCAACAAATTAAACAGCAACCTCAACATTGAAAAACACCAACCAATTCAACAACAACCTCAACAATGAAAAACACCAATAAATTCAACAACAACCTCAATATTGAAAGACATCAACAAATTCAAGAACAACCTCATCATTCAAAGTTATCAACAAATTCAACAACATCCATATTGAAAATCATCAACAAATTCATCAACAACCTCAACATTGTAAAACGCCAGCAAATTGAACAACAACCTCAGTATTGAAAATCACCAACAAATTCAACTACAACCTCAATATTGAAAAACACCAACAAATCCAACAACAAGCTCAACTTTAAAAGAAGAGAAAAAGTTCAAAAAAAACATTGATAATATCAACAACAATGTCAACATTGAAAATGGCCAACAAATTCAACAACAACCTCATAATTGAAAGTCACCAACAAATTCAACAACAACATGAACATTGAAAAACAGCAGCAAATTCAACAACAACCTCAATATTGAAAGACACCAACAAATTCAACAACAACCTCAACATTGAAAATCACACAACAAATTCAACAACAACTGCAACATTGAAAAAGACCAACAAATGCAACAACAACCTCAACAATGAAAAACACCAACAAATTCAACAACAACCTGAACATTGTAAAACACCAACAACTTCAACAACATCAACAATGAAAAACACCAGAATAATCAACAACCGCAACATTGAAAAATACAAAAAAGTTCAAAAAATAACATTGATAACACCAACCAAATTCAACAATAACATCAACGTTTTTAAAATATAAAAAAAGTTCAAAAAATAACATTGATAACACCAACAAATTCAACAGCAAGCTCAATATTGAAAATTACCAACAAATTCAACAACAAGCTCAACGTTGAAAAACACCAACAAATTAAACAACAGCCTCAACTTTTAAAAGAAGTGTAAAAGTTCAAAAAAAACATTGATAACACCAACAAATTCAACAAAAAACTCATCAATGAAAATCACCAACAAATTCAACAACAACCTCAACATTGAAAAACACCAACAAATTCAACAACAGCCTCAACTTTTAAAAGAAGTGAAAAAGTTCAAAAAAAACATTGATAACACCAACAAATTCAACAAAAAACTCATCAATGAAAATCACCAACAAATTCAACAACAACCTCAACATTGAAAAACAACAAAAAATTCAACAACAACCGCAAAATCGAAAAAAAATCAACAAATTCAACAACAATCTCATATTTCAAAAATAAAAATAGCTCAAAAAATAACATTACTAAAACCAACATATTCAACAACAACCTCAATATTGAAAATCACCAACAAATTCAACAAAATCAACATTTAAAAACACCAACAAATTTAACAACAACTTCAACATTGAAAAACACCAACAAATTTAACAAAGATCTCCTCATTGAAAAAAATCCACAAATTCAACGACAACCTCAATTTTCAAAAGTACAACAAGTGTTCCAAAAATAACATTGATAACAGCAACAAATTCAACAACAACCTCAACTTTGAAAAACACCAACAAATTCGACTACAACCTCAACAATGAAAAACACCAACAGATTCAACCAAAACTTCAACATTGAAAAGCAGCAACAAATTCAACAACAACCTCAACATTGAAAAACACCAACAAATTCAACAACAACCTTAACTTTTAAAAATACAAACAAGTTCAACAAATATCATTGATAACACCAACAATTTCAACAACAACCTCAACAATGAATAACACCAACAAATTGAACAACAACCTCAACATTGAAAAACAACAACAACTTCAACAACCTCAACTATGAAAAACGTCAAAAATTCAACAACCGCAACATTGAAAAAGACCAACAAATTCAACAACAACCTCAACTTTTAAAAGAAGAGAAAAAGTTCAAAAAAAACATTGATTACACCAACAAATTCAACAACAACCTCAATATTGAAAACCGCCAACAAATTCAACTACAAACTCAACATTGAAAAACATCAACAAATTCAACAACAACCTCAATATTGATGTCACCAACAAATTCAACAACAACAACAACAACATTGAAAAACATAAACAAATTCAACAACAACCTCAATATTGAAAGACACCGACAAATTCAACAACAACAACAACATTGAAAAACATCAACAAATTCAACAACAACCTCAAAATTGAAAAACACCGACAAATTCAACAAAAATCTCAACATTGAAAAAAATCAACAAATTCAACAAAAAGGTCAACTTTCAAAAATACAATAAATGTTCAAAAAATAACATTGATAACAGCAACAAATTCAACAACAACCTCAACATTGAAAAATAACAACAAATTCAACTACAAACTCAACAATGAAAAACAACAACAAATTCAACAACAACCTCAACATTCAAAAATACCAACCAATTCAACAACAACCTCAATATTGAATGACATCAACAAATTCAAGAACAACATCAACATTCAAAATTACCAACAAATTCAACAACATCCATATTCAAAATCACCAACAAATTCAACAACAACCTCAACATTGTAAAACACCAACAAATTCAAAAACAACCTCAATATTGAAAATCACCAACAAATTCAACTACAACCTCAACATTGAAAAACACCAACAAATTCAACAACAACCTCCGCTTTAAAAGAAGAGAAAAAGTTAAAAAAAAAACACATAACATCATCAACTTCAACAACAACTTCAACATTGAAAAACGCCTACAAATTCAACAACAACCTCAAGATGGAAAGTCACCAACAAATTCAACAACAGCATGAACATTGAAAAACACCAGGAAATTCAACAACAACCTCAATATTGAAAGACACCAACAAATTCCACAACAACCTCAACAATGAACAAAATCAACAAATTCAACAACAACCTGAAAATTGAAGAACACCAACAACTTCAACAACCTCAACAATGAGAAACACCAGAAAAATCAACAACCGCAACATTGAAAAATACAAAAAAGTTTAAAAAATAACATTGATAACACCAACAAATTCAACAACCACCTCAACATTGAAAAACACCAACAAATTCAACATCAACCTCAACATTGAAAAACACCAACAACTTCAACAACCTCAACAATGAAAAACACCAGAAAAATCAGCAACCGCAACATTGAAAAATGCAAATAAGTTCAAAAAATAACATTGATAACACTAACAAATGCAACAGCAAACTCAATATTGAAAATTAACAACAAATTCAACAACAACCTCAACGTTGAAAATCATCAGAAAATTCAACAACCACCTCAACATTGAAAAAACCAACAAATTCAACAACAATCTCAACTTTCAAAAATACAAAATGTTCAAAAAATAACATTGCTAACACCAACAAATTCAACAACAACCTCAGTATTGAAAATCACCAACAAATTCAACAACAACCTCAACATTGAAAAACACCAACAAATTCACCTACAACCTCAAAAATGAAAAACACCAACAAATTCAACAACAACCTCAACATTCAAAAATACCAACCAATTCAACAACAACCTCAACAATGAAAAACACCAACAAATTCAACAACAACCTCAATATTGAAAGACATCAACAAATTCAAGAACAACGTCAACATTCAAAGTTACCAAGAAATTCAACAACAACCTCAGTATTGAAAATCAACAACAAATTCAACTACAAACTCAACATTGAAAAACACCAACAAATCCAACAACAACCTCAACTTTAAAAGAAGAAAAAAGTTCAAAAAAAACATTGATGACATCAACAACTTCAACAACAACCTCAACATTGAAAAAGGCCAACAAATATTCAACAACAACCTCATAATTGAAAGTCACCAACAAATTCAACAACAACATGAACATTGAAAAACACCAGCAAATTCAACAACAACCTCAATATCGAATGACACCAACAAATTCAACAACAACCTCAACATTGAAAATCACACAACAAATTCAAAAACAACCGCAACATTGAAAAAGGCCAACAAATTCAACAACAACCTCAACATTGAAAAAAACCAACAAATTCGACTACAACCTCAACAATGAAAAACACCAGCAAATGCAAATACAACCTCAACATTGAAAAGCAGCAACAATTTCAACAACAACCTCAACAATGAAAAACACCAACAAATTCAACATCAAACTTAACTTTTAAAAATACAAACAAGTTCAACAAAAATCATTGATAACACCAACAAATTCAACAACAACCTCAACAATGAAAAGCACCAACAAACTGAACAACAACCTCAACATTGAAAAACACCAACAACTTCAACAACCTCAACAATGAAAAACACCACAAATTCAAAAACCGACACATTGAAAAATAGCAACAAATTCAACAACAACCTCAACTTTTAAAAGAAGAGAAAAAGTTCAAAAAAAACATTGATCACACCAACAAATTCAACAACAACCTCAACAATGAAAACATCCAACAAATTCAACAACAATCTCAGTATTGAAAATCACCAACAAATTCAACAAAATCAACATTGACAAACACCAGCAAATTCAACAACAACCTCAACATTGAAAAACACCAACAAATTCAACTACAAGCTCAACATTCAAAAATAACAACCAATTCAACAACAACCTCAACAATGAAAAACACCAACAAATTCAACAACAACCTCAACATTGTAAAACGCCAGCAAATTCAACAACAACCTCAGTATTGAAAATCAACAACTAATTCAACTACAACCTCAACATTGAAAAACACCAACAAATCCAACAACAACCTCAACTTTAAAAGAAGACAAAAAGTTCAAAAAAAACATTGATGACATCAACAACTTCAACAACAACCTCAACATTGAAAAAGGCCAACAAATTCAACAACCTCATAATTGAAAGTCACCAACAAATTCAACAACAACATGAACATTGAAAAACACCAGCAAATTCAACAACAACCTCACTATTGAATGACACCAACAAATTCAACAACAACCTCAACATTGAAAATCACACAACAAATTCAACAACAAACGCAACATTGAAAAAGACCAACAAATTCAACAACAACCTCAACATTGAAAAACACCAACAAATTCAACAACGATCTCCACATTGAAAAATACCCACAAATTCAACTACAAGCTCAACTTTCAAAAGTACAATAAATGTTCCAAAAATAACATTGATAACAGCAACACATTCAACAACAACCTCAACATTGAAAAACACCAACCAATTCGACTACAACCTCAACAATGAAAAACACCAACAAATTGAACTACAACCTCAACATTGAAAAGCAGCAACAAATTCAACAACAACCTCAACATTGAAAAACACCAACAAATTGAACAACCACAGCATTGAAAAACACAAACCAATTCAACAACAACCTTAACTTTTAAAAATACAAAGAAGTTCAAAAAAAATCATTGATAACACCAACAATTTCAACAACAACCTCAACAATGAATAACACCAACAACTTCAACAACCTCAACAATGAAAAACACCAAAAATTCAACAACCGCAACATTGAAAAATACCAACAAATTCAACAACAACTTCAACTTTTAAAAGAAGAGAAAAAGTTCAAAAAAAACATTGATAACAACAACAAATTCAACAGCAATGTCAACAATGAAAAACAGCAACAAATTCAACAACAACCTCAATATTGAAAAACATCAATAAATTCAACAACAACCTCAGCATTCAAAATCACCAACAAATTCTATAACATCAATATTGAAAATCACACACAAATCCAACAACAACCTCAACATTGAAAAACGCCAACAAATTCAACAACAACCTCAATATTGAAAGTCACCAACAAATTCAACAACAACCTCAACTATTAAAAGAAGAGAAAAAGATCAAAAAAAACATTGATAACACAAACAAATTCAACAACAACCTCGACATGTTAAAACGCCAACAAATGCAACAACAAACTCAATATTGAAAGTCACCAACAAATTCAACAACAACCTCAACATTGAAAAACACCAACAAATTCAACAACAACCTCAACTTTTAAAAGAAGAGAAAGACTTCAAATAAAACATTGATAACACCAACAAATTCAACAACAAAATCAACATTGAACAACGCCAACAAATTGGACCAGAACCTCAATATTGAAAATCAACAACAAATTCAACAACAACCTCAACAGTGAAAAAAACGAACAAATTCAACTACAACCTCAACAATGAAAAACACCAAAAAATTCAACAACAACCGCAACATTGAACAACGCCAACAAATTCGAGCAGAACCTCTATATTGAAAATCACCAACAAATTCAGCAACAACCTCAACAATGAAAAAAACCACCAAATTCAACTACAACCTCAACAATGAAAAACACCCACAAATTCAACAACAACCTCAACATTGAATAACGCCAACAAATTCGACCAGAACCTCAACATTGAAAATCACCAACAAATTCAACAACAACCTCAACAATGAAAACAACCAACAAATTCAACTACAACCTCAACATTGATAAAAACCAACAACTTCAACAATCTAAACAATGAAAAACACCAAAAAATTAAACAACCACAACAATGAAAAATACCAACAAATTCAACAACAATCTTAACTTTTAAAAGAAGTGAAAAAGTTCTAAAAGAACATTGATAACACCAACAATTTCAACAACAACCTCAACATTGAAAAATACAAAAAAGTTCAAAAAATAACATTGATAACATCAACAAATTCTATGACAAACTCGATATTGAAAATCAACAACAAATTCAACAACAACCTCAACATTGAAAACCACCAAAAAATTCAGCAACAACCTCAACTTTTAAAAACAGAGAAAAAGTTCAAAAACGAACATTGATAAAACCAACAAATTCAACAACAACCTCAATATTGAAAATCACCAACAAATTGAACAACCTCAACATTGAAAAACACAAACAAGTTCTACAACAACCTTAACTTTTAAAAAAAACAAGTTCAACAAAAAACATTGATAACACCAACAAATTCAACAACAACCTCAACAGTAAAAAACACCAACAAATTCAACAACCACCTCAACATTGTAAAACACCAACAACTTCAACAAACTCAACAATGAAAGACACCGAAAAATTCTACTACAGCAACAATGAAAAATACCAACAGATTCAACAACAATCTCAACTTTTAAAAGAAGAGAAATAGTTTTAAAAAAGCATTGATAACACCAACAAATTCAACAACAACCTCAACAATGAAAAACACCAACAAATTCAACAACAACCTTGAAATTGAAAAACACCAACAAATTCAACAACAACCTCAACATTGAAAAACACCAACAAATTCAACAACCTCAACATTGAAAATAACCAACAAATTCAATAACAATCTCAACAATGAAAACACCAAAAAATTCAACAACAACCTGAACATTGAAAAACATCAACAAATTCAACAACAAC
Organism: Cetorhinus maximus; assembly: GCF_964194155.1. NCBI lineage: Eukaryota > Metazoa > Chordata > Chondrichthyes > Lamniformes > Cetorhinidae > Cetorhinus > Cetorhinus maximus. Next base: position 431,656 of record NW_027596235.1, on the reverse strand, counting down.
CATAATTTTAAAAATACAAACAAGTTCAACAAAAAACATTGATAACACCAAGAAATTCAACAAAAACCTCAACAATAAAAAACACCAAGAAATTCAAAAACAACCTCAACATTGAAAAATACCAGCAAATTCAACACAACCTCAACATTGAAAAGCACCAACAAATTCAAGAACAACCTCAACAATGAGCAAAACCAATAAATTCAACAACAACTTCAACATTAAATTTCAGCGAAAAATTCAACAACAACCTAAATTTTGAAAAATACCTGCAAATTCAACAACAACCTCAATATTAAAAGACAACAACAAATTCAACAACAACCTCAAAATTGAAAATGACCAACAAATTCAAGAACATCAATATTGAAAATCAACAACAAATTCAACAACAACCTCAACAGTGAAAAAAACGAACAAATTCAACTACAACCTCAACAATGAAAAACACCAAAAAATTCAACAACAACCGCAACATTGAACAACGCCAACAAATTCGAGCAGAACCTCTATATTGAAAATCACCAACAAATTCAGCAACAACCTCAACAATGAAAAAAACCACCAAATTCAACTACAACCTCAACAATGAAAAACACCCACAAATTCAACAACAACCTCAACATTGAATAACGCCAACAAATTCGACCAGAACCTCAACATTGAAAATCACCAACAAATTCAACAACAACCTCAACAATGAAAAAAACCAACAAATTCAACTTCAACCTCAACATTGATAAACACCAACAACTTCAACAATCTAAACAATGAAAAACACCAAAAAATTAAACAACCAAAACAATGAAAAATAAAAAAAAAATTCAACAACAATCTTAACTTTTAAAAGAAGTGAAAAAGTTCTAAAAGAACATTGATAACACCAACAATTTCAACAACAACCTCAACATTGAAAAATACAAAAAAGTTCGAAAAATAACATTGATAACATCAACAAATTCTATGACAAACTCGATATTGAAAATCATCAACAAATTCAACGACAACCTCAACATTGAAAACCACCAAAAAATTCAGCAACAACCTCAACTTTTAAAAACAGAGAAAAAGTTCAAAAACGAACATTGATAAAACCAACAAATTCAACAACAACCTCAATATTGAAAATCACCAACAAATTGAACAACCTCAACATTGAAAAACACAAACAAGTTCTACAACAACCTTAACTTTTAAAAAAAACAAGTTCAACAAAAAACATTGATAACACCAACAAATTCAACAACAACCTCAACAGTAAAAAACACCAACAAATTCAACAACCACCTCAACATTGTAAAACACCAACAACTTCAACAAACTCAACAATGAAAGACACTGAAAAATTCTACTACAGCAACAATGAAAAATACCAACAGATTCAACAACAATCTCAACTTTTAAAAGAAGAGAAATAGTTTTAAAAAAGCATTGATAACACCAACAAATTCAACAACAACCTCAACAATGAAAAACACCAACAAATTCAACAACAACCTTGAAATTGAAAAACACCAACAAATTCAACAACAACCTCAACATTGAAAGACACCAACAAATTCAACAACAACCTCAACATTGAAAAACACCAACAAATTCAACAACCTCAACATTGAAAATCACCAACAAATTCAATAACAACCTCAACAATGAAAACACCAAAAAATTCAACAACAACCTCAACATTGAAAAACATCAACAAATTCAACAACAACCATAATTTTAAAAATACAAACAAGTTCAACAAAAAACATTGATAACACCAAGAAATTCAACAAAAACCTCAACAATAAAAAACACCAACAAATTCAAAAACAACCTCAACATTGAAAAATGCCAGCAAATTCAACACAAGCTCAAATTTGAAAAGCACCAACAAATTCAAGAACAACCTCAACAATGAGCAAAACCAATAAATTCAACAACAACTTCAACATTGAATTTCAGCGAAAAATTCAACAACAATCTCAACATTGAAAAACGCCAAATAATTCAACAACAACCTAAATTTTGAAAAATACCTGCTAATTCAACAACAACCTCAATATTAAAAGACAACAACAAATTCAACAACAACCTCAAAATTGAAAATGACCAACAAATTCAAGAACATCAATATTGAAAATGATCAACAAATTCAACAACAACCTCAACATTGAAAAATGCCAACAAATTCAACAGCAACCTCAACATTGAAAAATGCCAACAAATTCAACAACAACCTCAATATTGAAAATCACCAACAAATTCAACAGCAACCTCAACATTGAAAAACACCAAAAAATTCAACAACGACCTCAACATTGAAAATCGGGAACAAATTCAACAACAATCTCAACTTTTAAAAACTCCAACAAATTCAACAACAACCTCAATATTGAAAGATGCCAACAAATTCAACGACAACCTCAACATTGAAAAACACCAAAAAATTCAACAAATACTTCAACTTTTAAAAGAAGAGAAAAAGTTCACAAAAAAAACATTGATAACTCCATCAAATTCAACAACAACCTCAACAATGAAAAACACCAACAAATTCAACAACAACCTCAATATTGAAAAATACCAACAAATTCAACAACAACTTCAACATTGAAAATCAGCGAAAAATTCAACAACAATCTCAACATTGAAAAAAAAACAAAAAATTCAACAACAACCTAAATTTTGAAAAATACCTGCAAATTCTACAACAACCTCAATATTAAAAGACAACAACAAATTCACTAACAACCTCAAAATTGAAAATCACCAACAAATTCAAGAACATCAATATTGAAAATCATCAACAAATTCAACAACAACCTCAACATTGAAAAACGCCAACAAATTCAACAGCAACCTCAACATTGAAAAACGCCAACAAATTCAACAACAACCTCAATATTGAAAATCACCAACAAATTCAACAGCAACCTCAACATTGAATAACACCAAAAAGTTCAAGAACAACCTCAACTTTTAAAAGAAGAAAAAAAGTTCAAAAAAAACATGGATAACACCAACAAATTCAACAACAACCTCAATATTGAAAATCATCAACAAATTCAACAACAACCGCAACATTGAAAAACACCAACAAATTCAACAACAAAATCAATATTGAAAGACACCAACAAATTCAACAACAACCTCAACATTGATAATCACCAACCAATTAAACAACATCAATATTGAAAATCACCAACAAATTCAACAACAACCTCAGCATTGAAAAACACCAACAAATTCAACAACAATCTCAACATTGAAAAATACCAGCAAATGCAAGAACAACCTCAACATTGAAAAATACGGAAAAGTTCAAAAAATAACATTGATAACACCAACAAATTCAAAAACATCCTGAATATTGAAAGGCACTAAAAAGTTCAACAACGACCTCAACATTGAAAATCAGCAACAAATTCAACAACAATCTCAACATTGAAAAACTCCAACAAATTCAACAACAACCTCAATATTGAAAGACACCAACAAATTCAACGACAACCTCAACATTGAAAAACACCAAAAAATTCAACAATTACCTCAACTTTTAAAAGAAGAGAAAAAGTTCACAAAAAAAACATTGATAACTCCATCAAATTCAACGACAACCTCAACAATGAAAAACACCAACAAATTCAACAACAACCTCAACATTGAAAAACACCAAAAAATTCAACAATTACCTCAACTTTTAAAAGAAGAGAAAAAGTTCACAAAAAAAACATTGATAACTCCATCAAATTCAACGACAACCTCAACAATGAAAAACACCAACAAATTCAACAACAACCTCAATATTGAAAAACTCCAACAAATTCAACAACAACTTCAATATTGAAAGACACCAACAAATTCAACAACAACCTCAACATTGAATAACACCAATAAATTCAACAACAAGCTTAACTTTTAAAAATACAAAGAAGTTAAAAAAAAAACATTGATAACACCAACAAATTCAACATCAACCTCAACAATTAAAGGCACCAACAAATTCAACAACAACCTCAACATTGAAAAACACCAACAACATCAAAAACAACCTCAACATTGAAAATCACCAACAAATTCGATAACAACCACAACAATGAAAACACCAAAAAATTCAACAACAACCTCAACATTGAAAAACGCCAACAAATTCAACAACAACCTCAACATTGAATATCACGAACAAATTCAAGAACATCAATATTTAAAACCATCAACAAATTCAGCAACAACCTCAACATTGAAAAACAGCAACAAATTCAACAACAACCTCATTATTGAAAATCACCAACAAATTCAACAGCAACCTCAACATTGAAAAACACCAACAAATTCAACAACAACCTCAACTTTGAAAAAAGCCAACAAATTCAACAATAACCTCAATATTGAAAGTCACCAACAATTTCAACAACAACCTCAACATTGAAAAACACCAACAAATTCAACAACAAAATCAATATTGAAAGACACCAACAAATTCAACAACAACCTCAACATTGAAAATCACCAACCAATTAAACAACATCAATATTGAAAATCATCAACAAATTCAACAACAACCTCAGCATTGAAAAACGCCGACAAATTCAACAACAACCTCAACATTGAAAATCACCAACAAATTCAACAACAACCTCAACATTGAAAAACACAAACAAATTCAACAACAACCTCAACATTGAAAAATACGGAAAAGTTCAAAAAATAACATTGATAACACCAACAAATTCAACAACATCCTGAATATTGAAAGGCACCAAAAAGTTCAACAACGACCTCAACATTGAAAATCAGCAACAAATTCAACAACAATCTCAACATTGAAAAACTCCAACAAATTCAACAACAACCTCAATATTGAAAGAACGCCAACAAATTCAACAACAACCTCAATTTTGAAAATCACCAACAAATTCAACAACAACCTCAACATTGAAAAACACCAAAAAATTCAACAATTACCTCAACTTTTAAAAGAAGAGAAAAAGTTCACAAAAAAAACATTGATAACTCCATCAAATTCAACGACAACCTCAACAATGAAAAACACCAACAAATTCAACAACAACCTCAATATTGAAAAACTCCAACAAATTCAACAACAACCTCAATATTGAAAGACACCAACAAATTCAACAACAACCTCAGTATTGAAAATCAACGACAAATTCAACTACAACCTCAACATTGAAAAACACCAACAAATCCAACAACAACCTCAACTTTAAAAGAAGACAAAAAGTTCAAAAAAAACATTGATGACATCAACAACTTCAACAACAACCTCAACATTGAAAAAGGCCAACAAATTCAACAACCTCATAATTGAAAGTCACCAACAAATTCAACAACAACATGAACATTGAAAAACAACAGCAAATTCAACAACAACCTCAATATTGAATGACACCAACAAATTCAACAACAACCTCAACATTGAAAATCACACAACAAATTCAACAACAACCGCAACATTGAAAAAGACCAACAAATTCAACAAGAACCTCAACATTGAAAAACACCAACAAATTCAACAACGATCTCCACATTGAAAAATACCCACAAATTCAACTACAAGCTCAACTTTCAAAAGTACAATAAATGTTCCAAAAATAACATTGATAACAGCAACAAATTCAACAACAACCTCAACATTGAAAAACACCAACCAATTCGACTACAACCTCAACAATGAAAAACACCAACAAATTGAACTACAACCTCAACATTGAAAAGCAGCAACAAATTCAACAACAACCTCAACAATGAAAAACACCAAAAATTCAACAACCGCAACATTGAAAAATACCAACAAATTCAACAACAACTTCAACTTTTAAAAGAAGAGAAAAAGTTCAAATAAAACATTGATAACAACAACAAATTCAACAGCAATGTCAACAATGAAAAACAGCAACAAATTCAACAACAACCTCAATATTAAAAAACATCAATAAATTCAACAACAACCTCAGCATTCAAAATCACCAACAAATTCTATAACATCAATATTGAAAATCACACACAAATCCAACAACAACCTCAACATTGAAAAACGCCAACAAATTCAACAACAACCTCAATATTGAAAGTCACCAACAAATTCAACAACAACCTCAACTATTAAAAGAAGAGAAAAAGATAAAAAAAAACATTGATAACACAAACAAATTCAACAACAACCTCGACATGTTAAAACGCCAACAAATGCAACAACAAACTCAATATTGAAAGTCACCAACAAATTCAACAACAACCTCAACATTGAAAAACACCAACAAATTCAACAACAACCTCAACTTTTAAAAGAAGAGAAAGACCTCAAATAAAACATTGATAACACCAACAAATTCAACAACAAAATGAACATTGAACAACGCCAACAAATTGGACCAGAACCTCAATATTGAAAATCAACAACAAATTCAACAACAACCTCAACAGTGAAAAAAACGAACAAATTCAACTACAACCTCAACAATGAAAAACACCAAAAAATTCAAGAACAACCGCAACATTGAACAACGCCAACAAATTCGACCAGAACCTCAATATTGAAAATCACCAACAAATTCAACAACAACCTCAACAATGAAAAATACCACCAAATTCAACTACAACCTCAAGAATGAACAACACCCACAAATTCAACAACAACCTCAACATTGAATAACGCCAACAAATTCGACCAGAACCTCAACATTGAAAATCACCAACAAATTCAACAACAACCTCAACAATGAAAAAAACCAACAAATTCAACTACAACCTCAACATTGATAAACACCAACAACTTCAACAACCTAAACAATGAAAAACACCAAAAAATTAAACAACCACAACAATGAAAAATACCAACAAATTCAACAACAATCTTAACTTTTAAAAGAAGTGAAAAAGTTCTAAAAGAACATTGATAACACCAACAATTTCAACAACAACCTCAACATTGAAAAATACAAAAAAGTTTGAAAAATAACATTGATAACACCAACAAATTCAACAACAACGTCAACATTGAAAAATACAAAAAAGTTCAAAAAATAACATTGATAACATCAACAAATTGTATGACAAACTCGATATTGAAAATCAACAACAAATTCAACAACAACCTCAACATTGAAAACCACCAAAAAATTCAGCAACAACCTCAACTTTTAAAAACAGAGAAAAAGTTCAAAAACGAACATTGATAAAACCAACAAATTCAACAACAACCTCAATATTGAAAATCACCAACAAATTGAACAACCTCAACATTGAAAAACACAAACAAGTTCTACAACAACCTTAACTTTTAAAAAAAACAAGTTCAACAAAAAACATTGATAACACCAACAAATTCAACAACAACCTCAACAGTAAAAAACACCAACAAATTCAACAACCACCTCAACATTGTAAAACACCAACAACTTCAACAAACTCAACAATGAAAGACACCGAAAAATTCTACTACAGCAACAATGAAAAATACCAACAGATTCAACAACAATCTCAACTTTTAAAAGAAGAGAAATAGTTTTAAAAAAGCATTGATAACACCAACAAATTCAACAACAACCTCAACAATGAAAAACACCAACAAATTCAACAACAACCTTGAAATTGAAAAACACCAACAAATTCAACAACAACCTCAATATTGAAAGACACCAACAAATTCAACAACAACCTCAACATTGAAAAACACCAACAAATTCAACAACCTCAACATTGAAAATCACCAACAAATTCAATAACAACCATAACAATGAAAACACCAAAAAATTCAACAACAACCTGAACATTGAAAAACATCAACAAATTCAACAACAACCATAATTTTAAAAATACTAGCAAGTTCAGCAAAAAACATTGATAACACCAAGAAATTCAACAAAAACCTCAACAATAAAAAACACCAACAAATTCAAAAACAACCTCAACATTGAAAAATACCAGCAAATTCAACACAACCTCAACATTGAAAAGCACCAACAAATTCAAGAACAACCTCAACAATGAGCAAAACCAATAAATTCAACAACAACTTCAACATTGAATTTCAGCGAAAAATTCAACAACAATCTCAACATTGAAAAACGCCAAATAATTCAACAACAACATAAATTTTGAAAAATACCTGCTAATTCAACAACAACCTCAATATTAAAAGACAACAACAAATTCAACAACAACCTCAAAATTGAAAATGACCAACAAATTCAAGAACATCAATATTGAAAATCATCAACAAATTCAACAACAACCTCAACATTGAAAAATGCCAACAAATTCAACAGCAACCTCAACATTGAAAAACGCCAACAAATTCAACAACAACCTCAATATTGAAAATCACCAACAAATTCAACAGCAACCTCAACATTGAAAAACACCAAAAAATTCAACAACAACCTCAACATTTAAAAGAAGAAAAAAAGTTCAAAAAAAACATTGATAACACTAACAAATTCAACAACAACCTCAATATTGAAAGTCACAAATAAATTCAACACCAACCGCAACATTGAAAAACACCAACAAATTCAACAACAAAACCAATATTGAAAGGCACCAAAAAGTTCAACAACGACCTCAACATTGAAAATCGGCAACAAATTCAACAACAATCTCAACTTTTAAAAACTCCAACAAATTCAACAACAACCTCAATATTGAAAGACGCCAACAAATTCAACGACAACCTCAACATTGAAAAACACCAAAAAATTCAACAAATACTTCAACTTTTAAAAGAAGAGAAAAAGTTCACAAAAAAAACATTGATAACTCCATCAAATTCAACAACAACCTCAACAATGAAAAACACCAACAAATTCAACAACAACCTCAATATTGAAAAATACCAACAAATTCAACAACAACTTCAACATTGAAAATCAGCGAAAAATTCAACAACAATCTCAACATTGAAAAAAAAACAAAAAATTCAACAACAACCTAAATTTTGAAAAATACCTGCTAATTCAACAACAACCTCAATATTAAAAGACAACAACAAATTCAACAACAACCTCAAAATTGAAAATGACCAACAAATTCAAGAACATCAATATTGAAAATCATCAACAAATTCAACAACAACCTCAACATTGAAAAATGCCAACAAATTCAACAGCAACCTCAACATTGAAAAACGCCAACAAATTCAACAACAACCTCAATATTGAAAATCACCAACAAATTCAACAGCAACCTCAACATTGAAAAACACCAAAAAATTCAACAACAACCTCAACTTTGAAAAGAAGAAAAAAAGCTCAAAAAAAACATGGATAACACCAACAAATTCAACAACAACCTCAACATTGAAAAACACCAAGAAATTCAACAACAAGCTCAACTTTCAAAAATACAATATATGTTCAAAAAATAACATTGATAACAGCAACAAATTCAACAACAACCTAATCATTGAAAAACACCAACATATTCAACAACAACCACAACATTTAAAAACACCAACAAATTCAACAACAACATCAACAATGAAAAACACCAACAAATTCAACAACAACCTCAACATTGAAATATACAAAAAAGTTCAAAAAATAGCATTGATAACACCATCAAATTCAACAACAAACTCGATATTGAAAATCAACCACAAATTCAACAACAACCTCAGCATTGAAATAAACCAACAAATTCAACAACAATCTCAACTTTCAAAAATACAAAAAAGTTCAAAAAATAACATTCATAACACCAATAAAGTCAAGAACAACCTCGACATTGAAAATCACCAACATATTCAACAACAACCTCACCAATGAAAAACACCAAAAAATTCAACAACAACCGCAACATTGAAAAACACCAACAAATTCAACAACAACCTCAACAATGAAAAACACCAACAACCTCAACATTGAAAAACACCAACAACTTCAACAAGCTCAACAATGAAAAACACCAAAAAATTAAACAACCGCAACAATGAAAAATACCAACAAATTCAACAAACTCTACTTTTAAAAGAAGAGAAAAAGTTCGAAAAATAACATTGATAACACCAACAAATTCAACAACAACCTCAACATTGAAAAATAAAAAAAAGTTCAAAAAATAACATTGATAACACCATCAAATTCAACAACAAACTCGATATTGAAAATCAACAACAAATTCAACAACAACCTCAACATTGAAAAAAACCAACGAATTGAACAACAACATCAACATTGAAAAACACAAACAAATTCAACAAAAACCTCAACTTTTCAAAGACGAGAAAAAGTTCAAAAAACAACATTGATAAAACCAACAAGTTCAGCAACAACCTCAACATTGAAAATCACCAACAAATTGAACAAGCTCAACATTGCAAAACACCAAAAAATTGTACAACAACATTAACTTTTAAAATACAAAGAAGTTCAACAAAAAAAGTTGATAACACCAACAAATTCAACAACAACCTCAACATTGTAAAGCACCAACAAATTCAACAAAAAGCGCAACATTGAAAAACACCAACAAATTCAACAACAACCTCAACATTGAAAAATGCAAAAAAGTGCAAAAAATAACATTGATAACACCAACAAGTTGACAATAACCTCAAAGTTGATAAATACAAAAAAGTTCATAAAATAACATTGATAACACCAACAAATTCAAAATCAAACTCAATATTGAAAATCACCAACAAATTCAACAACAACCTCAACATTGAAAAACGCCAACAAATTCAACAACAACCTCAGCATTGAAATAAACCTACAAATTCAACAACAATCGCAACTTTCAAAAATACAAAAAAGTTCAAAAAGTAACATTCATAACACCAACAAATTCAAGAACAACCTCAACATTGAAAATCACCAACAAATTCAACAAAATCAACATTGAAAAACACCAATAAATTCAACAACAACCTCAACATTGAAAAACACCAACAAATTCAACAACCTTCACATTGAAAAAAAACAAAAAAATCAACAACAATCTCAACATTCAAAAATACAAAAAAGTTTGAAGAATAACATTCGTAACACCAACAAATTCAAGAACACCCTCAACATTGAAAATCACCAACAAATTCAAGAACAACCTCAACAATGAAAAACACCAACAAATTCAACAACAACCTCAACATTGAGAAACACCAAAAACTTCAACAACCGCAACAATGAAAAATAACCTCTACTTTTAAGAGAAAAAGTTCAAAAAAAACATTGATAACACCAACAAATTCAACAACAACCTCAACATTGAAAATCACCAACAAATTTAACAACTTCAATATTGAAAATCACCAACAAATTCAACAACAACCTCAACTTTTAAAAGAAGAGTAAGAGATCAAAAAAGAACATTGATAACACCAAGAAATTCAACAACAGCCTCAACATTGAAAAACACCAACAAATTCAACAACAACCTCAACTTTTCAAAAAAGAGAAAAAGTTCAAAAAAGAACATCGATAAAACCAACAAATTCAACAACTACCTCAACAATGAAAAACACCAACAAATTCAACAACAACCTCAATATTGAAAATCACCAACAAATTGAACAACCTCAACATTTATAGAACCAAAAAATTCAACAACAACCTCAACAATGAAAAACACCAACAAATTCAACAACAATCTCAACATTGAAAATCACCAACAAATTCAACAACAACCTCAACATTGAAAAAAACCAACAAATTCAGCAACAAGCTCAACATTGAAAAAAACCAACAAATTCAACATCAACCTATACTTTTAAAGGAAGAGAAAAAGTTTAAAATAACATTGGTAACACCAACAAATTCAACAACAACCTCAACATTGAAAAACACCAACAATTTCAACAACAACCTCAACTTTTAAAAGAGAAAAAGATCAAAAAAGAACAGTGATAACACCAACAAATTCAACAACAACCTCAACATTGAGAAACACCAACAAATTGACCAAGCTCAACTTTGCAAAACACCAACAAATTCTACAAAAACCTTAACTATTAAAAATACAAACAAGTTCAACAAAAAACGTTGATAACACCAACAAATTCAACAACAATCTCAACAATGAAAAACACCAACAAATTCAACAACAACCTCAATATTGAAAATCACCAACAAATTGAACAACCTCAACATTGATAAAACCAACAAATTCAACAACAACCTCAACAATGAAAAACACGAACAAATTCAACAACAACCTCAGCATTGAAAATGACCAACAAATTCAACAACAACCTCAACATTGAAAGAAACCAACAAATTCAACAACAAGCTCAACATTGAAAAAAACCAACAAATTCAACATCAACCTCAACTTTTAAAAGAAGAGAAAAAGTTTAAAATAACATTGAAAAGCACCAACAAATGCAACAACAACCTCAACATTGAAAAACACCAAAAATTTCATCAACAACCTCAACTTTTACAAGAGAAAAAGATCAAAAAAGAACATTGATAACACCAGCAAATTCAACAACAACCTCAACTTTTCAAAGAAGTGAAAAAGTTCAAAAAAATAACGTTGATAACACCAACAAATTCAACAACAACCTCAACATTGAAAAATACAAAAAAAGTTCAGAAAATAACATTGACAACAGCAACAAATTCAACAACAACCTCAACATTGAAAGAAACCAACAAATTCAACAACAAGCTCAACTTTTAAAAGAAGAGAAAAAGTTTAAAATAACATTGAAAAGCACCAACAAATTCAACAACAACCTCAACATTGAAAAACACCAACAATTTCATCAACAACCTCAACTTTTACAAGAGAAAAAGATCAAAAAAGAACATTGATAACACCAACACATTCAACAACAACCTCAATATTGAAAATCACTAACAAATTGAACAACAACAACATTGATAAAACCAATATATTCAACAACAACCTCAACATTGAAAAATACAAAAAAGTTCAGAAAATAACATTGACAACAGCAACAAATTGAACAACAGCCTCAATATTGAAAATCTACAACAAATTCAACAACAACCTCAACATTGAAAGAAACCAACAAATTCAACAACAAGCTCAGCATTGAAAATCACCAACAAATTGAACAACCTCAACATTAATAAAACCAACAAATTCAACAACAACCTCAACAATGAAAAACACCAACAAATTCAACAACAACCTCAGCATTGAAAATCACCAACAATTTCATCAACAACTTCAACTTATAAAAGAAGAGAAAAAGATCAAAAAAGAACATTGATAAAACCAACAAATTCAACAACAACCTCAACATTGAAAAACACCAACAAATTCAACAACAACCTCAACTTTTCAAAGAAGAGAAAAAGTTCAAAAAAGAACATTGATAAAACCAACAAGTTCAACAACAACCTCAACGTTGAGAAACACCAAAAATTGACAAAGCTCAACTTTGCAAAACACCAACAAATACTACAAAAACCTTAACTATTAAAAATACAAACAAGTTCAACAAAAAACGTTGATAACACCAACAAATTCAACAACAACCTCAACAATGAAAAACACCAACAAATTCAACAACAACCTCAATATTGAAAATCACCAACAAATTGAACAACCTCAACATTTATAGAACCAACAAATTCAACAACAATCTCAACATTGAAAATCACCAACAAATTCAACAACAACATCAACATTGAAAAAAACCAACAAATTCAGCAACAAGCTCAACATTGAAAAAAACCAACAAATTCAACTTCAACCTTACTTTTAAAGGAAGAGAAAAAGTTTAAAATAACATTGATAACACCAACAAATTCAACAACAACCTCAACATTGAAAAACACCAACAATTTCAACAACAACCTCAACTTTTAAAAGTGAAAAAGATCAAAAAAGAACATTGATAACACCAACAAATTCAACAACAACCTCAACATTGAAAAACACCAACAAATTCAACAACAAACTCAACTTTTCAAAAAAGAGAAAAAGTTCAAAAAAGAACATTGATAAAACCAACAAGTTCAACAACAACCTCAACATTGAGAAACTCCAACAAATTGAACAAGCTCAACTTTGCAAAACACCAACAAATTCTACAAAGACCTTAACTATTAAAAATACAAACAAGTTCAACAAAAAACGATGATAACACCAACAAATTCAACAATAACCTCAACAATGTAAAACACCAACAAATTCAACAACAACCTCAATATTGAAAATCACCAACAAATTGAACAACCTCAACATTGATAAAACCAACAAATTCAACAACAACCTCAACAATGAAAAACACCAAAAAACTCAACAACAACCTCAGCATTGAAAATCACCAACAAATTCAACATCAACCTCAACTTTTAAAAGAAGAGAAAAAGTTTAAAATAACATTGAAAAGCACCAACAAATTCAACAACAACCTCAACATTGAAAAACACCAAAAATTTCATCAACAACCTCAACTTTTACAAGAGAAAAAGATCAAAAAAGAACATTGATAACACCAACAAATTCAACAACAACCTCAACTTTTCAAAGAAGTGAAAAAATGCAAAAAAATAACGTTGATAACACCAACAAATTCAACAACAACCTCAACATTGAAAAATACAAAAAAGTTCAGAAAATAACATTGACAACAACAACAAATTCAACAACAACCTCAACATTGAAAGAAACCAACAAATTCAACAACAAGCTCAACATTGAAAAACACCAACAAATTCAACATCAACCTCCACATTTAAAAAAAGAGAAAAAGATCAAAAAAGAACATTGATAAAACCAACAAATTCAACAATAACCTCAACATTGAAAAACACCAACAAATTCAACAACAACCTCAACTTTTCAAAGAAGTGAAAAAGTTCAAAAAAGAACATTGATAAAACCAACAAGTTCAACAACAACCTCAACATTGAGAAACACCAACAAATTGACCAAGCTCAACTTTGTAAAACACCAACAAATTCTACAAAAACCTTAACTATTAAAAAAACAAGTTAAACAAAAAAAGTTGATAACACCACCAAATTCAACAACAACCTCAACAATGAAAAACACCAACAAATTCAACAACAACCTCAATATTGAAAATCACCAACAAATTGAACAACCTCATCATTGATAAAACCAACAAATTCAACAACAACCTCAACAATGAAAAACACCAACAAATTCAACAACAACCTCAGCATTGAAAATCACCAACAAATTCAACAACAACCTCAACATTGAAAGAAACCAACAAATTCAACAACAAGCTCAACATTGAAAAAAACCAACAAATTCAACATCAACCTCAACTTTTAAAAGAAGAGAAAAAGTTTAAAATAACATTGATAACACCAACAAATTCAACAACAACCTCAACATTGAAAATCACCAACAAATTCAACAACAACCTCAATATTGAAAATCACCAACAAATTGAACAACCTCAACATTGATAAAACCAATAAATTCAACAACAACCTCAACAATGAAAAACACCAACAATTTCATCAACAACTTCAACTTTTAAAAGAGAAAAAGATCAAAAAAGAACATTGATAACACCAACAAATTCAACAACAACCTCAACATTGAAAATCACCAACAAATTCAACAACAACCTCAATATTGAAAATCACCAACAAATTGAACAACCTCAACATTGATAAAACCAACAAATTCAACAACAACCTCAACAATGAAAAACACCAACAATTTCAACAACAACCTCAACATTGAAAAACACCAACAACTTCAACAACCTCAACAATGAAAAAAACCAACAAATTCAACAACAACCTCAATATTGAAAATCACCAACAATTTCATCAACAACTTCAACTTTTAAAAGAGAAAAAGATCAAAAAAGAACATTGATAACACCAACAATTTCAACAACAACCTCAGCATTGAAAAACACCAACAACTTCAACAACCTCAACAATGAAAAACACCAACAAATTCAACAACAACCTCAACATTGAAAAATACAAAAAAGTTCAGAAAATAACATTGATAACAGCAACAAATTGAACAACAACCTCAATATTGAAAATCTCCAACAAGTTCAATAACAACCTCAACATTCAAAATCACCAACAAAATCATTAACGACCTCAATATTGAAAGACACCAACAAATTCAACAACAACCTCAATATTGAAAGTCACCAACAAATTCAACAACAACCTCAGTATTGAAAGACACCAACAACTTCAACAACAACCTCAACATTGAAAAACGCCAACAAATACAACAACAACCTCAATATTGAAAATCACCAACAAATTCAACAATATCAACATTGAAAAACACCTACAAATTCAACAACAACCTCAACAATGAAAAACACCAATAAATTCAACCACAACCGCAACATTGAAAAATACCAACAAATTCAACAACAACCTCAACTTTTAAAAGAGAAAAAGTTCAAAAAAAACATTGATAACACCAACAAATTCAACAACAACCTCAACAATGAAAAACACCAACAAATTCAACAACCTCAACAATGAAAAACACCAAAAAATTCAACAACAACCTCAACATTGAAAAATACATAAAGTTCAAAAAATAACAATGATAACAGCAACAAATTCAACAACAACATCAACATTGAAAACTACAAAAAAGTTCAAAAAATATCATTGATAACTCCAACAAATTCATCAACAATCTCAATATTGAAAATCAACAACAAATTCAACAACAACCTCAACATTGAAAAACACAAAAAATTCAACAAAATCAACATAGCAAAACACCATTAAATTCAACAACTACCTCTGCATTGAAAAACACCAACAAATTCAACAACAACCTCAACATTGAAAAAAACCAACAAATTCAACAACAAGCTCAACTTTCAAAAATACAATAAATATTCAAAAAATAACATTGATAACAGCAACAATTTCAACAACAACATCAACATTGAAAAACACCAACAAATTCAACGACAACCTCAACAAAGAAAAACACCAACAAATTCAACAACAACATCAACATTCAAAAATACCAACAAATTCAACATCAACCTCAACAATGAAAAACACCAACAAATTCAACAACAACCTCAACATTGAAAAAGACCATCTAATTCAACAACAAGCTCAACTTTCAAACATACAATAAATGTTCAAAAAAAAACATTGATAACAGCAACAATATCAACAACAACCTCAACATTGAAAAACAATGACAAATTCACCAACAACCTCAACATTGAAAATCACCAACAATTCAACAACAACCTTAACTTTTAAAAATACAAACAAGTTCAACAAAAAACATTGACAAAACCAACAAATACAACAAAAACCTCAACAATGAAAAACACCAACAAATTCAACAACAACCTCAATATTGAAAAACAGCATCAAATTCAACAACATCCTCAACAATGAAAAACACCAACAAATTCAACAACAATCTTAGCATTGAAAAATACAAAAAAGTTCAAAAAAAGCATTGATAGCACAAACAAATTCAACAATAACCTCAATATTAAAAATCACGAACTAATTCAACAACAACCTCAACTTTGAAAAACACCAACAAGTTCAACAACGACCTCAACATTGAAAATCAGCAACAAATTCAACAATCTCAGCATTGAAAAACGCCAAAAAATTCAACAACAACCTCAACATTGAAAAACACCATGAATTTCAACAACAACCTCAACATTTAAAAGTACAAAAAAGTTCCAAAAAGAACATTGATAAAACCAACTAATTCAACAACAACCTAAATATTGAAAATCACCTACAAATTGAACAATCTCAACTTTGAAAAACACCAACAAATTCAACGACAACCGTAACTTTTAAAAATAAAAACAAGTTCAACAAAAAACATTGACAGCACCAACAAATTCAACAACAACCTCAACAATGAAAAACACCAACAAATTCAACAACCTCAACAATGATAAACACCAATAAATTCAACAACAACCGCAACATTGAAAAATACCAACAAACTCAACAACAACCTCAACTTTTAAAACAGAAAAAGTTCAAAAAAAACATTGATAACACCAACAAATTCAACAACAACCTCAACAATGAAAAACACCAACCAATTCAACAACCGCAACAATGAAAAACACCAAAAAATTCAACAACCTCAACATTGAAAAATACAAAAACGTTCAAAAAATATCATTGATAACACCAACAAATTCATCAACAATCTCAATATTGAAAATCAACAACAAATTCAACAACAACCTCATCATTGAAAATCACCAACAAATTCAACAAAATCAACATAGAAAAACACCATTAAATTCAACAACTACCTCAGCATTGAAAAACACCAAGAACTTCAACAAAAACCTCGACATTGAAAAAAACCAACAAATTCATTAAGCTCAACTTTCAAAAATACAATAAATGTTCAAAAAATAACATTGATAACAGCAACAATATCAACAACAACATCAACATTGAAAAACACCAACAAATTCAACAACAACATCAACATTCAAAAATAACAACAAATTCAACATCAACCTCAACAATGAAAAACACCAATAAATTCAACAACAACATCAACATTGAAAAACACCAACAAATTCAACAACAACCTCAACATTGAAAAAAACCAACAAATTCAACAACAAGCTCAACTTTCAAAAATACAATAAATGTTCAAAAAAAAACATTGATAACAGCAACAATATCAACAACAACCTCAACATTGAAAAACAACGACAAATTCACCAACAACCTCAACATTGAAAAACACCAACAATTCAACAACAACCTTAACTTTTAAAAATACAAACAAGTTCAACAAAAAACATTGATAGCACAAACAAAATCAACAATAACCTCAATATTAAAAATCACGAACTAATTCAACAACAACCTCAACTTTGAAAAACACCAACAAGTTCAACAACGACCTCAACATTGAAAATCAGCAACAAATTCAACAATCTCAACATTGAAAAATGCCAACAAATTCAACAACAACCTCAACATTGAAAAACACCATGAATTTCAACAACAACCTCAACATTTAAAAGTACAAAAAAGTTCCAAAAAGAACATTGATAAAACCAACTAATTCAACAACAACCTAAATATTGAAAATCAACAACAAATTAAACAACAACCTCATCATTGAAAATCACCAACAAATTCAACAAAATCAACATAGAAAAACACCATTAAATTCAACAACTACCCCAACATTGAAAAACACCAACAAATTCAACAACAAGCTCAACTTTCAAAAATACAATAAATGTTCAAAAAAAAACATTGATAACAGCAACAATATCAACAACAACCTCAACATTGAAAAACAACGACAAATTCACCACAACCTCAACATTGAAAAACACCAACAATTCAACAACAACCTTAACTTTTAAAAATACAAACAAGTTCAACAAAAAACATTGATAACACCAACAAATACAACAAAAACCTCAACAATGAAAAACACCAACAAATTCAAAAACAACATCAATATTGAAAAACAGCATCAAATTCAACAACATCCTCAACAATGGAAAACACCAACAAATTCAACAACAACCTCAACATTGAAAAACACCAAAAAATTCAACAACAACATCAACATTCAAAAATAACAACAAATTCAACATAAACCTCAGCATTGAAAAACACCAATAAATTCAACAACAACATCAACATTGAAAAACACCAACAAATTCAACAACAAGCTCAACTTTCAAAAATACAATAAATGTTCAAAAAAAAACATTGATAACAGCAACAATATGAACAACAACCTCAACATTGAAAAAAACCAACAAATTCAACAACAAGCTCAACTTTCAAAAATACAATAAATGTTCAAAAAAAAACATTGATAACAGCAACAATATCAACAACAACCTCAACATTGAAAAACAACGTCAAATTCACCAACAACCTCAACATTGAAAAACACCAACAATTCAACAACAAACTTAACTTTTAAAAATACAAACAAGTTCAACAAAAAACATTGATAACACCAACAAATACAACAAAAACCTCAACAATGAAAAACACCAACAAATTCAACAACAACCTCAATATTGAAAAACAGCATCAAATTCAACAACATCCTCAACAATGAAAAACACCAACAAATTCAACAACAATCTTAGCATTGAAAAATACAAAAAAGTTCAAAAAAAGCATTGATAGCACAAACAAAATCAACAATAACCTCAATATTAAAAATCACGAACTAATTCAACAACAACCTCAACTTTGAAAAACACCAACAAGTTCAACCATGACCTCAACATTGAAAATCAGCAACAAATTCAACAATCTCAACATTGAAAAATGCCAACAAATTCAACAACAACCTCAACATTGAAAAACACCATGAATTTCAACAACAACCTCAACATTTAAAAGTACAAAAAAGTTCCAAAAAGAACATTGATAAAACCAACTAATTCAACAACAACCTAAATATTGAAAATCACCAACAAATTGAACAACCTCAACATTGAAAAACACCAGCAAATTCAAAAACCACAACAATGATAAACACCAATAAATTCAACAACAACCGCAACATTGAAAAATACCAACAAACTCAACAACAACCTCAACTTTTAAAACAGAAAAAGTTCAAAAAAAACATTGATAACACCAACAAATTCAACAACAACCTCAACAATGAAAAACACCAACCAGTTCAACAACCGCAACAATGAAAAACACCAAAAAATTCAACAACCTCAACATTGAAAAATACAAAAACGTTCAAAAAATATCATTGATAACACCAACAAATTCATCAACAATCTCAACATTGAAAAACACCAACAAATTCAACAACAACTTCAACATTGAAAAATAACAACAATTTCAACATAAACCTCAGCAATGAAAAACACCAATAAATTCAACAACAACATCAACATTGAAAAACACCAACAAATTCAACAACAACCTCAACATTGAAAAAAACCAACAAATTCAACAACAAGCTCAACTTTCAAAAATACAATAAATGTTCAAAAAAAAACATTGATAACAGCAACAATATCAACAACAACCTCAACATTGAAAAACAACGACAAATTCACCACAACCTCAACATTGAAAAACACCAACAATTCAACAACAACCTTAACTTTTAAAAATACAAACAAGTTCAACAAAAAACATTGATAACACCAACAAATACAACAATAACCTCAACAATGAAAAACACCAACAAATTCAAAAACAACATCAATATTGAAAAACAGCATCAAATTCAACAACATCCTCAACAATGGAAAACACCAACAAATTCAACAACAACCTCAACATTGAAAAACACCAACAAATTCAACAACAACATCAACATTCAAAAATAACAACAAATTCAACATAAACCTCAGCATTGAAAAACACCAATAAATTCAACAAACAACATCAACATTGAAAAAGACCAAAAAATTCAACAACAAGCTCAACTTTCAAAAATACAATAAATGTTCAAAAAAAAACATTGATAACAGCAACAATATGAACAACAACCTCAACATTGAAAAAAACCAACAAATTCAACAACAAGCTCAACTTTCAAAAATACAATAAATGTTCAAAAAAAAACATTGATAACAGCAACAATATCAACAACAACCTCAACATTGAAAAACAACGACAAATTCACCAACAACCTCAACATTGAAAAACACCAACAATTCAACAACAACCTTAACTTTTAAAAATACAAACAAGTTCAACAAAAAACATTGATAACACCAACAAATACAACAAAAACCTCAACAATGAAAAACACCAACAAATTCAACAACAACCTCAATATTGAAAAACAGCATCAAATTCAACAACATCCTCAACAATGAAAAACACCAACAAATTCAACAACAATCTTAGCATTGAAAAATACAAAAAAGTTCAAAAAATATCATTGATAACACCAACAAATTCATCAACAATCTCAATATTGAAAATCAACAACGAATTAAACAACAACCTCATCATTGAAAATCACCAACAAATTCAACAAAATCAACATAGAAAAACACCATTAAATTCAACAACTACCCCAGCATTGAAAAACACCAACAAATTCAACAACAACTTCAACATTGAAAAATAACAACAAATTCAACATAAACCTCAGCAATGAAAAACACCAATAAATTCAACAACAACATCAACATTGAAAAACACCAACAAATTCAACAACAACCTTAACATTGAAAAAAACCAACAAATTCAACAACAAGCTCAACTTTCAAAAATACAATAAATGTTCAAAAAAAAACATTGATAACAGCAACAATATCAACAACAACCTCAACATTGAAAAACAACGACAAATTCACCAACAACCTCAACATTGAAAAACACCAACAATTCAACAACAACCTTAACTTTTAAAAATACAAACAAGTTCAACAAAAAACATTGATAACACCAACAAATACAACAAAAACCTCAACAATGAAAAACACCAACAAATTCAAAAACAACCTCAATATTGAAAAACAGCATCAAATTCAACAACATCCTCAACAATGGAAAACACCGACAAATTCAACAACAACCTCAACATTGAAAAACACCAACAAATTCAACAACAACATCAACATTCAAAAATAACAACAAATTCAACATAAACCTCAGCATTGAAAAACACCAATAAATTCAACAACAACATCAACATTGAAAAACACCAACAAATTCAACAACAAGCTCAACTTTCAAAAATACAATAAATGTTCAAAAAAAAACATTGATAACAGCAACAATATCTACAACAACCTCAACATTTAAAAACAACGACAAATTCACCAACAACCTTAACTTTTAAAAATACAAACAAGTTCAACAAAAAACATTGATAACACCAACAAATACAACAAAAACCTCAACAATGAAAAACACCAACAAATTCAACAACAACCTCAATATTGAAAAACAGCATCAAATTCAACAACATCCTCAACAATGAAAAACACCAACAAATTCAACAACAATCTTAGCATTGAAAAATACAAAAAAGTTCAAAAAAAGCATTGATAGCACAAACAAAATCAACAATAACCTCAATATTAAAAATCACGTACTAATTCAACAACAACCTCAACTTTGAAAAACACCAACAAGTTCAACAACGACCTCAACATTGAAAATCAGCAACAAATTCAACAATCTCAACATTGAAAAATGACAACAAATTCAACAACAACCTCAACATTGAAAAACACCATGAATTTCAACAACAACCTCAACATTTAAAAGTACAAAAAAGTTCCAAAAAGAACATTGATAAAACCAACTAATTCAACAACAACCTAAATATTGAAAATCACCAACAAATTGAACAACCTCAACATTGAAAAACACCAGCAAATTCAAAAACCTCAACAATGATAAACACCAATAAATTCAACAACAACCGCAACATTGAAAAATACCCACAAACTCAACAACAACCTCAACTTTTAAAACAGAAAAAGTTCAAAAAAAACATTGATAACACCAACAAATTCAACAACAACCTCAACAATGAAAAACACCAACCAATTCAAAAACCGCAACAATGAAAAACACCAAAAAATTCAACAACCTCAACATTGAAAAATACAAAAACGTTCAAAAAATGTCATTGATAACACCAACAAATTCATCAACAATCTCAATATTGAAAATCAACAACAAATTCAACAACAACCTCATCATTGAAAATCACCAACAAATTCAACAAAATCAACATAGAAAAACACCATTAAATTCAACAACTACCTCAGCATTAAAAAACACCAACAAATTCAACAACAACCTCAACATTGAAAAAAACCAACAAATTCAACAACAAGCTCAACTTTCAAAAGTACAATAAATATTCAAAAAATAACATAGATAACAGCAACAATTTCAACAACAACCTCAACATTGAAAAACAACAACAAATTCAACGACAACCTCAACAAAGAAAAACACCAACAAATTCAACAACAACATCAACATTCAAAAATAACAACAAATTCAACATCAACCTCAACAATGAAAAACACCAATAAATTCAACAACAACATCAACATTGAAAAACACCAACAAATTCAACAACAACATCAACATTGAAAAACACCAACAAATTCAACAACAACATCGACATTCAAAAATAACAACAAATTCAACATAAACCTCAGCAATGAAAAACACCAATAAATTCAACAACAACATCAACATTGAAAAACACCAACAAATTCAACAACAACCTCAACATTGAAAAAAACCAACAAATTCAACAACAAGCTCAACT
Organism: Cetorhinus maximus; assembly: GCF_964194155.1. Classification (NCBI taxonomy): domain Eukaryota; kingdom Metazoa; phylum Chordata; class Chondrichthyes; order Lamniformes; family Cetorhinidae; genus Cetorhinus; species Cetorhinus maximus. The sequence goes on along the minus strand of NW_027596235.1, from coordinate 407,467 downwards.
TTCAAAAATACAATAAATGTTCAAAAAAAAACATTGATAACAGCAACAATATTAACAACAACCTCAACATTGAAAAACAACGACAAATTCACCAAGAACCTCAACATTGAAAAACACCAACAATTCAACAACAACCTTAACTTTTAAAAATACAAACAAGTTCAACAAAAAACATTGATAACACCAACAAATACAACAAAAACCTCAACAATGAAAAACACCAACAAATTCAACAACAACCTCAATATTGAAAAACAGCATCAAATTCAACAACATCCTCAACAATGAAAAACAGCAACAAATTCAACAACAATCTTAGCATTGAAAAATACAAAAAAGTTCAAAAAAAGCATTGATAGCACAAACAAAATCAACAATAACCTCAATATTAAAAATCACGAACTAATTCAACAACAACCTCAACTTTGAAAAACACCAACAAGTTCAACAACGACCTCAACATTGAAAATCAGCAACAAATTCAACCATCTCAACATTGAAAAATGCCAACAAATTCAACAACAACCTCAACATTGAAAAACACCATGAATTTCAACAACAACCTCAACATTTAAAAGTACAAAAAAGTTCCAAAAAGAACATTGATAAAACCAACTAATTCAACAACAACCTAAATATTGAAAATCACCAACAAATTAAACAACCTCAACATTGAAAAACACCAGCAAATTCAAAAACCTCAACAATGATAAACACCAATAAATTCAACAACAACCGCAACATTGAAAAATACCAACAACCTCAACTTTTAAAACAGAAAAAGTTCAAAAAAAACATTGATAACACCAACAAATTCAACAACAACCTCAACAATGAAAAACACCAACCAATTCAACAACCGCAACAATGAAAAACACCAAAAAATTCAACAACCTCAACATTGAAAAATACAAAAACGTTCAAAAAATATCATTGATAACACCAACAAATTCATCAACAATCTCAATATTGAAAATCAACAACAAATTCAACAACAACCTCATCATTGAAAATCACCAACAAATTCAACAAAATCAACATAGAAAAACACCATTAAATTCAACAACTACCTCAGCATTGAAAAACACCAAGAACTTCAACAACAACCTCAACATTGAAAAAAACCAACAAATTCAGCAAAGCTCAACTTTCAAAAATACAATAAATGTTCAAAAAATAACATTGATAACAGCAACAATATCAACAACAACATCAACATTGAAAAACACCAACAAATTCAACAACAACATCAACATTCAAAAATAACAACAAATTCAACATCAACCTCAGCAATGAAAAACACCAATAAATTCAACAACAACATCAACATTGAAAAACACCAACAAATGCAACAACAACCTCAACATTGAAAAACACCAACAAATTCAACAACAACCTCAACATTGAAAAAAACCAACAAATTCAACAACAAGCTCAACTTTCAAAAATACAATAAATGTACAAAAAAAAACATTGATAACACCAACAAATACAACAAAAACCTCAACAATGAAAAACACCAACAAATTCAAAAACAACCTCAATATTGAAAAACAGCATCAAATTCAACAACATCCTCAACAATGAAAAACACCAACAAATTCAACAACAATCTTAGCATTGAAAAATACAAAAAAGTTCAAAAAATATCATTGATAACACCAACAAATTCATCAACAATCTCAATATTGAAAATCAACAACGAATTAAACAACAACCTCATCATTGAAAATCACCAACAAATTCAACAAAATCAACATAGAAAAACACCATTAAATTCAACAACTACCCCAGCATTGAAAAACACCAACAAATTCAACAACAACTTCAACATTGAAAAATAACAACAAATTCAACATAAACCTCAGTAATGAAAAACACCAATAAATTCAACAACAACATCAACATTGAAAAACACCAACAAATTCAACAACAACCTCAACATTGAAAAAAACCAACAAATTCAACAACAAGCTCAACTTTCAAAAATACAATAAATGTTCAAAAAAAAACATTGATAACAGCAACAATATCAACAACAACCTCAACATTGAAAAACAACGACAAATTCACCAACAACCTCAACATTGAAAAACACCAACAATTCAACAACAACCTTAACTTTTAAAAATACAAACAAGTTCAACAAAAAACATTGATAACACCAACAAATACAACAAAAACCTCAACAATGAAAAACACCAACAAATTCAAAAACAACCTCAATATTGAAAAACAGCATCAAATTCAACAACATCCTCAACAATGGAAAACACCGACAAATTCAACAACAACCTCAACATTGAAAAACACCAACAAATTCAACAACAACATCAACATTCAAAAATAACAACAAATTCAACATAAACCTCAGCATTGAAAAACACCAATAAATTCAACAACAACATCAACATTGAAAAACACCAACAAATTCAACAACAAGCTCAACTTTCAAAAATACAATAAATGTTCAAAAAAAAACATTGATAACAGCAACAATATCTACAACAACCTCAACATTTAAAAACAACGACAAATTCACCAACAACCTTAACTTTTAAAAATACAAACAAGTTCAACAAAAAACATTGATAACACCAACAAATACAACAAAAACCTCAACAATGAAAAACACCAACAAATTCAACAACAACCTCAATATTGAAAAACAGCATCAAATTCAACAACATCCTCAACAATGAAAAACAGCAACAAATTCAACAACAATCTTAGCATTGAAAAATACAAAAAAGTTCAAAAAAAGCATTGATAGCACAAACAAAATCAACAATAACCTCAATATTAAAAATCACGTACTAATTCAACAACAACCTCAACTTTGAAAAACACCAACAAGTTCAACAACGACCTCAACATTGAAAATCAGCAACAAATTCAACAATCTCAACATTGAAAAATGCCAACAAATTCAACAACAACCTCAACATTGAAAAACACCATGAATTTCAACAACAACCTCAACATTTAAAAGTACAAAAAAGTTCCAGAAAGAACATAGATAAAACCAACTAATTCAACAACAACCTAAATATTGAAAATCACCAACAAATTGAACAACCTCAACATTGAAAAACACCAGCAAATTCAAAAACCACAACAATGATAAACACCAATAAATTCAACAACAACCGCAACATTGAAAAATACCAACAAACTCAACAACAACCTCAACTTTTAAAACAGAAAAAGTTCAAAAAAAACATTGATAACACCAACAAATTCAACAACAACCTCAACAATGAAAAACACCAACCAATTCAACAACCGCAACAATGAAAAACACCAAAAAATTCAACAACCTCAACATTGAAAAATACAAAAACGTTTGAAAAATACAAAAACGTTCAAAAAATATCATTGATAACACCAACAAATTCATCAACAATCTCAATATTGAAAATCAACAACAAATTCAACAACAACCTCATCATTGAAAATCACCAACAAATTCAACAAAATCAACATAGAAAAGCACCATTAAATTCAACAACTACCTCAGCATTGAAAAACACCAAGAACTTCAACAACAACCTCAACATTGAAAAAAACCAACAAATTCAACAAGCTCAACTTTCAAAAATACAATAAATGTTCAAAAAATAATGTTGATAACTGCAACAATTTCAACAACAACCTCAACATTGAAAAACAACAACAAATTCAACGACAACCTGAACAATGTAAAACACCAACAAATTCAACAACAACCTCAACATTCAAAAATACCAACAAATTCAACATCAAACACGACAATGAAAAACAACAATAAATTCATGAACAACATCAACATTGAAAAACAACGACAAATTCACCAACAACCTCAACATTGAAAAACACCAACAATTCAACAACAACCTTAACTTTTAAAAATACAAACAAGTTCAACAAAAAACATTGATAACACCAACAAATACAACAAAAACCTCAACAATGAAAAACACCAACAAATTCAAAAACAACCTCAATATTGAAAAACAGCATCAAATTCAACAACATCCTCAACAATGGAAAACACCGACAAATTCAACAACAACCTCAACATTGAAAAACACCAACAAATTCAACAACAACATCAACATTCAAAAATAACAACAAATTCAACATAAACCTCAGCATTGAAAAACACCAATAAATTCAACAACAACATCAACATTGAAAAACACCAACAAATTCAACAACAACCTCAACATTCAAAAATACCAACAAATTCAACATCAAACACGACAATGAAAAACAACAATAAATTCATGAACAACATCAACATTGAAAAACAACAACAAATTCAACAACAACCTCAACATTGAAAAACACCAACAAATTCAACCACAACCTCAACTTTTAAAAATACCAACAAGTTCAACAAAAAACATTGATAACACCAACAAATTCAACAAAAACCTCAACAATGAAAAACACCAACAAATTCAGCAACAACCTCAATATTGAATAACAGCAACAAATTCAATAACATCCTCAACATTGAAAAACACCAACAAATTCAACGTTAAACTCAGCATTGAAAAATACCAACAAATCCAACAACAACCTCAGCATTGAAAAATACGAAAAAGTTCAAAAAAAGCATTGATAACACTAACAAATTCAACAACAACCTCAACAATGAAAGACACCAACAATTTCAACCACATCCTCAACATTTAAAAGTACAAAAAAGATCAAAAAAGAACATTGATAAAACAACAAATTCAACAACAACCTCAATATTGAAAATCACCAACAAATTGAACAACCTTAACACAGAAAAACACCAACAAATTCAACAACAACCTAAACAATGAAAAACACCAACAAAGTCAACAAAATCAACATAGAAAAACACCAATAAAATCAACATCAACCTCAACATTAAAAAACACGATTAAATTCAACAACAACCTCAGCATTGAAAAACACCAACAAAATCAACAACAACCTCAACATTGAAAAAAACCAACTAATTCAACAAATACCACAACATTCAAAAATACCAACAAATTCAACATCAACCCCAACAATGAAAAACACCAATAAATTCAACAACAACCTCAACACTGAAAAACACCAACAAATTCAACAACAACTGTAACTTTTAAAAATACAAACAAGTTCAACAAAAAACATTGATAACACCAACAAATTCAACAAAAACCTAAACAAAGAAAAACACCAACAAATTCAACAATAACCTCGATATTGGAAAACAGCAAAAAATTCAACAACATCCTCAACATTGAAAAACACCAACAAATTCAACAGCAACCTCAACATTCAAAAATACCATTAAATTCAATATCAACCTCAACAATGAAAAACACCAACAATTCAACATCAACCTTAACTTTTAAAAATACAAACAAGTTCAACAAAAACATTGATAACACCAACAAATACAACAAAAACCTCAACAATGAAAAACACCAACAAATTCAACAACAACCTCAATATTGAAAAACAGCACCAAATTCAACAACATCCTCAACAATGAAAAACACCAACAAATTCAACAACAATCTTAGCATTGAAAAATACATAAAAGTTCAAAAAAAGCATTGATAACACAAACAAATTCAACAATAACCTCAATATTAAAAAGCACCAACTAATTCAACAACAACCTCAATATTGAATAACACCAACAAGTTCAACAACGACCTCAACATTGAAAATCAGCAACAAATTCAACAATCTCAACATTGAAAAACGCCAACAAATTCAACAACAACCTCAACATTGGAAAACACAATGAATTTCAACAACAACCTCAACATTTAAAAGTACAAAAAAGTTCAAAAAAGAACATTGATAAAACCATCCAATTCAACAACAACCTAAATATTGAAAATCACCAACAAATTGAACAATCTCAACATTGAAAAACACCAACAAATTCAACAACCTTAACTTTTAAAAATAAAAACAAGTTCAACAAAAAACATTGACAACACCAACAAATTCAACAACAACCTCAACAATGAAAAATACCAACAAATTCAACAACATCAACAATGAAAAACACCAAAAAATTCAACAACCTCAACATTGAAAACTACAAAAAAGTTCAAAAAATAACAATGATAACACCAACAAATTCAACAACAACATCAACATTGAAAACTACAAAAAAGTTCAAAAATTATCATTGATAACACCAACAAATTCATCAACAATCTCTAATTGAAAATCAACAACAAATTCAACAACAAGCTCAACGTTGAAAAACACCAACAAATTTAACAACAACCTCAACATTGAAAAACTCCAACAAATTCAACAACAACCTCAACAGTGAAAAAAACCAACAAATTCAACAACAATCTCAACTTTCAAAAATACAAAAAAGATCAAAAAATAACATTGATTACAGCAACAAATTCAACAACAACCTCAATATTGAAAATCACCAACAAATTCAACAAAATCAACATTGAAAAACAACAACAAATTCAACAACAACCTCAACATTGAAAAACACCTATAAATTCAACAACAACCTCAACATTGAAAAAAACCAACAAATTCACCAACAAGCTCAACTTTGAAAAATACAATAAATGTTCAAAAAATAACAATGATAACAGCTACAAAGTCAACAACAACCTCAACATGGAAAAACACCAACAAATTCAAATACAACCTCAACAATGAATATCACCAACAAAATCAAGAACAACCTCAACATTGAAAAACACCAACAAATACATCAACAACCTCAACATTGTAAATCAGCAACAAATTCAACAACAACATCGACATTGAAAAACACCAACAACTTCAACAACCTCAACAATGAAAAACACTAATAAATTCAACAACAACCTCAACATTGAATAACACCTACAAATTCAACAACCAGAACATTGAAAATCACCAACAAATTCAACAACAACCTCAACATTGAAAAACGCCAACAAATTCAACATCAACCTCAACATTGAAAAACACCAACAAATTCAACAACAACCTCAACATTTTAAAGCACAAAAAAAATCTAATAAGAACATTAATAAAACCAACAAATTCCACAACAAGCTCAATGTTGAAAATCACCAACAAATAGAACAATCTCACCATTGAATAACATCAACAAATTCAACAACAGCCTTAACTTTTAAAAATACAAACAAGTTCAACAAAAAACATTGATAACAACAACAAATTCAACATCATCCTCAACAATGAAAAACACCAACAAATTGAACAACAACCCGAACATTGAAAAACACCAACAACTTCAAAAACCTCAACAATGAAAAACACCAAAAAATTCAACTACAACTGCAACATTGAAAAATACCAACAAATTTAACAACATGCTCAACTTTGAAAACTACAAAAAATTTCAAAAAATAACATTGATACCACCCACAAATTTAACAACAAACTCAATATTGAAAATCAACAACAAATACAACAACAAGCTCAACATTGAAAAACACCAACAAATTCAAGAACAAACTCAAATTTTAAAGGAGGAGAAAAAGATCAAAAAAAACATTGATAACCCCAACAAATTCAACAACAACCTCAACATTAAAAAAGGCCAACAAATTCAACAACAACCTCAATATTGAAAAGCACCAGCAAATTCAACAAATACGTCAACATTTAAAAGAGAAAATGTTCAAAAAAAAAACATTGATATCACCAACAAATTTAACAACAACCTAAACATTGAAAAGCACCAACAAATTCAACAACAACCTCAACTTTGAAAAGAAGAGAAAAAATTCAAAAAAAACATTTATAACTCCAAAAAGTTCAACAACGTCAATATTGAAAAACAGCAACAAATTCAACAACAACCTCAATATTGAACGACACCAACAAATTCAACAACAACCACAACATTGAAAAATACCAACTAATTCATCAACAACCTCAACATTGAAAAATACAAAAAAGTTCAAAAAATAACATTGATAACACCAACAAATTCAACAACAACCTCAACATTGAAAAACACCAACAAATTCAACAAAAACCAAAATATGGAAGGACACCAACAAATTCAACAACAGCCTCAATATCCAAAATCACCAACAAATTCAACAACAACCTCAACATTGAAAAACTCCAGAAATTCAACAACAACCTCAACATTTAAAAGTACAAAAAAGTTCAAAAAAGAACATTGATAAAACGAACAAATAAAACAACAACCTCAACGTTGAAAATCACCAGCAAATTGAACAACCTCAACATTGAAAAACACCAACAAATTCAACAACAACCTCAACATTAATAAACAACAACAACTTCAACAACATCAACAATGAAAAACACCAAAATATTCAACAACAACCGCAACTTTGAAAAACTCCAGAAATTCAACAACAACCTCAACATTTAAAAGTACAAAAAAGTTCGAAAAAGAACATTGATATTATGAACAAATAAAACAACAACCTCAATGTTGAAAATCACCAACAAATTGAACAACCTCAACATTGAAAAACACCAACAAATTCAACAACAACCTCAACATTAATAAACAACAACAACTTCAACAACATCAACAATGAAAAATACCAAAATATTCAACAACAACCGCAACTTTGAAAAATACCTACAAATTCAACAACAACCTCAAGTTTTAAAAGAGAAAAAGTTCATAAAAAAACATTGATAACACAAAAATTCAACAACAATCTCAACATTGAAAAATACAACAAAGTTCAAGAAATAACATTGATAACACCAACAAATTCAACAACAACCTCAACATTGAAAAACAGCAACAAATTCAACAATAAACCTCAACATTTAAAAAAACCTAAAAATTCAACATGAAGCTCAACATTGAAAAACGCGAACATATGCAACCTGAACCTCAACTTTTAAAAGAAGAGAAAAAGTTCAAACCAACAAATTCAACAACAACCTCAACATTGAAAAATACAAAAAAGTTCAAAAAGCAACATTGATAACACCATCAAATTCAACAACAACCTCGACATTGAAATATACAAAAATGTTTAAAAAATAACATTCATAACACCATCAAATTCATCAACAAACTCAATATTGAAAATCAACAACAAATTCAACAACAACCTCAACATTGAAAAATACAAAAAAGTTCAAAAAACAACATTGATAACACCATCAAATTCAACAACAACATTGACATTGAAATATACAAAAATGTTTAAAAAATAACATTGATAACACCATCAAATTCAACAACAACCTCAATATTGAAATCACCAACAAATTGAGCAACCTCAACATTGAAAGACACCAACAAATTCAACCACAACCGTAACATTGAAAAAAACTAACAAATTCAACAAGAACCTCAACTTTTAAAAGAAGATAAATAGTTCAAAAAAACATTGATAACACCAACAAATTCAACAGCAACCTCAACATTGAAAAATAGAAAAAAGTTCAAAAAATAACGTTGATAAAACCAAAAAATTCAACAACTACCTCAACATTGAAAAATACTAAAAAGTTCAAAAAATAACATTGATAACACCAACAAATTCAACAACAAACTCAATATTGAAAATCAACAACAAATTCATCAACAACATCAACATTGAAAATCACCTACAAATTCAACAACAACGTCAACATTGAAACCACCAACAAATTCAACAACCTCAACATTGAAAAACACCATCAAATCCAACAACATCAACAGTCAAAATCACCAACAAATTCAACAACAACCTCAACAATGAAAATCACCAAAAAATTCAACAACAACCTCAACATTGAAAAACACCAACAAATTCAACAACAACCTTAAATTTTAAAAATACAAAAAAGTTCAACAAAAACATTGATAACACCAACAAATTCAACTAAAACCTCATGAACGAAAAGCACCAACAAATTCGACAACAACCTCAACATTGAAAATTACCAACAAATTCAACAACAAACTCAACATTGAAAAACAGCAACAAATTCCACAACCTCAACATTGAAAAACAGCAACAAATTCAACAACCTCAACATTGAAAAATACAAAAAAGTTCAAAAATTAACGTTGATAATACCAACAAAGTCAACTAAAACCTCAATATTGAAAATCACCAACAAATTCAACAACAACCTCAACGTTGAAAAACGCCAACTAATTCAACAACAACCTCAACATTTAAAAGCACCAACAAATTCAACAACAACCTCAACATTGAAAAAAACTTACAATTTCAACAACAAGCTCAACATTGAAAAACACCAACAAATTCAACAACAACCTCAACTTGTAAAAGAGAAAAACTTCAAAAAAACATTGATAACACCAACAAATTCAACAACAACCTCAACATTGAAAAACGCCAACAATTTCAACAACATGCTCAATATTGAAAGTCACCAACAAATTCAACAACAACCTCAACATTGAAAAACGCCAACAATTTCAACAACATGCTCAATATTGAAAGTCACCAACAAATTCAACAACAACCTCAACATTGAAAAACACCAACAAATGCAACAACAACCTCAATATTGAAAACATCCACAAAATTCAACAACAACCTCAAGAATGAATAACACCAACAAACTCAACAACCTCAACATTGAAAACACCAACAATTTCAACAGCAACCTCAACATTGAAAATCACCTACAAATTCAACAACAACCTCAACATTGAAATTCACCAACAAATTCAACAACAACCTCAATATTGAAAAACACCAAAAAATTCAACAACAACCACAACATTGAAAAAACTAACAAATTCAACAAGAACCTCAACTTTTAAAAGAAGATAAAAAGTTCAAAAAAACATTGATAACACCAACAAATTCAACAGCAACCTCAACATTGAAAAATAGAAAAAAGTTCAAAAAATAACATTGATAAAACCAACAAATTCAACAACAACCTCAACATTGAAAAATACTAAAAAGTTCAAAAAATAACGTTGATAACACCGACAAATTCAACAACAAACTCAATATTGAAAATCAACAACAAATTCATCAACAACCTCAACATTGAAAATCACCTACAAATTCAACAACAACGTCAACATTGAAACCACCATCAAATTCAACAACCTCAACATTGAAAAACACCATCAAATCCAACAACATCAACAGTCAAAATCACCAACAAATTCAACAACAACCTCAACAATGAAAAACACCAAAAAATTCAACAACAACCTCAACATTGAAAAACACCAACAAATTCAACAACAACATGAAATTTTAAAAATACAAAAAAGTTCAACAAAAACATTGATAACACCAACAAATTCAACAAAAACCTCATGAACGAAAAACACCAACAAATTCAACAACAACCTCAAAGTTGAAAAACACCAACAAATGCAACAACAACCTCAATATTGAAAACATCCACAAAATTCAACAACAACCTCAAGAATGAATAACACCAACAAACTCAACAACCTCAACTTCGAAAACACCAACAATTTCAACAACAACCTCAACATTTAAAACTACAAAAAAGTTCAAAAAATAACATTGATAACACCAACAAATTCCACAACAACCTCAACATTGAAAATCACCTACAAATTCAACAACAACGTCAACATTGAAAAACACCAACAAATTCAACAACAACCTCAATATTGAATATATACAACAAATTTAACAACAACCACATCATTGAAAAACACCAACATATTCAACAACAACCTCAACTTTTAAAAATACAAAAAAGTTCAACAAAAACATTGATAACACCAACAAATTCAACAAAAACCTTAACAATGAAAAACACCAACAAATTCAACAACAACCTCAACATTGATAACACCAAAAAATTCTACAACAACCTCAATATTGAAAGACACCAACAAGTTCAAAAATGACATCAACATTGAAAATCAGCAACAAATTCAACAACAATCTCAACATTGAAAAACGCGAACAAATTCAACAACAACCTCAATATTGAAAAACACCAACAAATTCAACAACAACCTCAACATTTAAAAACACCAACAATTTCAACTACAAGCTCAACATTGAAAAACACCAACAAATTCAACAACAACCTCAACATTGAAAAACGCCAAAAAATTCAACAACAACCTCAACATTTAGAACACACAAAAAGTTCCAAAAAGATCATTGATAAAACCAACAAATTCAACAACAACCGGTATATTGAAATTCACAAACAAATTGAACAACAACCTCAACATTGAAAAACACCAACAAATTCAACAACAAGCTCAACTTTTAAAAGAAAAGAAAAAGTTCAAAAAAAACATTGATAAAACCAACAAATTCAACAACAAGCTCAACAATGATAACACCAACAAATTCAAGAACAACCTCAACATTGAAAGACACAAACAAATTCAACAACAAACTCAACATTGAAAATCACCAACAAATTCAACAACTTCAATATTGAAAATCACCAACAAATTCAACAACAGCCTCAACATTCAAAAACACCAACAAATTCATCAACAACGTCAACATTGAAAAAAAACAGCAAATTAAACAACAAGCACAACTTTCAAAAATAAAAAAAAGATCAAAAATTATCATTGATAACAGCAACAAATTCAACAACAACCTCAATATTGAAAATCAACTACAAATTCAACAACAGCCTCAACATTGAAAAACAGCAACAAATTCAACAACTACCTCAACATTGAAAAATACAAAAAAGTTCAAAAAATAACATTGATAACACCAACAACTTCAACAACAATCTCATTATTGAATATCACCAACAAATTTAACAACAACCTCAACAGTGAAAAACACCAACAAATTCAACAACAACCTTAACTTATAAAAATACAAACAAGTTCAACAAAAAACATTGAAAACACCAATAAATTCAAACAACAACCTCAATATTGATATTCACCAACAAATTGATCAACCTCAACATTGAAAAACACCAACAAATTCAACAACAACCTCAACATTGAAAAACACCAACAACATCAAAAACATCAACAATGAAAAACAACAAATAATTCAACAACAACTGCAACATTGATAAATACCAACAAATTCTACAACAACCTCAACTTTTAAAAGAAGATAAAAATTTCATAAAAAGCATTGATAACACCAACAAATTCAACAACAAATTCAATATTGAAAATGAACAACAAATTCAACAACAAAACATTGAAAATCAACTACAAATTCAACAACAACGTGATCATTGTAAAACACCTACAAATTCAACAACCTCAACATTGAAAATCACCAACAAATTGAACAAAAACCTCAACAATGAAAAACCACAAAAAATTCAACAACGACCTCAACATTGAAAAACACCAGCAAATTCAACAACAACCTTAACTTTTTAAAATACAAAAAGTTCAACAAAAACATTGATAACACCAACAAATTCAACAAAATCCTCAGCAATGAAAAACACCAACAAATTCATCAAGAAGCTGAACATTGAAAAACAGCAACAAATTCAACAACAAACTCAACAATGAAAAACACCAACAAATTCATCAACAACGTCAACATTGAAAAAAACCAGCAAATTAAACAACAAGCTCAATATTGAAAAACACCTACAAATTCAACAACAACCTCAATATTGAAAAACACCTACAAATTCAACAACAACATCAACATTGAAACACAGCAACAAATTCAACAACAACCTCAACATTGAAAAACACCAACAAATCCAACAACAACCTCAACATTTAAAACTACAAAAAAGTTCAAAAAATAACATTGATAACACCAACAAATTCAACAACAACCTCAATATTGAAAGACACCAACAAGTTCAACAACGACCTCAACATTTAAAATCAGCAACAAATTGAACAAAAACCTCAACGATGAAAAACACCAACAAATTCAACAACAACCTCAACAATCATAAACACCAACAAATTCAACAACAGCCTCAACATTGATAACACCAACAAATTCAACAACAACCTCAATACTGAAAGACACCAACAAATTCAACAACAACCTCAATATTGAAAATCACCAAAAAATTCAACAACAACCTCAATATTGAAAGACACCAACAAATTCAACAACAACCTCAACTTTGTGAAACACCAACAAATGCAACAACAACCTCAATATTGAAAACATCCACAAAATTCAACAACAACCTCAAGAATGAATAACACCAACAAACTCAACAACCTCAACATTGAAAACACCAACATTTTCAACAACAACCTCAACATTTAAAACTACAAAAAAGTTCAAAAAATAACATTGCTAACACCAACAAATTCAACAACAAACACAATATTGAAAATCACCAACAAATTCAACAACAACCACAACATTCCAAAACACCAACAAATTCATCAACAACGTCAACATTGAAAAAAACGAGCAAATTAAACAACAAGCTCAATATTGAAAAACACCTACAAATTCAACAACAACCTCAACATTGAAACACAGCAACAAATTCAACAACAACCTCAACATTGAAAAATACAAAAAAGTTCAAAAAATAACATTGATAACACCAACAACTTCAACAACAATCTCATTAATGAATATCACCAACAAATTTAACAACAACCTCAACAGTGAAAAACACCAACAAATTCAACAACAACCTTAACTTATAAAAATTCAAACAAGTTCAACAAAAAACATTGAAAACACCAATAAATTCAACAACAACCTCAATATTGATAATCACCAACAAATTGATCAACCTCAACATTGAAAAACACCAACAAATTCAACAACAACCTCAACATTGAAAAACACCACCAACTTCAAAAACATCCACAATGAAAAACAACAAATAATTCAACAACAACCGCAACAATGAAAAATACCAACAAATTCTACAACAACCTCAACTTTTAAAAGAAGATAAAAATTTCATAAAAAGCATTGATAACACCAACAAATTCAACAACAAATTCAATATTGAAAATAGACAACAAATTCAACAACAACCTCAACATTGAAAATCAACTACAAATTCAACAACAATGTCAACATTGTAAAACACCTACAAATTCAACAACCTCAACATTGAAAATCACCAACAAATTGAACAAAAACCTTAACAATGAAAAACAACAAAAAATTCAACAACAACCTCAACATTGAAAAACACCAACAAATTCAACAGCAACCTTAACTTTTAAAAATACAAAAAGTTCAACAAAAACATTGATAACACCAACAAATTCAACAAAAACCTCAACAATGAAAAACATCAACAAATTCAACAAGAAGCTGAACATTGAAAAAAAGCAACAAATTCAACAACAAACTCAACAATGAAAAACACCAACAAATCCAACAACAACCTCAACATTTAAAACTACAAAAAAGTTCAAAAAATAACATTGATAATACCAACAAATTCAACAACAACCTCAATATTGAAAGACACCAACAAGTTCAACAACGACTTCAACATTTAAAATCAGCAACAAATTCAACAAAAACCTCAACGCTGAAAAACACCAACAAATTCAACAACAGCCTCAACATTGATAACACCAACAAATTCAACAACAACCTCAATACTGAAAGGCACCAACAAATTCAACAACAACCTCAATATGGAAAATCACCAAAAAATTCAACAACAACCTCAATATTGAAAGACACCAACAAATTCAACAACAACCTCATCTTTGAGAAACATCAACAAATGCAACAACAACTTCAATATTGAAAATCACCACAAAATTCAACAACAACCTCAAGAATGAATAACACCAACAAACTCAAAAACCTCAACATTGAAAACACCAACAATTTCAACAACAACCTCAACATTTAATAATACAAAAAAGTTCAAAAAATAACATTGCTGACACCAACAAATTCAACAACAAACTCAATATTGAAAATCAACAACAAATTCAACAACAACCTCAACATTGAAAATCACCAACAAATTCAACAACCTCAACATTGAAAATCAACAACAAATTCAACAACAACCTCAATATTGAAAATAAACAAAAAATTCAACAACAAGATCAACATTGAAAAACACCAAAAAATTCAACAACAACCTCAACATTGAAAAACACCAACATATTCAACAACAACTTCAACTTTTTAAAAGACAAAAAAGCTCATCAAAAACATTGATAACACCAACAAATTCAACAAAAACCTCAACAATGATAAACACCAACAAATTCAACAACAACCTCAACATTGATAACACCAACAAATTCAACAACAACCTCAATACTGAAAAACACCAACAAATTCAACAACAACCTCAATATTGAAAGACACCAACAAGTTCAAAAACGACCTCAACATTGAAAATCAGCAACAAATTCAACAACAATCTCAACATTGATAACACCAACAAATTGAACAACAAACTCAATATTGAAAATCACCAACAAATTCAACAACATCAACATTGAAAAACGGGAACAAATTCAACAACAACCTCAACATTGAAAATCACCAACAAATTCAACATCAACCTCAACATTTAAAAACACCAACAAATTCAACAACAACATCAACATTGAAAAATACTTACAATTTCAACAACAAGCTACACATTGAAAAACACAAACAAATTCAAAGACAACCTCAACTTTTA
This sequence comes from Cetorhinus maximus, assembly GCF_964194155.1. Lineage (NCBI taxonomy): Eukaryota > Metazoa > Chordata > Chondrichthyes > Lamniformes > Cetorhinidae > Cetorhinus > Cetorhinus maximus. Next base: position 390,919 of record NW_027596235.1, on the reverse strand, counting down.
AAAGAAGAGAAAAAGTTCAAAAAAAACATTGATAACAACAACAAATTCAACAACAACCTCAACATTGAAAAGCGCCAACAAATTCAAGAACAACCTCAACATTTAAAACTACCAAAAATTTCAAAAAAGATCATTGATAAAACCAACAAATTCAACAACAACCTGTATATTGAAAGTCACAAATAAATTCAACAGCAACCTCAACATTGAAAAACACCAAAAAATTCAAGAACAACCTCAACTTTTAAAAGAAGAGAAAAAGTTCAAAAAAAAAATTTGATAACACCAACAAATTCAAGAACAACCTCAACATTGAAAGACACCTACAAATTCAACAAAAACGTCAACATTGAAAAACACCGACAAATTCAACAACCTCAACATTGAAAATCACCAACAGATTGAACAACAACGTCAACAATGAAAAATAACAAAAATTCAACAACAACCTCAACATTGAAAAACACCAACAAATTCAACAACAACCTTAACTTTCAAAAATACAAAAAAGTTCAACAAAAACATTGATAACACCAACAAATTCAACAAAAACCTCAACAATGAAAAACAGCAACAAATTCAACAACAACCTCAACAATGAAAAAAACCAACAAATTCAACAACAACCTCAATATTGAAAAATACCAACAAATTGAAAAACAACCTCAACATTGAAAAATACAAAAAAGTTCAAAAAATAACATTGATAACACCAACAAATTCAAAAACAACCTCAACTTTTAAAAGAATATAAAAAGTTCAAAAAAAAATTGATAACACTAACAAATTCAACAACAACCAAAACATTGAAAACTACAAAAAAGTTCAAAAAATAACATTGATAACACCAACTAATTCAACAACAAACTCAATATTGTAAATCAACAACAAATTCAACAACAACCTCCACATTGAAAAACACCTACAAATTCAACAACAACCTCAACATTGAAAAACACCAAAAAATTCAGCAACAACCTCAATATTGAAAACACCAACAAATTCAACAACAACCTCAATACTGAAAAACACCAACAATTTCCACAACAACCTCAATACTGAAAATCACCAACAAATTCAACAACAACCTCAATATTGAAAGACATCAACAAGTTCAAAAATGACCTCAACATTGAAAATCAGCAACAAATTCAACAACAATATGAACATTGAAAAACGCGAACAAATTCAACAACAACCTCAATATAGAAAATCACCAACAAATTCAAGATCAACCTCAACATTTAAAAACACCAACAAATTCAACAACAACCTCAACTTTTAAAAGAAGAGAAAAAGTTTTTAAAAAAAATTGATAACACCAACAAATTCAAGAACAACCTCAACATTGAAAGACACCAACAAATTCAACAACAACCTAAACATTGAAAAATGCAAAAAAGTTTAAAAAATAACATTGATAACACCAACAACTTCAAAAACTATCTCATTATTGAATATCACCAACAAATTTAACAACAACCTCAACATTGAAAAACACCAACAAATTCAACAAGAAACTTTACTTTTAAAAATACAAACAAGTTCAACAAAAAACATTGATAACACCAACAAATCGACAACAACCTCAACAATGAAAAACACCAACAAATTCAAAAACAACCTCGATATTGATAATCACCAACAAATTGATCAATCTCAACGTTGAAAAAAACCAACAAATTCAACAACAACATCAACATTGACAAACACCAACAAGTTCAAAAACATCAACAATCAAAAACAACAAATAATTCAACAACAACCGCAACATTGAAAAATACCATGAAATTCTACAACATCTTCAACTTTTAAAAGAAGTTAAAAATTTCAAAAAAAGCATTGATAACACCAACAAATTCAACAACAAAGTCAATATTAAAAATAAACAACAAATTCAACAACAACGTCAACATTGAAAAACACCAACATATTCAACAACCTCAACATTGAAAACACCAACAATTTCAACAACAACCTCAACATTTAAAACTACAAAAAAGTTCAAAAAATAACATTGATAACATCAACAAATTCAACAACAAACTCAATATTGAAAATCAACAACAAATTCAACAACCTCAACATTGAAAATCAACAACAAATTCAACGACAACCTCAATATTGAAAATAAACAAAAAATTCAACAACAAGCTCAACATTGAAAAACACCAAAAAATTCAACAACAACCTCAACATTGATAAACACCAACATATTCAACAACAACCTCAACTTTTTAAGTACAAAAAAGCTCAACAAAAACATTGATAACACCAACAAATTCAACAAAAACCTCAACAATGATAGACACCAACAAATTCAACAATAACCTCAACATTGATAACACCAACAAATTCAAAAACAACCTCAACAATGAAAACAAAACCAACAAATTCAACAACAATCTCAACGTTTCAAAATACAAAAAAGTTCAAAAAATAACATTGATAACACGAACAAATTCAACAACAACCTCAATACTGAAAATCACCAACAAATTCAACAACAACCTCAATATTGAAAGATATCAACAAGTTCAACAAGGACCTCCCGATTGAAAATCAGCAACAAATTCAACAACAATCCCAACATTGAAAAATGCCAACAAATTCAACAACAACCTCAAATTTTAAAAATACAAAAAAGTTCAACAAAAACATTGATAACACCAACAAATTCAACAAAAATCTCAACAATGAAAAACACCAACAAATGCAACAACAACCTCAACATTGAAAAACAGCAACAAATTCAACAACAACCTCAACTTTTAAAATTACAAAAAAGTTCAACAAAAACATTGATAACACCAACAAATTCAACAAAAACCTCAACAATGAAAAACACCAACATATTCAGCAAAAACCTCAACAATGAAAAACACCAACAAATTCAACACCAACCTCAACATTGAAAAATACCAACAAATTCAACAACAATCGCAAAATTTAAAAACACCAACAATTTCAACAACAACCTCAACATATAAAACTACAAAAAATGTTCAAAAAAGATCATTGATAAAGCCAACAAATTCAACAACAACCTGTATATTGAAAGAAACAAACAAATTCAACAACAATCTCAACATTGGAAAAAACCAACAAATTCAACAACAAGCTCAACCTTCAAAAATAAAAAAAAGTTCAAGAATTAACATTGATAACAGCAACAAATTCAACAACAACCTCAATATTGAAAATCACCAACAAATTCAACAACAACCTCAACAATGAAAAATACACAAAAGTTTAAAAAATAACATTGATAACACCAACAACTTCAAAAACAATCTCATTATTGAATAACACCAACAAATTTAACAACAACCTCAACATTGAAAAATACCAACAAATTTAACAACAACCTTAACTTTTAAAAATACAAACCAGTTCAACAAAAAACATTGATAACACCAACAAATCGACAACAACCTCAACAATGAAAAACACCAACAAATTCAACAATAACCTCAATATTGATAATCACCAATAAATTGAACAATCTCAACTTTGAAAAACACCAACAAATTCAACAACAGCATCAACATTGACAAACACCAACAAATTCAACAACAAATTCAATATTGAAAATAAACAACAAATTCAACAACAACGTCAACATTGAAAAACACCAACATATTCAACAACCTCAACATTGAAAATCACCAACAAATTCAACACCAACCTCAACATTGAAAAATACCAACAAATTCAACAACAATCGCAAAATTTAAAAACACCAACAATTTCAACAACAACCTCAACATATAAAACTACAAAAAATGTTCAAAAAAGATCATTGATAAAGCCAACAAATTCAACAACAACCTGTATATTGAAAGAAATAAACAAATTCAACAACAACCTCAACATTGAAAAACACAAACAAATTCAACAACAACCTCAACTTTTAAAAGAAGAGAAAAAGTTCAAAAAAAACATTGATAACACCAACAAATTCACGAACAACCTCAATATTGAAAGTCACCAACAAATTCAACAACAACCTCAACATTGAAAAGCACCAACAAATTCAACAACAACCTCAACTTTTAAAAATACAAACAAGTTCAACAAAAAACATTGATAACACGAACAAATTCAACAACAATCTCAACATTGAAAAACACCAACAAATTGAACAACAACCTCAACATTGAAAAACACCAGCAACTTCAACAACCTCAACAATGAAAAACAACAAATAATTCAACAACAACCGCAACATTGACAAATACCAACAAATTCAACAACAACCTCAACTTCTAAAAGAAGATAAAAAGTTCAAAAAAAACATTGATAACACAAACATATTCATCAACAATCTCAACATTGAAAAATAGAAAAAAGTTCAAAAAATAACATTGATAACACCAACAAATTCAACAACAAACAAAACATTGAAAACTACAAAAAGTTCAAAAAATAACATTGATAACACCAAAAAATTCAACAACAACCTCAACATTGAAAAAAACCAACAAATTCAACAACAACCTTAACTTTTAAAAATACAAACAAGTTCAACAACAACATTGATAACACCAAGAGTTTCAACAAAAACCTCAACAATGAAAAACACCAACAAATTCAACAACAAACCTTACGATTGATATCAGCAACAAATTCAACAACAACCTCAACAATGAAAACAAAACCAACAAATTCAACAACAATCTCAACGTTGAAAAATACAAAAAAGTTCAAAAAATAACATTGATAACACGAACAAATTCAACAACAACCTCAATACTGAAAATCACCAACAAATTCAACAACAACCTCAATATTGAAAGATACCAGCAAGTTCAACAAGGACCTCAAGATTGAAAATCAGCAACAAATTCAACAACAATCCCAACATTGAAAAATGCCAACAAATTCAACAACAACCTCAAATTTTAAAAATACAAAAAATTTCAACAAAAACATTGATAACACCAACAAATTCAACAAAAATCTCAACAATGAAAAACACCAACAAATGCAACAACAACCTCAAATTGAAAAACACCAAAATATTCAACAACAACCTCAACTTTTAAAAATACAAAAAAGTTCAACAAAAACATTGATAACACCAACAAATTCAACAAAAACCTCAACAATGAAAAACACCAACAAATTCAACAACAACCTCAACTTTGATAACACCAACAAATTCAACAACAACCTCAACAATGAATAACACCAACAAATTGAACAACAACCTCAACTTTTAAAAGAAGAGAAAAAGTTCAAAAAAAACATTGATAACACCAACAAATTCAACAAGAACCACAATATTGAATTCCTCCAACAAATTGAACAACCTCAACATTGAAAAACACCAACAAATTCAACAACAACCATAACTTTTAAAAATACAAAGAGGTTCAACAAAAAACATTGATAATACCATCAAATTCAACAACAATCTCAACAATGAAAAACACCATCAACTTCAACAACCTCAACAATGAAAAGCCCCCAAAAATTCAACAACCGCAACATTGAAAAATACCAACAAATTAAACAACAACCTCAAAATTGAAAAATAGAAAAAAGTTCAAAAAATAACATTGATAACACCAACAAATTCCCCAAAAACCTAAACATTGAAAACGACAATAAAGTTCAAAAAATACCATTGATAACACCAACAAATTCAACAACAAACTCAATATTGAAAATCAACAACAAATTCAACAACAACCTCAACATTTAAAACTACAAAAAAGTTCAAAAAAATCATGGATAAAACCAACATATTCAACAACAACCTGTATATTGAAAGTTGCAAACAAATTCAACAACAACTTCAACATTGAAAAACACCAACAAATTGAACAACAACCTCAACTTTTGAAAGAAGAGAAAAAGTTCAAAAAAAACATTGATAGCACCAACAAATTCAACAACAACCTCAAGAATGAAAGTCACCAACAAATTCAACAACAACCTCAACATTGAAAAACACCAACAAATTCAACAACAACCTAAATATTGAATGACACCAACAAGTTCAACAACAACCTCAACATTGAAAATCACCAACAAATTCAACAACTTCAATATTGAAAACCACCAAAAATTCAACATGAACCACAATATTGAAAATCACCAACAAATTCAACAACAACCTCAACATTGAAAAACACCAAAAATTCAACATGAACCACAACATTGAAAAACACCAACAAATTCAACAACAACCTCAACAATGAAAAACACCAACAAATTCAATAACAACTTCAACATTGAAAAACACCAAAAATTAAACATGAACCACAATATTGAAAATCACCAACAAATTCAACAACAACCTCAACATTGAAAAACACCAACATATTCAACAACAACCTCAATATTGAAAGACACCAACAAATTCAACAACAACCTCAACATTTAAAATCACCAACAAATTCAACAACTTCAATATTGAAAATCACCAACAAATTCAACAACAAACTCAACACTGAAAACCACCAAAAATTCAACATGAACCACAATATTGAAAATCACCAACAAATTCAACAACAACCGCAACATTGAAAAATACCAACAAATTCAACAACAACCTCAACTTCTAAAAGGAGAGAAAAAGTTCAAAAAATACATTGATAACAACAACAAATTAAACAACAACCTCAACATTGAAAAATACAAAAAGTTCAAAAAATCACATCGATATCACCAACAAATATTCAAAACCAACTCAACATTGAAAATCAACAACAAATTCAACAACAACCTCAACATTGAAAAATACCAACTAATTCAACAACTTCAATATTGAAAATCACCAACAAATTCAACAACAACCTCAACATTGAAAATCACCAACAAATTCAACAACTTCAATATTGAACGTCACCAACAATTCTACAACAACCTCAACATTGATAAACACCAACAAATTCAACAACAACCTCAAATTTCATTGAGAAGAAATGGCTTGAAGAAGCCTCTTTTCTTTGTTTCTGAATATTATATGCAAAGATGGGTTATTCTAATTTCCACTCCTTGAACATTGGATTTCTGTAACTTTTTTTAGCAGCCGCACACCACAGAAGAAAACCTCAGTAGGTCTTACGTATCCTGCTCAAGTGCTGCACTACTTCTGTGCAAGAGTCAAAATAAAAATTAAGATAAGAAGTCAAACTGCAGTTCTCCATACAATTTGTATTTCGCATATTTTATAGATTTCCAGATCACTCATTCCTCAGCTAACTGAAGACCCATGTAGAAAAGTTTATTAGATTGTTAATTGAATTTTGCCACTGACCATATCCCATCTTTGAGTCCGTTATCTGTTGCATGGATTACTGCTGTTAATTGCTGCTGCCTATGGAGCACTTTCTCTACAGTTTCAATAAATAAAAACCTGGCTTGAATTACAAATCATTTTAAGAATATAGCTATATTTTAGATAGAAAATCTGCTACGTCTGGATATGAGTTTGATGTATAATTCAATATGTGGATGTCTTCTCCCAAAGCAAGTCTTGCTTTTGGATTACTCCTTCCCTTGTTGATCTATATTGGCTCTCTGTTAACTGGCACATTAGCCATTAAATTTTTATTCCTCACCCTTTAAATCCCTCTGTGTCCCACATCATCCTATTTCTAGAATATTCCCTAGCCCAATATTGTCTTACCACACTTATGAACTTTCCTAAAATTTGTACCTTTTTATGTATTTCCCCATTCCCTTTGCCATGCATTTGTCAACAGAGCTGACCAATCTCTGTTTTCCTTGCATCTGAAAAACCTCCAAGGTATTTTCTACATTAAAGGTCTATGCAAATGCAAGTTGTTAAATGATTCGCTGAAAATTACACTATTAAGTGGGGATATTAAGTTATACTACAACACATGAAAATGAAAAATACATGAAAAAGCACTTGCTATGCCTTTCATATCCTCATGATGCTAAAGCGCTTACTTTTTAAACTTAAATACTTATGCAGTGCAGTTACTGTTGCTATGTAAGCAAATAATGGAACCAGTCTTGGCACAGCAAGGGCCCACAATTGACAAATGAGGTAAATGACCAAGTTGTTTTTGTGTATTAGTAGAGGTATCAGTATTGTTCTGGGTATTGAGAGAACTGCCTCCTCTACAAATTATTACCCTGGGATCTTTTATGTTGACTTAAATTGACTGACAGGGACATGTCATCCAAAAGATGGCACCACTGACATTGCAGTACTCCCTCAGTTCTGAGCTTGATAGCATTACTTGACATTGTTATAAAGTCTTTCATGTTTCTAGAGCGTGCAATTGTGCTTTATGCATTCTGGAAAAAGGAAACTTCTTTGTAAAATGAAAAAGCTCTATAATCCAAAATGACACCATTATTATCTTGAGAAATTTGTACTTCTGTTTTCTTAATGCTGCCACCAGCTGTTATGACACTTCTGTCTTCTCATCAAACATTAGCCGCAAACTTAAAAAGTACATAATAAGCTTGACTTCAGTTGTGGTTTTGCTGAGGAGAGCTGCCAGAATTGTATAAAAGTTGTATAAAATGGTGATCATATGAATGCAGTTCTGTGGCTCAAGATACTAAGAAATAGCCACAATTCTAATTATGATGTTTAAAGCAGTTATTTTCTTTTTGTTCCATGTTAACAACCTTTTAAATCCCACTGTGGAGCACAGAAAGGAAGGCTGCATTTCTGCAGCACCTTTCATGATCTCAGGACATCTCAAAGCTCCTTTCGATCAATGAAGTGTTTGTTGAATGCAGTCGCTGTTGTAATATGAGTTTGACCGCCAGGTTTTACACTGCAAGCTTTGACAAAACAGCAATGTGGTAGTAACCAGATAATCTCTTTTTTTGTGATATTGATTGAGGGATAAATATTGATAAACAATCCACTGTGAAATGTAATACTCCACCTGGGAGATATGATTGTAATTCCTGTTCACGGGTTTACTCAGGAAATGCTGGGTATTCCTTCTGTGACCAGATTCCCTGTACAGCAAATGACACAAAGCAATATGATTTTAAATAATAGTAAAAATTCTCTTGGAAACTGCCTAATTAGATTTGTTTGATGCTGATAGATTTTTATAGGATAGGAATCCAGGCTGACACTCCCAGTGCAGTGATGAGGGAATGCTGTACAATTGGGGGTGCAATCTTTCAAATGGCACATGAGGCCCTGTCTATCTCTTCAGGTGGATGTAAAAGATCCCATGGCACTATTTTGAAGAAGAACAGGGAAGTTGTCTCCAGTGCCCTGACAAATATTTATCCCTCTATTAATATCACAAAAAAACATTATCCGGTCAGTATCACATGGCTTTTTTTTGGGAGTTTGTTGTAATGTTGGAAACACAACTTCACTGCACAGTAAACTTACTTCAATAGCTGTAAAGCACTTTAGGAGGTATTGAGGTAATGAAAGGTGTTCTATGAATTTAATGTCTTTTTATTATAGTTTGCCTAGGGCTACTCTAGTTTTTAGCTAAAGGTCTTGATCGAATACACTTAAAATTTTTCAATCGTAAAATATTTCTATCCAACAAGTATTTTGTGCAGTGATATTTAACTGTAGGTAGTTAGGAGACAATAGGATAAGAAGTTTTAAAACAAAATATGCTTCGTACTATTTTGTGTAAAAGCATTGTAGTATTGTCCTGTATGTAGTGTTACTTCATTGAATTATAACTGAAGAATACTGAGATGTGTGAGACATGTAATGCTATATTCCATGTAAAAATGTGTTGAGCCAAGGAGCAGGTTAATTTCAAGGAAAAGTTTAATATTTTTACAACGAGACCTGTGTGGCCTTCAACCTGAGATAGCATAAAACTGGCCTGAAGCACAGTATCCTGATTTAAGAGGCTATTTGCTTTGGCTAATATGGTGACAATTAGCAAAAAAAACCCAAAGGAAGCTGGTGAACTTTTTGAAAACCATATGAAAAGAGTTCTGATATTTTCTTAGTAGTTTGGTAAATTGTTCATAATTTGTACCAAAACACAGCTGAAGTTAATTTCATTTAGCTCTTCGTTGACTGGCACCTCAAACAATGTTGTTTTAAATGTCCTTCAAAAACTGCATCAACAAACTTTATAAAGATGCTGCTAAACTGACCACTGTATAGTCTTTGTTGTGTAATTGATGGTTTAGTTGCCTGTTACAGTTTGTTGTATACGGAGACAGAGAACTCTAATTGGAGTTAATAGGCAGATTTAATTGTGGATGTTTCTAGAGCTGTCAAATCAAGTTTCACCACGTAATTACCATATTTAGCAAATCGGTATTTACCTGAAGTAATTGTAGTTTAGGCGTACAGTCTTTGAGCCTTAACAGGTATTCAGTTAAGGAATAGAATGCCTGGGCTTGCTTATGGCATTGTATATAATATATATCTTTATCCTACCCTCATTAAGAAAACATATATATATGTGCGTGTGTGTGTATATATATATATATATATATATATATATACTTTCTTATAAGTATTTTGGGATAGGATTAATATATCTCTCACCCCTTCCCCTTTCACTTATTTCCAGCCTGTGTCACAGCAGAACAAAGAAGTGTGTGGGAGGGGAAAGTAGCTGACTATAGATGTACGTACAGGATTTGAGGACAGCTGTAAGTTAACCATTATTCCATTGCCTATGGCAAATGAACCATGCCTCAGGACAGCTAAGTTCTGTCAATTGCTGCCTGGTAAAACAATTGATGTCAGTGTTCAATAGACATAAAACTGAATTTTAGGCATGGTGTTGCACATCTGAACTTCAACAGAGACACAATGAGATTACAGAATCAGTTCCTTCCTATGGTTTGCTTATCTGGATCATGCCAGAGGCTTGTTTCACTTGGCAACAACAGCTTGGACTTTTTTTATTAAATGGAAGATGTTGTACATGCCAAGGCCTTTTGCAGGAGCATTAGGACTTGATCAAAAGCTTGGTCAAAGAGGTAAATTTTATTGAGGATCTCAAAGAAGGGCAGAAGTAGAGAGGAAGGGAATTCAGAGTTGGGCTTCCTTATCTACTTTTGAACATCAGTGTTAAATTAACAGGTTATGCAAATGGTTTGCATGTTGTAGATCCCTCCCTTCTGATATAATGCATTTCAAAATGAAGTTATTTTGTATATATCTGAGCAGACGAATTAGGGGAAATGTACCTCTCAACTGGACTTGAAAAGTGCGATAAAATTCCATGATCTCAATGTCCCAAAACACAAGCTGGCTAATTAAGTACTGTTGGAAGAGTCGCTATTGCTGTAATGTAGACGCAGCAACCATTTTGCATATAACAAATCACCAAATGACCAGGTAATCTTTTTTAATAAGTGTCGGCTGAGGAGTAAATATTGAGGAAAATGTTCCTTTTTTCAGAATAATGCCACTGGATCGTTCATGTACACCTGAGAGTGCAAATAGGGCCATGATTGAATGCAGGCTTTCCCTCCTCACTCACTCTCACTTTGTCTCTGCCCCTCCGCCCACGTACTCTCGCTCACCACCTCGTGCGCATGCCCGCCCTCCTCCTCCTCCTCTCCCCCACCCCAAGCTCACTTTCTCAGATGCCATTGGGCACTGCTCCTGCTGCCTCGTGTTCCATTTCCAGCTGCCTGGGCCTTGATCCAGCGGCCACAGCGGCCAGGCTCCGAACTCACCGGCTCTGGAGTTTGCTGATCCTCCAGTCACTAATTGTTTCTTTCCCACATTTGCTGCTGTTAGGCACACGGGAGAGAAACAGCTTGCGATTGGAAGAACATCACGGGAGAGAAACAGCTTGCGATTGGAAGAACATCACGGGAGAGAAACAGCTTGCGATTGGAAGAACATCACGGGAGAGAAACAGCTTGCGATTGGGAGAACATCACGGGAGAGAAACAGCTTGCGATTGGAAGAACATCACGGGAGAGAAACAGCTTGTGATTGGAAGAACATCACGGGAGAGAAACAGCTTGTGATTGGAAGAACATCACGGGAGAGAAACAGCTTGCGATTGGAAGAACATCACGGGAGAGAAACAGCTTGCGATTGGAAGAACAGCTCCATACCGAATCTTCCATCCAAACTTAACTGTTTGATTGACGTTTTGAAAATTAGCCCCGGGGGCCGCTTAGGGAGGCTTCACGGCGGCCGGTGGGCCATACATTGGACAAGCCTGGTTTAACATCTGTTCTGAAAGCCAGCACCTCTGACAGAGCAGCACTCCTTCAGTGCTGCATTGCAGTGCTGGCTTAGGTTTCTGTGCTCACCTCTCTGGAGTGAAGCATGAACCCGGAACCACCTGAGTCTGAAGCAAAAAATGCTACCACTGCGCCAGTTCAGCTGAAAGTCTCTCACAAACGGTATGTCAAGCTGAACAGGGTTATTGGGGTACAGCAGCATCGTAGTAAGGTTATTGTACGTGTACATTAGATGTTGGCGTAGAAGTCAATCTAAGAAGACTCCAAAAATCATTCCAAAAATGGTGGTTGACTTATATACTGAGTATAGCAGATGAACGGCCAGAGTGGGTGGTCGCCATTTTGAAATATGACAACAAAACACAAAACCGGTAATTCATATTAAATTAATGTGGCATGATTTATTGAATAAACTAATTATACAAATATACTTCCAACCACAATGAAAGTGTTTTAAAACCTGTCAAATTCATTGTCTTCAGCATCCAATGCAAAGAGTTAACCGAACTCATGGGTCACTTGGCTGTGGCATCATCATAAGGATCCCACTCTCGATCAGCTGTGGCGCTTTCACAGAATTACAGAATTGTTACTGTGCAGAGGAGGCCATTTGGCCCATCGTGTCCACACTAGCTCTCCGAATGAGCATTATGACCCAGTGTCATTATCCTGTCTTCTCCCTGTAATTCTGCATATTGTTTCTATTTAAATGATCATCTAATGCCCTCTCCAATGCTTCGACTGAACCTTCCTCCAACATACTTCCAGGCAGTACATTCCAGACCCCAACCACTCGCTATGTGAAAAAGTTTTTTTGTTACATCGCATTTGCTTCTTTTGCAAATCACTTTTTAAATCTTTGTCCTCCCATTCTCAGTCCTTTTACGAGCAGGAATATTTTCTCCCGATCTACTCTGTCTAGTCCCCTCATGATTTTGAACACCTCTATAAAATCTCCTCTTAGCCTTCTCCTCTCCAAAAAGAACTGTCCCAACTTCTCCAATCTATCTTCATAACTGAAGTTTCTCATCCCGGGAACTGTATTGTAAACCTCTTCTGCACTCTCTCCAATGTGTTCATATCCTTCCTAAGGTATGGCACCCAAAACTGTACACAGTACTCCAGCTGAGGTCTAATTAGTGTCCTATAGAAGTTAAGCATAACCTCCTTGCTCTTGTACTCTATGCCCCCTATTAATTAAGCCATGGATACTGTATGTTTTGTTAACTGCTGTCACCAGCTGCCCTGCCACCTTTAATGACTAATGCACATATACACCCAGGTCCCTCTGCACTTCACACCCTTTAGAGTTGTGCCCCTTATTTTATATTGTGTCTCCATGTTCTTCCTACCAAAATGAATCACCTCACACTTCTCTGCATTGAACCTCATCTGGTACCTATCTGCCCATTCCACCAACTTGTCTATGTCCTTTTGAAGTTCTACACAGTTTACAGTGTGTCCAAGTTTTGTATCATCTGCAAACTTTGAAATTGTCCCCGGCACACCAAGATCTAGATCATTGATATATATCAGAAAAAGTAAGGGTCCCAATACCGACCCCTGGGGAACTCCACTACAAACCTTCCTCCAGCCTGAAAAATATACATTTACCATTACTCGCTGTTTCCTATTACTCAGCCAATTTTGTATCCATGTTGCTACTGTTCCTTTTAATTCATGAGCTACAACTTTGCTCTCAAGTCTGTTGTGTGGCACTGTATCAAGTGCCTTTTGGAAGTCTATGTACACCAGATCAACAGCATTACCCTCATCAACCCTCTCTGCCACCTCTCCTTCAAAACATTCCAAGTTAGTTAAACACAATTTTCCCTTAAGAAATCCATGCTGGCTCTTCCTAATCAACCCACATTTTTTCATATATGACTCCTAATTCTATCCCGAATAATTGTTTGTAGAAGCTTCCCCACTACCAACGTTAAACTGGCTGGTCTGTAATTGCTGGGCTTATCCTTACAATCTATTTTGGACAAGGGTGTAATGTTTGCAATTTTTCAGTCCTCTGGCACCTCCCCTGAATCTAGGGAAGACTGAAAGGTTATGGCCAGTGCCCCTGCAATTTCCAATCTCGCTTCCTTCAATATCCTTGGATGCTTCTCATCTGGTCCTGGTGCCTTGTCAACTTTAAGCACCGACAGTTTATCCCCCCCCTCCCTTATCAATTTTGAACCCTTCTAGTGACAGGATTGCCTCCCCTGTCACCATGGCCTGCCTCCATGCCCCCTGCCTCTATGTCCCTAATCGGTCCTACTCCTTTTATCTCCTTTTATCACCCTTTTACTATTTATGTGCCTACAAAGCCTTTGGGATTCCCCTTTATGTTGGCTGGTAGTCTTTTCTCACAATCCCTCTTCGCTTCTCTTATTTGCTTCTTCACCTCTCCTCAACCGTCTATACTCAGCTTGGTTCTCAATCGTATTTCCTACTTTACATCTGTCATAAGCACACTTTTTTTTCTTTATCTTAATTTCTATCTCCTTTTTCATCCAGAAAACTCTGGATTTGTTTGCCCACCTTTCCCTTTTGAGGGAGTATACCTTTACCGTGCCCGAACAATTGTTATGACCGATGCAGTTGGTAAAGCGGAGCTATTTAAAAATCTCAGGGGGAAACTTTAAACAACTGTCAATCAATAATTTTAAGTGCTATGTTTGAGATGCAACTCTAAACTCAGGAATCAGACCACTAGTTCAAGGTTTTACATTAAACTAAATGAAGCATTTTATTAATTTACACAGGTTAAAATATATGTACACATGGCTACAAATTACTACTATCATAACTTTTAAATTCCCAAACTAATCTCCATTAAGGCAACAGCAACTTATAGACTTAACCAAACACCAGGCAAAGAATTTTCGCCTTATGAATTCAAAATGAGGTTCCTTTCACTGTGGAGCCAGTTGGAGGCTTGCAGCTGTCTTTTGATCTTCCATTGCCTCTTTGAAGGTAGCCCATTGTTCAGCTACAGCTTTTCCCACCAACCTTTGGTTCCAATCTACCTGGCCAGCTCCGTTCTTGTCCCATTGAAGTCTGCTGTCTCCCAGTTAATTATTCTTACTCTGGATTGCCCATTGTCCTTTTCTGCCGTCATCCTAAACCTTATGATACAATTATCACTGTCTCCTAAATGTTCTCCCATTGACACTTGATCTCCTTGGCCCACTTCATTTCAAAGAATCAGGCCTAGCAGTGCCTCCTTTCTTGTTGTACTGGACACATATTGCTGTAGAAAATTCTCCTGAACATTCGCTAGGAACTCTTGCCTCTCTCTGCCCTTTACACTACCATTACCCCAGTATATATTTGGATAATTAAAATCCCCTATTATAATTATTCTATAATAGTTGCTATAATTTCCCTGCAGATTTGTTCCTCTATATCCTTTCCACTAGTTGGTGGCCTATAGGCTACACGAGCACGTAATTGCGCCCTTTTTGTCCCTTGGCTCTAGCCAAATTGAGCCTGTCCTTGAACACTCTGGGACATCCTCTTTCTCCAGCACTGCAGTGCTCTCCTTAACCAATACAGCCTCCTGCCCTATTTTTCCTGAACACCTTGTACCCAGAATATTTAACACTCAGTCCTGCCCTTCCTTGAGCCAGGTCTCTGTTATTGCCACAACATAATCCCGCATGGCAATCTGCTCCTGTAACTCACCAATCTTATTTACTATACTCTGTGCTTTCACATACATACAACACATGATTCTTTGAAATGAAGTGGGCCAAGGAGATCAAGTGTCAATGGGAGAACATTTAGGAGACAGTGATAATTGCATCATAAGGTTTAGGATGACGGCAGAACCTGATTTAGACTTCATTACTTCCTCCATTATTCCAACTCTGCCTATTAACTCCCTATTCTCTATCCTAGTGCTAATTGTCTTTCCCAGTATTGTGTGCACCTTGGTATTACTCTAATATTTTCTCCTGGTTCCTACACCCCTGCTGAGTTAATTTAAAGCACCCCGCCGAACAGCTCTAGCAAAATGCCCCGCAAGGAACTCAGTCCCAGCTCTATTCAAGTGCAACCAGGCCGGCTTGTACAGGTGCCATCTCCCCCAGAGCCAGTCCCAGTGTCCCAGGAATCTAAATCCCTCCCTCTTGCACTATCTTTCCAGCCACGCATTCACCTGCCTTATCCTCCTATTTCTGTACTCACTTGCATATGACACCAGAGATTACTACGTTTGAGGTCCTGCTTGTTTTTCTTGGGATCCACTACCAACCTGGTTTTCCCAGTCTACCTGCATATTGAAATCCCCCATGATCACTATAACCTTGCCTTTCTTACACGCCTTTTCTATCTTCTGGTGTATCTTGTGCCCCACATCCTGACTATTGTTCGGAGGCCTGTACATAACTCCCATTATGTTTTTTTTTACCTTTGCGGTTCCTCAACTCTACCCACACAGATTCCACATCATCTGACCCTACGTCATTTCTTGCTATCGATTTAATTTCATTTCTTACTAACAAAGCAACCCCACCCCCTCTGCCAACCTGCCTATCTTTTCGATAGGATGTATATCCTTGGATATTTAGTTCCCAGTCCTGATCCCCTTGCAGCCATGTCTCCGTGATGCCCTCCACATCATACCTGCCAATTTCAATTGCACCACAAGCTCATTTAGCTTATTTCGTATACTGCGTGCATTCAGATACAACACCTTCAGTCTTGTATCCCCCGTCCCCTTTCTCATTGTCGTCCCTTTATCTGATGTGCTTGAAGTTAGATTCCTAGCCCTTTCCAAACACTCTGTCCTATTTTGTGTTCTGGGGACTTTAATAGCCTCTCCTGGGCTCTCCTTTTTAGTTTTTTCATAATTTTCCATGAAGTTGAATCCACCCCCCTACACGCTAACCTGCTGTTTTGTTTCCCATTAGTCATACTTCTTGGAGTTTTACCTTTCCCTCCCCAACCCCCAACTTTCTAGTTTAAAATCCTGTTGACCACCCTATTTACCCTTTTCGCTAGAACAATCACCCAATCAAGTTGACCCTGCAAAAAAAAACAGGATAAGTTCAATCCGACTAATTACTGCCCCACCAGTCCATTCTCAGTCATCAGCAAAAGTGGTGAAAGGTATCATTAACAGTGCTATCAAGCAGCATTTACTCATCAGTAACTGATAATCAGCTTGCGTTTTGCCAGGACCACTTGGTTCCAGATCTCTTTACAGTCTTTGTCCAAACATCGACAAAAATTCCGAAGTGAGGTAAGATTCACTGCCTTTGACATCAGTGCAGCGTTTAACCAAATGTGGCATCAAGGAGCTCAAGAAAAATTGAAGTCGATGGGAATTGGAGAGAGAACTCTCCACTGGCTAGCTTACTACATTACACAAGGAAGATGATTGTGGTTGTTGGAGGCCAATCATCTCAGCCCCAAGGCATTGCTGCAGGAGTCCTTCAAGAAAGTGTCCAACGCCTAACCTACTGAGACTGCACACTGTTCAATTCAATTTACTACAGCTCCGATACCGAAGCAGTTTGTGCACGCATGCAGCAAGACCTAGGTAACATTCAGGCTTGGGCTGATATGTGGCAAGTAATATTTGTGCCACACAAGTGCCAGGCGATGGCTGTCTCTAACAAGAGAGAATCTAACCATTTCTCCTTGATAATCAACTGCATTTCTATCATTGAATCCCCAGCCATCAACATCCTGGGAAGGAAGGGAGGTGGGGTGAGGAGGGTCACCACTGACGTGAAACTTAACTAAACCAAACACCTAAGTTAAAAGCAAAATACTGCAGATGCTGGAAATCTGAAACAAAAACAGAAAATGCTGAGTTGAAAATGAACAGAGTTAACGTTTCGAGTCTTACCTTTATGCCATTATCAGCACCTTTATTAGTCATAACCACCATTAACATTCCCTTTGTCCTTTCATTCATGACATCTTTGTCAATCTCTCCTTTGTCCCCACCTATCTCTGGCCTTCTATCCAGCTTCACCGGTTCCACCCCCCCTTAAACAGTATAAATTCCATCACATTTCCACTTCTCTTCAGCTCTGAAGAAGGGTCAAACGGACTCGAAACGTTAACTCTGTTTCTCTCTCCACAGATGCTGCCGGACCTGCTGAGCTTTTCCAGCATTTTCTGTTTTTGTTTCAGATTTCCAGCATCTGGAGTATTTTGCTTTTATCCGGGAACACACTGTCGCCACAAGGACTGCGGCAGTTCAAGAAGGTGGCTCACTATTGATTTTTCAAGGCAATAAATTCTAACCTTGCCAGCAATGCCCACATACTGTAAATGAATGAAGAAAAGACTGGTCAATACTTTGCAAGAGAATGATTTACTTTTTTTGTCACTTCAGAAAAGAAAGTGTGACCAGAAGCGACTCTCGTCAGGCTGGGTAACAACAGTTGAACTAAGAGTATAGTTATTGTGAACTGGGACTTGCTTGAATAGAAGAATAAGATTGAAGGAAGAGCATTGGAGTGGGTAAATCACTCCTGGTTCACATTATTTATATTTTGACATGCATAAATATATGTTCTTGCTGCCATCCAGGTACCTGTGCAACTAGGTTTTGACTTAAGAAAAGAAAATCTGTATAAGAAGCTCCAGCTGCCTTTTACAAGGCACCTCCTGCCATTCTTGTGGCGATGGCAATAAATCAGCCTTATGTTTTTATTTATATTCTTTAGTTCAATAAGTGGTAAAATGAGAGGTGAGTTGTTTTTCAACAACATCAAGATACAAATTATAATGTTCTCTATATCTTGTATTTGTATGTGAGTAGCAGTGAATGATGTATGAACTTTGGCCATTAAAACCAGCCTTGGAATAGTATTGCCCGCATAAATTGCACATTCATTGAATTGCTTTTCTTCTTCCCTTTTTTCCTTTTCTCTATTTCAGCAGGTTAGGAGTTTGTAGGATGTTTATTGCAGAGCCCTCTGTGTGTTCAGTTAAGAAGAAATCTGATTCTGTAGAATGTCTCTGGGAATAATAGTGTTAAATAATGTTGCTGTGAATTTGCCACATTTTAAAAGTACACTTGAATGCCTAAGGAGCAGCGGTCCATCAGTTGACTGAAGATTGAAGAATCTCTGCAGTGTTGGCAAGGGAATATGCATAATGTCCAACTGTCTCTCTCCACCCCACACAACATATTATGGTGGCATGGTTGGTTAAGTTTACAAAAGAAACTAAGCACTCCCGCATATTGCAATGCAGTTTATTGAAGCATAGATTATTGCTTGCACCAAGGCACTTACTTGTCCAAAGATTGTAATGGGTCAAACACAGAAGAAGACCGAGAACTGATGCTAGCATCTGAACTGCTGAGAATTTGTCTCAGTGTCTCTATCGCATGTTGGTTTGTGGGCAATAAAATGTTTCCTTTTAACTGATGGTTAATTTTCGAACACTGCTCTACAACTGAATGGGTTAATGATTCTCCATTCTGCTGCTTTCTTATTTATGATGCCTTTTTCATAATTGAAATGATAAGCTCTCATTAGATGTTTAATCATTCATTATTTTTATGACTACAATGAGAAGCTGTATTAAGTGCAGTGCCTTGAATGTAGAAAGATATCTCAAGGCACTTCATAGAGGAGCAATTTGTAATAATGTAGAAAACTAACTGACGATGGAAAGTTAACCATTTGTGAAGGTCTAAAAGTTTCTATTCCACCAATTTTATAATTAAAGTGGAGATTTTGAAAATAGTTAGTTTTCAACCTGATCCGAACAAAGGCAAAAAGAAAAGTGTGTAGTTCACCTTTGGCGAGGATACCAATTTGAATATATTAACGCTGACATCTCTGCTGAATAAATATGATTATATATTCATTCTCCCATCCCACAAGAATGCAGATTAATCTGCTTTCTTTGAAACCTAAATCTGAGTAAGGTTTATCAAACAGAGCACCAAAAATCTTCCAGATATTTGAGAAGTTGTGGAACTTTTAACATCCATTGGATTTTTTCAATGCGTATCTTACCATGTATAAGTGAATAGAATACATTTAACAATGCCATTCTTATTTTCTTTCTTTTGCACCTTTATTATGGTTGTATATTAATGATAGTGACAAAGTCTTAAGTGTTAGCTGCATTCATACTCTGATTTAATCGAATATTGACTAAACAAAATCCAGTGGTATCACAAGGAAGCCATTTTCAGTCAAACTAATTGTTGTCACTTGTAACTTTAGTTCTGATTATCAGAGCATAATGCATGTCCCTTTCCTATGGCACCTTCCCATGCAACCGCAGCAGGTGTAACACCTGCCCCTTTATCTCCTCCCGCCTCACCATCCAAGGCCCAAACACACCTTGCAGGTGAGGCAGCGATTCACTTGCACTTCTTTCAATTTAGTCTACTACATTCGCTGTTCACAGTACGGTCTCCTCTACACTGGGACGACTAAACGCAGATTGGGTGACTGCTTTGCTGAACACCTTCACTCAGTCTGCAAGCATGACCGCGACCTTCCTGTCGCTTGCCACTTCAATTCACCATCTTGCTGTCATGCCCACATTTCTGTCCTTGGCCTGCTGCAATGTTCTAGTGAAGCCCAATGCAAACTGGAGGAACAACACCTCATTAGGCACTTCACAGCCTTCTGGACTTAACATTGTGTTCAACAATTTCAGACTGTGAACTCTCTCCTCCATTTTGGTCTTTTTTTCCCATCACCCTCCGCCCATAGGGCCAGTGTGTAACTTGTTCTTATGTTGTGCTTTCAAAGAAAGTTCTGCTATTAACACATTCTGCTATTTGACCTTCATGCCACTATTAACACCTGTCTTAGTCTTTAACACTATCATTACCACTCCCTTTGTCTTGTGTCCATGACATCTTTGTCAAATCTCTCCTGAGCTCCCACCTATTCCTGACCTTTTTTGCTCCACCTGCTCCAACCCCTCTCTTCAACAGTATAAAACCCATACGTTTCTACCTCTGTTCAGCCCTGAAGAAGAGTCACATGGACTCGAAAAGTTAACTGTTTCCCTCTCCACAGATGCTGCTAGACCTGCTGAGTTTTTCCGGCATTTTCTGTTTTTATTTCAAACACCTAAGTCATTGTCGCCAAGTCAAAATCCAAGAACGCTGTTGCCACAAGGACAAGAAGGTGGCTCACTACTAATTTCGCAAGGCTTCAGAGGAAAGTGCACGTTCAGTTTTGAAAATCGGTCTTTTTCTTGTCAGAAACAATTAATTTATATTTAGTGTCTTTAGAGTAGTAAACCGCCCCGAGACGCTTCACGTGAGTATTACAGAACAAATGTGACACTGAGCTAAATGAAGAGATATTAGGTCAGATGACCAAAATCTTGGTCAGAGAGCTAGGTTTTAAGGAGTGTCTTAAAGAAGGAAAGTGAGGTAGAGTGGCAGAGAGGTGTAAGGAGGGAATTTCGAAGCTTAGGACTGAGGCAGCTGAGGGTGCGGCTATTAATGGTGCAGCGATTAAAACTGGGGATTTGCAAGAGGCCAGAATTAGAGGACTGCAGATAAAAGAAAGACTTGTAGCAGTTTTCACAACTACCGAACATCTCAAAGCACTTTACAGCAAGTGTTTTTGATGTCACAGAAGTAATGCAGAAAATGCAGCAACCAATTTATGTGCAGCGTACTTGAGAGATTAAATATTGTCCAGGACACCACAGATAACTGAAATGAATACAGAAAATTGTGGAAAGCTGTTTTAGTTTTTGATTTCCAGCATCTGCCGTATTTTGCTTTTGCATCAGGAATATCTCCCCTGCTCTCCTTCAAAATAGTGTAATTGGATCTTTTGCATCCTCCAAACGGGCAGATTTGGCTTAATGCTTCATCCAGTAGGCAGCACCTCTGAGTGCAGCATTTCATGGGTACTGCACTTGAGTGTCAGCCTTGATTTTTGCGCTCAGGCACTGGAGTTGGACTTGAACCTAGAACCTCGTGACTTAGAGGTGGGAGTGGTACTAACTGAGCTCAGACGAGTACTTATCTCGGAGAGCTGTGAGGTCGGAGGAGATTACAAGGATAGGGAGAGGTGAGGCCATGGAGGACTTTGGAAAGAAGGATGAGAATTTTAAAATTGCGATATTGCTTGACAGGAAGCCAGTGTAGGTCAGCGAGCACAGGGGCGATAGGGGAATGGGACCTGGTGTGAGTTAAGGCCCAGGCAGCAGATAAGACTCAGGCAACAGAGTTTTGAATGACTTCAAAAGCTTACAAAGGGGTTGAATGTGGGAGACCGGCCATGAAAGTTGAGTCTAGAGTAATGAATGCATGAATAAGGGTTTCAGCAGCAGACGAGTTGAGACTGGTGAAGTTGGGCATTGTTATGAAGGTGGAAATAGGGGTTCTCGGTGATTGCGTCAACATGAGGTTAGAAGTTCATCATGGGGTTGAATGTGACATCGAGGTTGCGATCAGACTGACTTAATCTCAGACTGTGGCCAGGGAGAGGATAGAGTCGGTAGTTAGAGGACAAGAAACAAAAAGGGAAACACGGCACATTCAACAGGTCAACCAACACCTGTCCAGAAAGCACGAATCACTTGACATTTCAGATTTAAACCCTTCCTCAAGACTGCAAGATATGATGGGCGACAGCATTTTAAAAGAAACCAAAACCCACACTGACCATACGCAACAAAGGTGTAAGATGAATTGTTAAAGCCTATGGTGACAGAAACTGCTGCAGCAACTATATCTTTGCTTATTCTCAGCTTTTCGATCCAGCTTCGGTCGTCTTCAATGTTCTGGTCTCCATCAGCTTGCTTGTACTGCACCAGTGGACTCACCATTTGCTACTGCTCAGGTTGGACTTTTTATATCTTTTAAACAGGGTCAGTTTGCCCAGAAGTTTTGGTTTCCAAACCTTAGTTTGTTTTTGTTTCCTGTTATGAAGATGTATTATAGAAAATATTAATTTTATTATGTCATCAGCTGGACATACATATGTATTGAACCTTTTTTTTTTGAAAATAATACTCTTCCTGAGCAAAGGCCACTGACTTACAGCAGCTACTGTGTTGCATTTGTGAGGGTCACGAGCTGCTTTTAAAGTGATACAAGTTCTATGGAGCTTTCAGAGAGAGGTCATGTGATCCCGTTCTTGGGTGTAAAAACGATACTGGATTTTTGGATAGTTGGAGAGCGACTTCCCCAGGGGCAACAGCCTTACCCTATCTCTCATTCTTCCGCAACCCCTCTCATCAAAGCTGAACTGTCTGTGGTTTGAAAGCCCATTGCTGTAAACCGAGAGTTCTTATAAAAGAATTTTGAATCAACACTGCTGTCTCCAGTGAGAAACCTCCAAGAACCAGCAGCTACTGTGAACTGGGTCTCTGCAGCTGTGAACAAGCATCTGGTTATTCTGTGAATAATTTTTTTTCTGACTTGTTACTTGGCCACGTTTTTATTAGCTGATACACTGCAATTTTACTTTTTTGTGCATGCTTGGGCGGGATTCTGTATGTATTTTTTTTGCATTAGTAGGTAGTTGAACATATTTGTTCATTTTAAGCTTTTTAAAAATTTCTGCATCAATTTTACATTTATTTACATTTACATATATATACATATTTACATATATATGTATTTACACACACATATATGTATTTACACACACACATAAATATATATATATATATGCAATATCAGCTCCCTTTTTAAATTCAAACTGCTACAACCAACTCAGGAGTGGGACAAAGAGAGGAGTCCATTCACCCTGTTAACCTGGTCATAGCATTCCTTAGAAACTGGGAGGGTCAGATTCCTTTCTATGTTTACCTGTTCTGTTTCCCTTTCTGTTCCCTTTTCAATACAGTTTCTGTTTTAGCAATGGTCTGCCTCAAAGTCCTACAAATTAAATTTAAATACACAGATTCCCTCACAGCATGCAGAAGCAAATTGACTAGAATGCTGGCACTTTTGATGTCGACAACCTTGGGAGAAGGCACTTTTGGCTGAAAACAATTGCAAGTACTTCAAATTGTCTCTTGTACTTGTGATACGTTGTACTATTTTTAAGGATTGGAATGTTCACAGACCCTCCCTGGTTGCCTGATTGCCCATTACCATTCTGAGCTTGGTAGCATTTGCACTGTCTTTCTATCTATCCAATAAGTCAAGGTTGATAATGGTTTATGGAATTTAGGAACGTAAATCAGTAATGGATGCCCGGGAGTGATTTCAAGGTTGTAATTAAATCGAATGGATCAGATCACATAAAGCACATAGCTGGTGTTGTAATCAACAGTACCCGAAGGATTATCTTAGAGCCTTGAAATGACTGATTAATTCTTAAATAGTATTATATAGGCTGGCTATTCTGTTGTGTTGGCATTAGCTGTTAGTGCTGCACTACCTCAGCCTTTTGAATACTCTTGTGTGATGGCATTCATTACCAGTAATTGTAAAATGGAAGATTGCGATCAATTCTTATTTCCAACTTGCTTTTCTTTTTTATTATTCCAACATCAGATTTTAAAAGTTTATATTTGCTCATGTTGCACTATTTTTGTATAGCTTTGAAACTGCAGTTGTTTCATTGCCTTCATTAAATTGAGAGAAATCAACACAAATTCCTGAATATAGTTACTCCTAGTATCATTGGTTATTTGCAGTTGGGTTGAATTTCATTGCATGGTTTGTGAACTTGTGGTGCTGGCACTTTTGACTGGCTTCTGGCTCTGTGGTTAGTTGGAATGCAACTGATGGGTGTACTCTTTGTGTGATCTCTCATTTGATGTTACTGAAGTTAGTCTCTGTTCAGACAACTTAAATACCTTCCAAATTGTTAGAGTAAACAAACCCATTTATTCTGTCTCCCCCTCAGCTCCTTAGCTGTACTCTGCACAGATCCTAACTAGTTGTTCCCATTTGGAGGTAACAAAATGTTTTCAGCAACCACTTGTGTCAGAGTTGGCAGGTTTCTTGACCATGGAAGAATGTGAATGTGACCCTGTCTTCACCTGAGCACTCATGAGAACTTGCAACAGGAGTTATTGGATAGCACATGCTGATTTTCCTCTTTGATCCAATAGCACTTAGGCCATTTGCGACGCCCTTACTGCTGTCTCAGCCAAGATCGGTGAGGCATTTTATCTGGGACTTCCTTGGTTTATGTAGGTCACTTACTCACCCAAATAAACTTGCTGAGCTAAATTTATTTTGAAATGTAAATTGTTTTATTCCAGCTATTGAACCTTTTTGTAATGTGTTGAAAAGGCAAAGTTAATTTTCTAACTGCCTGGCTTAAGCTGGTTTCATTCACAAAATGTACTTGCCAAAATGGACAGGGTTACTTTGACAAGCACAAGCCTTAGGTGCCCACTGCAGCTCAAGCTTTGTTCCAGATGATCCATATTTATAGCAACTGAGGATAAGCACCGCTCCAACTTGAAGTTTAAATTCAAGGACTGGAAGGCTACATACTATAAACCTGAAAGCTAACATTTTTGTATACAATTTGATTTAAATATATCTCGCAACAGCTAACAGACAGAACATTGCTCCCCAACTGAGACTACATGTGTTGAACTGATAAGAGATGATGTTGAAGCAGCAGTCTGTTTTCAAAGTCTTCTCTGAAAGGAATTAGACTGTGCTTTTCCAGACAATTGAGTTCAGCAATGAGATCCTGTCAGTACCACAAACTTCTTCACAGTCCCTTATTGCGAAACCTTTCACAGTTGACATTTAAAAGGATTTGTACCCATTAAATATTTGTACAGACTCTATCTAAATCACTTTTACAAGCATGGCCACACACCTAATGCAGAAAATGTGCTGCAGAATAGAGTGGTTATATTTAAACTTTACATGTGTGAAGTATATATGGTATTCAATGTTATCTATAACAGAGGTAATTAACTTGATATTGGAAGCAAGATGGGTGCATTTCTGGTTTAAAAAAAATAATTGTTTCCCGCTCTGCATGCAGAAGACCATAAAAAGCTCCATCACCACCCTCATTTTCAGTCACACAAAAGGAGAGCTTTAATCGTGAGGCCTCTGGGATGCAAATCTTCTGATTCCACATTGGGGCCAGTGGACAAGAATTCCCTCAGTTACTTCTGTTCTGCCACCGCTACTTGGCGACAGTGCAGTGAGAACTCTGTTTATGTCGTACTTCTGGTGAAGTTATAGCAGTGGGGCTAAAGCAGAGTTCCCACCCATTGTCTCAATACCTTCAGATTGGTTTTCAGAGTTCAGACCACCACCCTTTTTCTCCTCCTGCCTTTCACAGTCATCCTTTTGCTAAGTGAATGGGATCCTCTGGAATCCATATTGGAATCATAGTGAACCCTCCTTACACTTGATTTACGTGATTAAGACAGTCAGAGATCATTATTTTATTGAGCATCTTGAAAACTATATTAGGAAGGAAATGTTACAATATGAGTGTCGATAGCTTGAACAATGAAAAACTGGAATTGCTGGCTCATTCAGGCCACAACAGGAAGTCAAAATTCAACAAGATTTCCAGCTGTGTTAATTTTGCTATTCCATTGGTCAGTTGCACAATATTTAGCACCAGTCTTCACCTCTGTAACATAAAATAGATTATTTTGCAAGTGTGCCTCAAACATTGGCAGGACATTGTGGTTCCTTCAGATTTATTTTCCAGCTATGCGGTGCAAAATTGGTTATATAGTTTAGTCATTGCAGTTTTAATGCCAGTTATACTTACCTGGTCTCTCACAAATTTGGATTATTTGTAAGCAGGTCTAAGATAAGACTAGTTGCACTGTGATTAGTGGGGAGGATGGTCACAACTTGGAAGCATGGTTGGGGGAAGCTGCATGTTCTCTTCCCTGTAGTGCCCCTGGCAAATATAAAATGAGTCAAATTGTAAACCAACTACTGTTGGGCTAGGTACTTCTAAGCTGGATTGCTAAGTGTGCATTTACTTGCTTAAAACAGAAGGAAAAGAACACTCAGCCCCTTGAGCTCATCCTTCTAGCATTTCAACCAAACATCCAACTGCATTTTGAATTCCCGCATAATGTCCTTTGAGCGATTTCATGTCTTGTTGGAGGCTGGGAGATACATGGGACCAACTTCATATCACTTACAAGTGAAATGAAGCAGAACCAATTGCTGCAAAAATCAATCCTTCAACAAATGCCTCTTAAATTATACGTATGAGAGTATTTAACTTTGAAATATGGGCATGACATCAGTCCTTCATTTCCATACAGCCACAAAGATGCCAAGCACAACCCACATTAAAAAGACCTTGGCCACATCTTGCTTTGCAGTGGTTCAGGAACCAAAGGTAAATAGGGAAGCAGAGTACTCAGGCATTTGAGTACAGTTTTTTTTTATAACCTACACTTAAATGTTCCAGTACCTTTTGCTGCCCAGACAAGGTGTGATTGAAATGTGCAGTTAATGAAAGCAATTTGAAGATCCTGGCTAGCAGTTCCTTCTACAGTTCCCACTGTTATATGCAGCTGTTCAAGTCCCCATTGGACAATAATGAATCTACATTGAGTTTATGGTTTATACATGTTAACATTACTGTCACAGGCTCAATTTTGGAGTCCATTCTATGACATGTGACTGCTTATGCAAAAGCCCCAGTGCTGAAGCACAGCATTTACAGATCCGATTCATATACTAGGTGTTAAAAACACAAGAGGGAATTCAAGGTCTTCACTCCCTGACTTTAGTGGAAAACAAAACAATGCAAAATGTTGAGGCCTGCAGTTTGAAACCCTAGGGTATTTCAGATTGCTGAGATGTCAAAATGCACAAGGGCCGCTGAAAGTGAAATCTGTTTCCCTACAAAACTCAATGTACATCGAAAAACGCCAACAAATTTAACAACAACCACAACTTTTAAAACAAGAGAAAAAGTTCAAAAAAACATTGATAACACCAACAAATTCAACAACAATCTCAAGAATGAAAAACACCAACAAATTGTACAACAACCTCAACTCATAAAAGAGAAAAAGTTCAAAAAAACATTTGATAAAACCAACAAATTCAACAACAACCTCAACATTGAAAAACACCAACAAATTCAACAACAACCTTAATATTGAAAAACAGCAACAAATTGAACAACAAACTCAACTTTTAAAAGAGAAAAAGTTCAAAAATACATTGATAACACCAACAAATTCTACAACAACCTCAACATTGAAAAATATAAAAAAGTTCAAAAAATAACATTGATAACACCAAAAAATTCAACAACAAACTCAACTTTGAAAAAAAGCAACAAATTCATCAACAACTTCAACTTTTAAAAGTACAAAAAAGTTCAAAAAAGATTATTGATAACACCAACAAATTCAAGAACAACCTCAATATTGAAAATCAGCAACGAATTCAACAAGAATCTCAGCATGGAAAAACACCAAAAAATTTACGAAAAACTCAACATTGAAAAACACCAACAAATTCAACAACAACCACAACTTATAAAAATACAAACAAGTTCAACAAAATAAACATTGATGACACTATCCTTTTCAACAACAACCTCAACATTAAACATCACCGACAAATTCAGCAACCACAACACTAAAAATCACCAACAAATTCAACTACAACCTCAACATTGAAAAACACCAACAAACTGAACAACAACCTCAACTTATAAAAGAAGAGAAAAAGTTCAAAAAAAAATTTGATGACACCAACAAATTCAACAACAACCTCAACATTGTAAAACGTGAACAATTTCAACAACAACCTCAATACCTCCCCGTGATCTCTCTCTCTGTCCCTTTAACATCCCCGTGATCTCACTCTCTGTCCCTTTAACCTCCCCGTGATCTTATTCCCTGTCCCTTTAACATCCCCATGATCACAGTCTCTGTCCTTTTAAACTCGCCGTGATCTCTCTCTCTGTCCCTTTAACCACCCCGTGATCTCATTCTCTGTCCTTTTAACCTCCCCGTCATCTAACTCTCTGGCCCTTTAACCGCCCCGTGATCACACTCTCTGTCCCTTTAACCGACCCGTGATCTCACTCTCTGTCCCTTTAACCCACCCGTGATCTCTCTCGCTGTCCTTTTAACCTCCCCGTGATCTCACTCTCTGTCCTTCTAACCTCCCCGTGATCTCACTATCTGTCCCTTAAACATCCCCGTGATCTCACGCTCTGTCCCCTTAACCTCCCCGTGATCACACTCTCTGTCCCATTAACCTCCCCGTGATCTAACTCTCTGTCCCTTTCAATGTTCCTGATCTTACTCTCTGTCCTTTTAACTATGCCCGATCTCAATTTCTGTCCCTTTAACAGTCCCTGATCTCAATCTCTGTCCCTTTCACTGTCTCTGTTCTAACACTCTGTCCCTTTAACCTCCCCGTGATGTCAGCCTCTGTCCCTTTAACCTCCCCATGATCTCACTCTCAGTCCCCTTAACCTCGCTGTGATCTCACTCACTGTCCCATTAACCTCCCCGTGATCTCACTCACTGTCCCTCTAACCTCCCCTGATCTCACTCTCTGTCCCTTTAACCTCCCGGTGATCTCACTCTCTGCCCCCTTAACCTCCCCGTGATCTCATTCTCTGTCCCTTTAACCTCCCTGTGATCTCACTCTCTGTCCATTTAACCTCCCCGTGATCTCACTCTCTGTCCCTTTAACACTCCAATAGTGCAGCACACCCTCAATTACTGACAATCCAATAGTGCAGCACACACTCAATTGCTGACACTCCAATAGTGCAGAACAACATCAATTACTGACTCTCCAATAGTGCAGCACACCCTCAATTACTGACACTCCAATAGTGCAGCACACCCTCAATTACTGACTCTCCAAAAGTGCAGCACACCCTCAATTACTTACTCTCCAAAAGTGCAGCACACCCTCAATTACTGACCCTCCAATAGTGCAGCACACCCTCAATTACTGACCCTCCAATAGTGCAGCACACCCTCAATTACTGACTCTCCAATAGTGCAGCACACCCTCAATTACTGACACAGAAATAATGCAGCACACCCTCAATTACTGACCCTCCAATAGTGCAGCACACCCTCAATTACTGACACTCCAATAGTGCAGCACACCCTCAATTACTGACACTGAAATAATGCAGCACACCCTCAATTACTGACCTTCCAATAGTGCAGCACACCCTCAATTACTGACACTCCAATAGTGCAGCACACCCTCAATTACTGACACTCCAATAATGCAGCACACCCTCAATTACTGACACTCCAATAGTGCAGCACACCCTCAATTACTGACACTCCAATAATGCAGCACACCCTGAATTACTGACACTCCAATAGTGCAGCACACCCTCAATTACTGACACTCCAATAGTGCAGCACACCCTCAATTACTGACCATGCAATAGTGAAGCACACCCTCAATTACTGACACTCCAATAGTGCAGCACACCCTCAATTACTGACACTCCAATAGTGCAGCACACCCTCAATTACTGACACTCCAATAGTGCAGCATACCCTCAATTACTGACACTCCAATAGTGCAGCATACCCTCAATTACTGACACTCCAATAGTGCAGCACACCCTCAGTTACTGACACTCCAATAGTGCAGCATACCCTCAATTACTGACACTCCAATAGTGCAGCATACCCTCAATTACTGACACTCCAATAGTGCAGCATACCCTCAATTACTGACACTCCAATAGTG
This sequence comes from Cetorhinus maximus, assembly GCF_964194155.1. Lineage (NCBI taxonomy): Eukaryota > Metazoa > Chordata > Chondrichthyes > Lamniformes > Cetorhinidae > Cetorhinus > Cetorhinus maximus. The sequence continues at coordinate 360,132 of NW_027596235.1, read as the reverse complement.
CAGCACACCCTCAATTACTGACACTCCAATAATGCAGCACACCCTCAATTACTGAAACTCCAATAGTGCAGCACACCCTCAATTACTGACACTCCAATAGTGCAGCACACCCTCAATTACTGAACCTCAAATAGTGCTGCACACCCTCAATTACTGAAACTCCAATAGTGCAGCACCCCCTCAATTACTGACACTCCAAAAGTGCAGCACACCCTCAATTACTGAACCTCAAATAGTGCTGCACACCCTCAATTACTGAAACTCCAATAGTGCAGCACACCATCAATTACTGACAGAACAATAGCGCACCACACCCTCAATTACTGACCCTCCAATAGTGCAGCACCCCCTCAATTACTGATACTGCAATAGTGCAGCACACCCTCAATTACTGACCCTCCAATAGTGCAGCACACCCTCAATTACTGACCCTCCAGTAGTGCAGCACAACCTCTATTACTGACACTCCAGTAGTGCAGCACAACCTCAATTACTGACTCTCCAATAGTGCAGCACAACCTCTATTACTGACACTCCAATAATGCAGAACACCCTCAATTACTGTCACACCAATAGTGCAGCACAGCCTCAATTACTGACACTCCAATAGTGCAGCACACCCTCAATTACTGACCCTCCAATAGAGCAGCACACCCTCAATTACTGACACTCCAATAGTGCAGCACACCCTCAATTACTGACCCTCCAATAGTGCAGCACAGCCTCAATTACTGACACTCCAATAGTGCAGCACACCCTCAATTACTGACACTCCAATAGTGCAGCACACCCTCAATTACTGACCCTCCAATAGTGCAACACACCCTCAATTACTGACACTCCAGTAGTGCAGCACACCCTCAATTACTGACCCTCCAATAGTGCAACACACTCTCAATTACTGACACTCCAGTAGTGCAGCACAACCTCAATTACTGACCCTCCAATAGTGCAGCACAACCTCTATTACTGACTCTCCAATAGTGCAGCACACCCTAAATTACTGACCCTCCAATAGTGCAGCACACCCTCAATTATTGACACTCCAATGGTGCAGAAGTCCCTCAATTACTGACACTCCAATAGTGCAGCACACTCTCAATTACTGACCGTCCAATAGCGCAGCACACCCTCAATTACTGACACCCGGATAGTGCTGCACACCCTCAATTACTGACACTCCAATAATGCAGAACACCCTCAATTACTGTCACTCCAATAGTGCGGCACACCCTCAATTACTGACACTCCTATAGTGCAGCACACCCTCAATTACTGACACTCCAATAGTGCAGCACACCCTCAATTACTGACACTCCAATAGTGCAGCACACCCTCAATTACTGACCCTCCAATAGTGCAGCACCCCCTCAATTACTGATACTGCAATAGTGCAGCACACCCTCAATTACTGACACTCTAATAGTGCAGCACACCGACAAATACTGACACTCCAATAGTGCAGCACACCCTCAATTACTGACACTCCAACAGTGCAGCACACCCTCAATTACTGACACTCCAATAGTGCAGCACAACCTCAATTACTGACCCTCCAATAGTGCAGCACACCCTCTATTACTGACACTCCAATAATGCAGAACACACTCAATTACTGTCACTCCAATAGTGCGGCACACCCTCAATTACTGACCCTCCAATAGTGCAGCACACCCTCAATTACTGACACTCCAATAGTGCAGCACACCCTCAATTACTGACACTCCAATAGTGCAGCACACCCTCAATTACTGACACTCCAATAGTGCAGCACACCCTCAATTACTGACACTCCAATAGTGCAGCACACCCTCAATTACTGACACTCCAATAGTGCAGCACACCCTCAATTACTGACACTCCAATAGTGCAGCACACCCTCAATTACTGACACTCCAATAGTGCAGCACACCCTCAATTACTGACACTCCAATAGTGCAGCACACCCTCAATTACTGACACTCCAATAGTGCAGCACACACTCAATTACTGACACTCCAGTAGTGCAGCACACCCTCAATTACTGACCCTCCAATAGTGCAGCACAACCTCAATTACTGACACTCCAATAGTGCAGCACACCCTCAATTTCTAACGCTCCAATAGTGCAGCACACCCACCATTACTGACACTCCAATAGTGCAGCACACGCTCAATTACTGACACTCCAATAGTGCAGCACACCATCAATTACTGACACTCCAATAGTGCAGCACAACCTCAATTATTGACACTCCAATGGTGCAGAATTCCCTCAATTACTGACACTCCAATAGTGCAACACACTCTCAATTATTGACCCTCCAATAGCGCAGCACACCCTCAATTACTGACACTTGGATAGTGCTGCACACCCTCAATTACTGACCCTCCAATAGTGCAGCACACCCTCAATTACAGACCCTCCAATAGTGCAGCACACCCTCAATTACTGACACTCTAATAGTGCGGAACACCCTCAATTACTGAGTCTCTAATAGTGCAGCACACCCTCAATAACTGACCCTCCAATAGTGCAGCACACCCTCAATTACTGACACTCCAATAGTGCAGCACACCCTCAATTACTGACACTCCACTAGTGCAGCACACACTCAATTTCTGACCCTCAAATAGTGCAGCACACCATCAATTACTGACACTCCAATGGTGCAGAAAAACCCTCAATTACTGACTCTCCAATAGTGCAGCAGACACTCAATTACTGACACTACAATAGTGCTGAATTCCCCCAATTACTGACACTCAATAGTGCAGCACACCCTCAATTACTGACACAACAATAGTGCAGAATTCCCTCAATTACTGACACTCCAATAATGCGGCACATCCTCAATTACTGACACTCCAATAGTGCAGCACACCCTCAATTTCTGACACTCCAATAGTGCAGCACAACCTCAATTACTGACACTCCAATAGTGCAGCACACCCTCAATTACTGACACTCAATTAGTGCAGCACACCCTCAATTTCTGACACTCCAATAGTGCAGCACACCCTCAATTACTGACCCTCCAATAGTGCAGCACACCCTCAATTACTGACACTCAATTAGTGCAGCACACCCTCAATTACTGACACTCAATTAGTGCAGCACACCCTCAATTTCTGACACTCCAATAGTGCAGCACACCCTCAATTACTGACACTCAATTAGTGCAGCACACCCTCAATTACTGACACTCAATTAGTGCAGCACACCTTCAATTAATGACACTCCAATAGTGCAGCACACCCTCAATTACTGACACTCCAATAGTGCAGCACACCCTCAATTACTGACACTCAATTAGTGCAGCACACCCTCAATTTCTGACCCTCCAATAGTGCAGCACACCCTCAATTACTGACACTCAATTAGTGCAGCACACCCTCAATTACTGACACTCAATTAGTGCAGCACACCTTCAATTAATGACACTCCAATAGTGCAGCACACCCTCAATTACTGACACTCCAATAGTGCAGCACACCCTCAATTACTGACACTCAATTAGTGCAGCACACCCTCAATTTCTGACACTCCAATAGTGCAGCACACCCTCAATTACTGACACTCCAATAGTGCAGCACACACTCAATTACTGACCCTCCAATAGTGCAGCACACCCTCAATTACTGACACTCCAATAGTGCAGCACACCCTCAATTACTGACACTCCAATAGTGCAGCACACCCTCAATTACTGACACTCCAATAGTGCAGCACACACTCAATTACTGACACTCCAATAGTGCAGCACACCCTCAATTACTGACACTCCAATAGTGCAGAAAAACCCTCAACTAATGACAGTCCAATAGTGCAGCACACCCTCAATTACTGGCACTCAAATAGTGCAGAACTCCCTCAATTAATGAACCTCCAATAGTGCAGAAAGACCCTCAATTACTGACACTCCAATAGTGCATAATTCCCTCAATTAATGTCAGTCTAATAGTGCAGCAAACCTTCAATTACTGACCCTCCAATAGTGCAGCACACCCTCAAATACTGACCCTCCAATAGTGCAGAATTTCCTCAATTACTGACCCTCCAATAGTGCAGCACACCCTCAATTACTGACACTCCAATAGTGCAGCACACCCTCAATTACTGACACTCCAATAGTGCAGCACACCCTCAATTACTGACCCTCCAATAGTGCAGCACACCCTCAGTTACTGACACTCCAATAGTGCAGCACACCCTCAATTACTCACACTCCAAAAGTGCAGCACACCCTCAATTACTGACCCTCCAATAGTGCAGCACACCCTCAATTACTGACACTCCAATAGTGCAGCACACCCTCAATTACTGACACTCCAATAGTGCAGCACACCCTCAATTACTGACACTCCAATAGTGCAGCACACCCTCAATTACTGACCAACCAATAGTGCAGCACACTCTCAATTACTGACACTCGAATAGTGCAGAACTCCCTCAATTACTGAACCTCCAATAGTGCAGAAAAACCCTCAACTAATGACAGTTCAATAGTGCAGCACACCCTCAAATACTGGCACTCAAATAGTGCAGAACTCCCTCAATTACTGAACATCCAATAGTGCAGAAAAACCCTCAAATAATGACAGTCCAATAGTGCAGCACACCCTCAAATACTGGCACTCAAAAAGTGCAGAACCCCCTCAATTACTGACCCTCCAATAGTGCAGAAAAAACCTTAATTACTGACACTCCAATAGTGCATAATTCCCTCAATTACTGTCAGTCAAATAGTGCAGCAAACCTTCAATTACTGACCCTCCAATAGTGCAGCACACCCTCAAATACTGACCCTCCAATAGTGCAGAATTTCCACAATTACTGACCCTCCAATAGTGCAGCACACCCTCAATTAAAGACACTCAATTAGTGCAGCACACCCTCAATTTCTGACACTCCAATAGTGCAGCACACCCTCAATTACTGACACTCCAATAGTGCAGCACACCCTCAATTACTGACACTCCAATAGTGCAGCACACCCTCAATTACTGACACTCCAATAGTGCAGCACACCCTCAATTACTCATACTCCAATTGTGCAGCACACCCTCAATTACTGACACTCCAATAGTGCAGCACACCCTCAATTACTGACATTCCAATAGTGCAGCACACCCTCAATTACTGACACTCCAATAGTGCAGCACACCCTCAATTACTGACACTCCAATAGTGCAGCACACCCTCAATTACTGACACTCCAATAGTGCAGCACACCCTCAATTACTGACACTCCAATAGTGCAGCACACCCTCAATTACTGACACACCAATAGTGCAGCACACCCTCAATTACTGACACTCCAATAGTGCAGCACACCCTCAATTACTGACACTCCAATAGTGCAGCACACCCTCAATTACTGACAATCCAATAGTGCAGCACACCCTCAATTACTGACACTCCAATTGTGCAGCACACCCTCAATTACTGACACTCCAATAGTGCAGCACACCCTCAATTACTGACACTCCAAAAGTGCCACAAACCCTCAATTACTGTCACTCCCACAGAGCAACACACCCTCAATTACTGACACTCCAATACTGCAGCACACCCTCAATTACTGACACACCAGTTGTGCAGCACACCCTCAATTACTGTCACTCGAATCGTGCGGCACACCCTCAATTACTGACACTACAGTAGTGCAGCACACCCTCAATCACTGACACTCCAATAGTGCAGCACACCCTCAATTACTGACACTCCAATAGTGCAGCATACCCTCAATTACTGACACTCCAATAGTGCAGCGCACCCTCAATTACTGACCCTCCAATAATGCAGCACACCCTCTATTACTGACACTCCAATAGTGCAGAATTCCCTGAATTGCTATAACTCCAATAGTGCAGCGCACCCTCAATTACTGACACTCCAATAGTGCAGAATTCCCTCAATTACTATAACTCCAATAGTGCAGCACACCCTCAATTACTGACATTAAAATAGTGCAGAGTTCCCTCAATTACTGACTCTCTAATAGTGCAACATACACTTAATTACTGTCAGTCCAATTGTGCAGCATACCCTCAATTACTAAACCTCCAATAGTGCAGCACACCCTCAATTTTTGACCCTCCAATAGTGCAGCACAACCTCAATTACTGACACTCCATTAGTGCGGCACACACTCAATAACTGACACTCCAATAGTGCAGCACACCCTCAATTACTGACAATCCAATAGTATTGCACACCCTCAATTACTGACACTCCAATAGTGCAGCACACACTCAATAACTGACAATCCAATAGTGCAGCACACCCTCAATTACTGACAATCCAATAGTGCAGCACACCCTCAATTACTGACACACCAATAGTGCAGCACACCCTCAATTACTGACACACCAATAGTGCAGCACACACTCAATTACTGACAATCCAATAGTGCAGCACACCCTCAATTACTGACACACCAATAGAGCAGCACACGCTCAATTACTGACCGTCCAATAGTGCAGAAAAACCCTCAATTACTGACCCTCCAATAGTGCAGCACACCCTCAATAACTGACACCCCAATAGTGCAGCAACCCTCAATTACTGACCCTCCTATAGTGCAGCACACCCTCAAAAACTGGCACCGCAATAGTGCAGCACACCCTCAATAACTGACACCCGAATAGTTCAGCACACCCTCAATATCTGACACACCAATAGTACAAACACCCTCAATTACTGACCCTCCAAAAGTGCAGAAAAACCCTCAATTACTGACTCTCCAATGGTGCAGCACACCCTCAATTACTGACCCTCCAATAGTGCAGCAAACCCTCAATTACTGACACTTCAATAGTGCAGCACACCCTCAATTACTGACACTCCAATAGTGCAGCACACCCTCAAATACTGACACTGCTATAGTGCAGCACACCCTCAAATACTGACACTGCAATAGTGCAGCACAGCCTCAGTTACTGACACTCCAATAGTGCAGCTCACCCTCAAGTACTGACACTACAATAGTGCAGCAAACCCTCAATTACTATAACTCCAATAGTGCAGCACACCCTCAATTACTGACACTAAAATAGTGCAGAATTCCCTCAATTACTGACACTCCAATAGTGCAGCACACCCACAATTACTGACACTCCAATAGTGCAGCACACCCTCAATTACTGACCCTCCAATAATGCAGCACACCCTCAATTACTGACACTCCAATAGTGCAGCACAACCTCAATTACTCACACTCCAATAGTGCAGCACACCCTCAATTACTGACACTCCAATAGTGCAGCACACCCTCAATTACTGACATTAGAATAGTGCAGAAATTCCTCAATTACTGACACTCCAATAGTGCAGCACACCCTCAATTACTGACATTAGAATAGTGCAGAAATTCCTCAATTACTGACACTCCAACAGTGCAGCACACCCTCAATTACTGACACCCCAATAGTGCAGCACACCCGCAATTACTGACACTCCAATAGTGCAGCACACCCTCAATTACTGACTCTCCAATAGTGCAGCACACCCTCAATTACTGACACTCCAATAGTGCAGCACACCCTCAATTACTGACACTCCAATACTGCAGCATACCCTCTATTACTGACACTCCAATAGTGCAGCACACCCTCAATTACTGACACTCCAATACTGCAGCATACCCTCTATTACTGACACTCCAATAGTGCAGCGCACCCTCAATTACTGTCACTCCAATAGTGCGGCACTCCCTCAATTACTGACACTCCAATAGTGCTGCACACCCTCAATCACTGACACTCCAATAGTGCTGCAAACCCTCAATTCCTGTCAAAACAATAGTGCAGCACATCCTCAATTACTGACCCTCCAACAGTGCAGCACACCCTCAATTACTGACACTCCAATAGTGCAGCACACCCTCAATAACTGACCCTCCAAAAGTGCAGCACACCCTCAATTACTGACACTGCAATAGTGCAGCACACCCTCAATAACTGACACTCCAATAGTGCAGAACACCCTCAATTACTGTCACTCCAATGGTGCAGCACACCCTCAATTACTGACCCTCCAATAGTGCAGCAAACCCTCAATTACTGATCCTCCAATTGTGTAGCCAACCCTCAATTACTGACCCTCCAATAGTGCAGCAAACCCTCAATTACTGACCCTCCAAAATTGCAGCACACCTACATTTACTGTCACACCAATAGTGAAGCACATCCTCAATTACTGACACTCCTATAGTGCAGCACGCCCTCAATTACTGACACCCCAATAGTGCAGCACACCCTCAATTGCAGACTTTCTAATAGTGCAGCACACCCCACATTACTGACCCTCCAATAGTGCAGCACACCCCCCATTACTGACCCTCCAATAGTTCAGCACACCCTCAATTACTGACACTCCAATATTGCAGCACACCCTCAATTGCAGACTTTCTAATAGTGCAGCACACCCCCCAATACTGACCCTCCAATAGTGCAGCACACCCCCAATTACTGTCACTCCAATAGTGCAGCACACCCTCAATTACTGACACTCCAATAGTGCAGCACACCCTCAATTACTGACCCTCCAATAGTGCAGCGCACCCTCAATTACTGATACTCCAATAGTGCAGCACAGCCTCAATTACTGACACTCCAATAGTGCAGCACACCCTCAATTACTGACACTCCAATATTGCAGCACATCCTCAATTACTGACACTCCAATAGTGCAGCCCACCCTCAATTACTGACACTCCAATAGTGCAGCACAGCCTCAATTACTGACACTCCAATAGTGCAGCACACCCTCAATTACTGACACTCCAATATTGCAGCACAACCTCAATTACTGACACTCCAATAGTGCAGCACAGCCTCAATTACTGACACACCAATAGTGCAGCACACCCTCAATTACTGACACCCCAATAGTGCAGCACACCCTCAATTGCAGACTTTCTAATAGTGCAGCACACCCCCCATTACTGACCCTCCAATAGTGCAGCACACACTCAATTACTGACCCTCCAATAGTGCAGCACACCCTCAATTACTGACCCTCCAATAGTTCAGCACACCCTCAATTACTGACATTCCAATAGTGCAGCACACCCCCCATTACTGACCCTCCAATAGTGCAGCACACCCTCAATTACTGACCCTCCAATAGTGCAGCACACCCTCAATTACTGACACTCCAATAGTGCAGCACACCCTCAATTACTGACACTCCAATAGTGCAGCACACCCTCAATTACTGACACTCCAATAGTGCAGCACACCCTCAATTACTGACACTCCAATACTGCAGCACACCCTCAATTACTGACACTCCAATACTGCAGCACACCCTCAATTACTGACCCTCCAATAGTGCAGCACACCCCACATTACTGACCCTCCAATAGTTCAGCACACCCTCAATTACTGACCCTCCAATAGTTCAGCACACCCTCAATTACTGACCCTCCAATAGTGCAGCACACCCTCAATTACTGACCCTCCAATAGTGCTGCACACCCTCAATTACTAACCCTCCGATGGTGTATTATTGGAATTGGTGTGGGCAGTGGTTTAAAGCTGTGGGAGCGGTGTGGGCAGTGGTTTAGCGCTGTGGCAGTGGTGTGGGCAGTGGTGAAGCGCAGTGGGTGTGTTGTGGCCAGTGGTTTAGAGCTGTGGCAGTGGTGTGGGCAGTGGTGTAGCGCTGTGGGAGTGGTGTGGGCAGTGGTGTAGTGCTGTGGGAATGTTGTGGGCAGTGGTGCAGCGCTGTGGGAGTGGTGTGGACTGTGGTGTTGTGCTGTGGGAGTGGTGTGGGCAGTGGTGTTGTGCTGTGGGTGTGGTGTGGGCAGTGGTGTAGCGCGGTGGGAGTGGTGTGGCCAGTGGTGTAGTGCTGTGGGAGTGGTGTGGGCAGTGGGGTAGCGCTGCGGGAGTGGTGTGGGCAGTTATGTATCGCTGTGGGAGTGGTGTGGGCAGTGGTGTTGTGCTGTGGGAGTGGTGTGGGCAGTTATGTATCGCTGTGGGAGTGGTGTGGGCAGTGGTGTTGCGCTGTTTGTGTTGGTGTGGACATTAGTGTAGCGCTGTGGGAGTGGTGTGGGCAGTGGTGTTGTGCTGTGGGAGTGGTGTGGGCAGTGGTGTTGCGCTGTTTGTGTTGGTGTGGACATTAGTGTAGCGCTGTGGGAGTGGTGTGGGCAGTGGTGTTGTGCTGTGGGAGTGGTGTGGGCAGTGGTGTTGCGCTGTTTGTGTTGGTGTGGACATTAGTGTAGCGCTGTGGGAATGTTGTGGGCAGTTGTGTAGCGCTGTGGGTCTGGTGTGGGCAGTGGTGTAGCGCTGCGGGAGTGGTGTGGCCAGTGGTGTAACGCTGTGGGAGTGGTGTAGGCAGTGGTGTTGCGCTGTGGGAGTTTTCTGGGCATTGGTGTAACTCTGTGGGAGTGGTGTGGGCTGTGGTGTAGTGCTGTGGGAGTGGTGTGGGCAGTGGTGTAGCGCTGTGAGAGTGGTGTGTGTAGTGGTGTATTGCTGTGGGAGTGGTGTGTGCAGTGGTGTAGCGCTGTGGTAGTGGTGTGGGCAGTGGTGTAGTTCTGTGGGACTGGTGTGGGCAGTGGTGTAGCTCTGCTGGAGTTGCGTGGGCAGTGGTGTAGCGCTGTGGGAGTGGTGTGGGCAGTGGTGTAGCGCTGTGGGAGTGGTGTGGGCAGTGGTGTAGTGCTGTGGGAGTGGCGTGGGCAGTGGTGTAGCGCTGTGGGAGTGGTGTGTGTTGTGTCGCGCTGTTGGAGTGGCGTGGGCAGTGGTGTAGCGCTGTGGGAGTGGTGAGGGCAGGAGTGTAGCTTTGCAGGAGTAGTGTGGGCAGTGGTGTTGCGCTGTGGGAGAGGTGTGTTCAGTGGTGTAGTGCTGTGGGAGTGGTGTGGGCAGTGGTGTAGCGCTGCTGGAGTGGTGTGGGCAGTGGTTTAGCACTGCGGGAGTGGTGTGGGCAGTGGTGTTCCGCTCTGGGAGTGGTGTTGTCAGTGGTGTAGCGCTGTGGGAGTGGTGTAGGAGGTGGTGTAGCGCTGTGGGAGTGGTGTGGGCAGTGGTGTAGTGCTTTGGGAGTTGTGTGGGCAGTGGTGTAGTACTGTGGCTGTGGTGTGGGCATTCGTGTAACGCTGTGGGAGAGGTTTGGGAAGTGGTGTGGGCAGTGGTGTAGTTCTGTGGGAGTGGTGTGGGCAGTGGTGTGGGCAGTGGTGTAGTGCTGTGGGAGTGGTGTGGGCAGTGGTGTAGTTCTGTGGGAGTGGTGTGGGTAGTGTTGTGGGCAGTGGTGTAGTGCTGTGGGAGTGGTGTGGGCAGTGGTGTAGTTCTGTGGGAGTGGTGTGGGTTGTGGTGTAACGCTGTGGGACTGGTGTGGGCCGTGGTGTAGCGCTGCAGGAGTGGTGTGTGCAGTGGTGTAGCGATGTGGGAGTGTTGTGGGCAGTGGTGTAGTGCTGTGGGAGTGGTTAAGGCAGTGGTATAGTGCTATGGGAGTGGTGTGGGCAGTGGTGTAGCGCTGTGGGAGTGGTTTGGGCAGTGGTGTAGTGCTGTGTGAGTGGTGTGGGTAGTGGTGTAGTGCTGTGGGAGTGGTGTGAGTTGTGGTGTAGTGCTGTGTGAGTTTTGTGGGCAGTGGTGTAGCTCTGTGGGAGTGGTGTGGGCAGTGGTGTAGCTCTGTGGGAGTGGTGTGGGCAGTGGTGTTTCGCTGTGTGGTTTGGTGTGGGCATTAGTGTAGCGCTGTGGGTGTGTTGTGGCATTACTATACCGCTGCTGGAGTGGTGTGGGTTGTGGTGTAGCCTTTGGGAGTGATGTGGGCAGTGGTTTAGCGCTGTGGGAGTGATTTGGGATGTGGTGTAACGCTGTGTAAGTGGTGTGGCTAGTGGTGTAGTGCTGTGGGAGTGGTTTGGGCAGTGGTGTAGTGCTGTGTGAGTGGTGTGGGTAGTGGTGTAGTGCTGTGGGAGTGGTGTGAGTTGTGGTGTAGTGCTGTGTGAGTGTTGTGGGCAGTGGTGTAGCTCTGTGGGAGTGGTGTGGGCAGTGGTGTAGCTCTGTGGGAGTGGTGTGGGCAGTGGTGTTTCGCTGTGTGGTTTGGTGTGGGCATTAGTGTAGCGCTGTGGGTGTGTTGTGGCATTACTATACCGCTGCAGGAGTGGTGTGGGTTGTGGTGTAGCCTTTGGGAGTGATGTGGGCAGTGGTTTAGCGCTGTGGGAGTGATTTGGGATGTGGTGTAACGCTGTGTAAGTGGTGTGGCTAGTGGTGTAGTGCTGTGGGAGTGGTGTGGGTTGTGGTGTAGTGCTGTGCGAGTGTTGTGTGCAGTGGTGTAGCGCTGTGGGAGTGGTGTGGGCAGTGGTGTCGCGCTGTGGGAGTGGTGTGGGCAGTGGTGTAACGCTGAGGGAGTGGTTTGGACAGTGGTGTAGTGCTGTGGGAGCGGCGGGGGCAGTGGTGTAGTCCTGTGCGAGTGGTGTGGGCAGTGGTGTAGTGCAGTGGTAGTGGTGTGGGCAGTGGTGTAATGCTGTGGGTGTGGTGTGGGCAGTGGTGTAGTGCTGTTGGAGTGGTGTTGGCAGTGGTGTATCGCTGCTGGAGTGGTGTGGGAATTTGTGTAGTGCTGTGCGAGTGATGTGGGCAATGGTGTAGTGCTGTGGGAGTGGTGTGGGCAGTGCTGTAACGCTGCGGGAGTGGTGTGGGCAATGGTGTAGCACTGCGGGAGTGGTGTGGGCAGTGGTGTAGCGATGCTGCAGTGGTCTGTGCGCTGGTATAGTGCTGCTGCAGCGGTGCGGGCTTTAGTTTAGCGCTGTTGGAGTGGTGTGGGCAGTGGTGTAGCGCTGTGGGAGTCTTGAGGGCAGTGGTGTAGCGCTGTGGGAGTGTTGTGGGCATTTTTGTAGCGCTGTTGGAGTGGTGTGGGCAGTGGTGTAGCGCTGTGGGAGTCTTGAGGGCAGTGGTGTAACGCTGTGGGAGTGTTGTGGGCAGTGGTGGTGCGCTGTGGGCGTGGTGTGGGCAGTGGTGTAGCGCTGTGGGAGTGGTGTGGGCAGTGGTGTAGTACTGTGGGAGTTGTGTGGGCATTGGTGTAACGCTGTGGGAGTGGTGTGGGTAGTCGTGTAGTGCTTTAGGAGTGGTGTGGGCAGTGCTGTAGTTCTGAAGGATTGGTGTGGGCAGTGGTGTAGTTCTGTGGGAGTGGTGTGGGCAGTGGTGTGGGCAGTGCTGTAGTTCTGAGGGAGTGGTGTGGGCAGTGGTGTAGCGCTGTGGGTAGTGGTGTGGGCAGTGGTGTAGTTCTGTGGGAGTGGTGTGGGCAGTGGTGTAGTTCTGTGGGAGTGGTGAGGATTGTGGTGTAGCGCAGTGGGAGTGTTGTGGGCCGTGTTGTAGCGCTTTGGGAGTGGCGTGGGCAGTGGTGTAGTGCTGTGGGAGTGGTGGGGCAGTGGTGTTGCGCTGTGGGAGTGGTGTGGGCAGTGGTGTTGCGCTGTGGGAGTGTTGTGGGAGGTGGTGTAGCGCTGTGGGAGTGGTGTGGGCTGTGGTGTAGTGCTGTGGGAGTTGTGTGGGCAGTGGTGTAACGCTGTGGGAGTGGTTTGGGAAGTGGTGTAGTGCTTTAGGAGTGGTGTGGGCAGTGGTGTAGTTCTGTGGGAGTGGTGTGGGCAGTGGTGTGGGCAGTGGTGTAGTGCTGTGGGTGTGGTGTGTGCAGTGGTGTAGTTCTGCGGGAGTGGTGTGGGTAGTGTTGTGGGCAGTGGTGTAGTGCTGTGGGAGAGGTGTGGGCAGTGGTGTAGTTCTGTGGGAGTGGTGTGGGTTGTGGTGTAACGATGTGGGAGTGGTGTGGGCAGTGGTGTAGCGCTGTGAGAGTGGTGTGTGTAGTGGTGTATTGCTGTGGGAGTGGTGTGTGCAGTGGTGTAGCGCTGTTGGTGTGGTGTGGGCAGTGGTGTAGTGCTGCGGGAGTGGTGCGTGTAGTGCTGTGGCGCTGTGGGAGTGGTGTGGGTAGTGGTTTAGTGCTGTGGGAGTGGTGCTACCAGTGGTGCAACGTTGTGGGAGTGGTGTGGGCAGTGGTGTAGAGCAGTGGGAGTGGTGTGGGATGTGGTGTAGTGCAGTGGGAGTGTTGTGGGCAGTGGTGTAGGGCTGTGGGAGTGGTGTGTGCTGCAGTGTAGTGCTGTGGGACTGGTGTGGGCAGTGGTGTAGTGCTGTGGGAGTGGTGTGGGCAGAGGTGTAGGTCTGTGAGAGTGGAATGGGCATGGGTGTAGTGCTGCTGGAGTGGTGTGGGCAGTGGTGTAGTGATGTGCGAGTGGTGTGGGCAGTGGTGTAATGCTGTGGGAGTGGTGTGAGCAGTGGTGTAGCTCTGCTGGAGTGATGTGGGCTGTGCTGTAATGCTGCGGGAGTGGTGTGCGCAGTGGTGAAGCACTTCTGGATTTGCGTGGGCAGTGGTGTAGCGCTGTGGGAGTGGTGTGGGCAGTGGTGTAGTGCTGTGGGAGTGGTGTGGGCAGTGGTGTAGCGCTGTGGGAGTGGTGTGTGTTGTGTCGCGCTGTGGGAGTGGCGTTGGCAGTGGTGTAGCGCTGTGGGAGTTGTGTGGGCAGTGGTGTACTGCTGTGGGAGTGGCGTGGGCAGTGGTGTAGCGCTGTGGAGTGGTGTGGGCAGTGGTGTAGCGCTGTGGGAGTGGTGAGGGCAGGAGTGTAGCGTTGCAGGAGTAGTGTGGGCAGTGGTGTAGCGCTGTGGGAGAGGTGTGTTCAATGGTGTAGTGCTGGGGGAGTGGTGTGGGCAGTGGTATAACGCTGTGGGAGTGGGATGGTTAGTGGTGTAGTGCTTTGGGTGTGGTGTGGGCAGTGGTGTGGCGCTGTGGGAGTGGTGTGGGCAGTGGTGTTTCGCTGTGTGGGTTGGTGTGGGCATTAGTGTATCGCTGTTGGAGTGTTGTGGCATTACTATACCGCTGCTGGAGTGGTGTGGGCAGTGGTGTAGCGCTGCTGGAGTGGTGTGGGCAGTGCTGTAGCGCTGCGGGAGTGGTGTGGGCAGTGGTGTAGCACTGCGGGAGTGGTGTGGGCAGTGGTGTTCCGCTCTGGGAGTGGTGTGGGCAGTGGTGTAGCGCTGTGGGGGTGGTGTAGGAGGTGGTGTAGCGCTGTGGGAGTGGTGTGGGCAGTGGTGTAGTGCTGTGGGAGTTGTGTGGGCAGTGGTGTAGTACTGTGGCTGTGGTGTGGGCATTCGTGTAACGCTGTGGGAGAGGTTTGGGAAGAGGTGTAGTGCTTTAGGAGTGGTGTGGGCAGTGGTGTAGTTCTGTGGGAGTGGTGTGGGCAGTGGTGTGGGCAGTGGTGTAGTGCTGTGGGTGTGGTGTGTGCAGTGGTGTAGTTCTGTGGGAGTGGTGTGGGTAGTGTTGTGGGCAGTGGTGTAGTGCTGTGGGAGAGGTGTGGGCAGTGGTGTAGTTCTGTGGGAGTGGTGTGGGTTGTTGTGTAACGCTGTGGGAGTGGTGTGGGCCGTGGTGTAGCGCTGCGGGAGTGGTGTGTGCAGTGGTGTAGCGATGTGGGAGTGTTGTGGGCAGTGGTGTAGTGCTGTGGGAGTGGTTAAGGCAGTGGTATAGTGCTATGGGAGTGGTGTGGGCAGTGGTGTAGCGCTGTGCGAGTGGTGTGGGCAGTGGTGTAGTGATGAGGGAGTGGTGTGGGCATCGGTTGTAATGCTGTGGGAGTGGTGTGGGTAGTGGTGTAGTGCTGTGGGAGTGGTTTGGGCAGTGGTGTAACGCTGTGTAAGTGGTGTGGCTAGTGGTGTAGTGCTGTGGGAGTGGTGTGGGTTGTGGTGTAGTGCTGTGCGAGTGTTGTGTGCAGTGGTGTAGCGCTGTGGGAGTGGTGTGGGCAGTGGTGTCGCGCTGTGGGAGTGGTGTGGGCAGTGGTGTAACGCTGAGGGAGTGGTTTGGACAGTGGTGTAGTGCTGTGGGAGCGGCGGGGGCAGTGGTGTAGTCCTGTGCGAGTGGTGTGGGCAGTGGTGTAGTGCAGTGGTAGTGGTGTGGGCAGTGGTGTAGTGCTGTTGGAGTGGTGTTGGCAGTGGTGTATCGCTGCTGGAGTGGTGTGGGAATTTGTGTAGTGCTGTGCGAGTGATGTGGGCAATGGTGTAGTGCTGTGGGAGTGGTGTGGGCAGTGCTGTAACGCTGCGGGAGTGGTGTGGGCAATGGTGTAGCACTGCGGGAGTGGTGTGGGCAGTGGTGTAGCGATGCTGCAGTGGTCTGTGCGCTGGTATAGTGCTGCTGCAGCGGTGCGGGCTTTAGTTTAGCGCTGTTGGAGTGGTGTGGGCAGTGGTGTAGCGCTGTGGGAGTCTTGAGGGCAGTGGTGTAGCGCTGTGGGAGTGTTGTGGGCATTTTTGTAGCGCTGTTGGAGTGGTGTGGGCAGTGGTGTAGCGCTGTGGGAGTCTTGAGGGCAGTGGTGTAACGCTGTGGGAGTGTTGTGGGCAGTGGTGGTGCGCTGTGGGCGTGGTGTGGGCAGTGGTGTAGCGCTGTGGGAGTGGTGTGGGCAGTGGTGTAGTACTGTGGGAGTTGTGTGGGCATTGGTGTAACGCTGTGGGAGTGGTGTGGGTAGTCGTGTAGTGCTTTAGGAGTGGTGTGGGCAGTGCTGTAGTTCTGAAGGATTGGTGTGGGCAGTGGTGTAGTTCTGTGGGAGTGGTGTGGGCAGTGGTGTGGGCAGTGCTGTAGTTCTGAGGGAGTGGTGTGGGCAGTGGTGTAGCGCTGTGGGTAGTGGTGTGGGCAGTGGTGTAGTTCTGTGGGAGTGGTGTGGGCAGTGGTGTAGTTCTGTGGGAGTGGTGAGGATTGTGGTGTAGCGCAGTGGGAGTGTTGTGGGCAGTGTTGTAGCGCTTTGGGAGTGGCGTGGGCAGTGGTGTAGTGCTGTGGGAGTGGGGTGAGCAGTGGTGTAGTGCTGTGGGAGTGGTGTGGGTAGTGGTGTAGTGCAGTGGGAGTGTTGTGGGTAGTGGTGTAGTGCTGTGAGAGTGGTGTGGGCAGAGGTGCTGCGCTTTGGGAGTGGTGTGGGTAGTCGTGTAGTGCTGTGGGAGTGGTGTGGGTTTGGTGTAACGCTGGGGGAGCGGTGTGGGCATTGGTGTAGTGCTGTGGGAGTCGTGTGGGAAGTGGTGTAGTGCAGTCGGAGTGATGTGGCTTGTGGTGTAGTGCTGTGGGAGTGGTGTGGGTTTGGTGTAACGCTGTGGGTGCGCTGTGGGCATTAGTGTAGGGGTGTTGGAGTGGTGTGGGCAGTGGTGTATTGCTGTGGAGGTCTTGTGGGCAGTGGTGTAGTGCAGTCGGAGTGGCATTGGCAGAGGATTAGTGCTGTGGTAGTGGTGTGGGCAGTGGTGTAGTGCTGTGGGAGTGGTGTGGGCAGTGGTGTAGTGCTGTGGGAGTGGTGTGGGCAGATGTGCTGCGCTGTCGGAGTGGTGTTGGGTAGTCGTGTAGTGCTGTGGGAGTGGTGTGGGTTTGATGTAACGCTGTGGGAGCGGTGTGGGCATTAGTGTAGGGGTGTTGGAGTGGTGTGGGCAGTGGTGCAGTGCTGTGGGAGTCGTGTGGGCAGTGGTGTAGTGCAGTCGGAGTGATGTGGCTTGTGGTGTAGTGCTGTGGGAGTGGTGTGGGTTTGGTGTAACGCTGTGGGAGCGCTGTGGGCGTTACAGTAGGGGTGTTGGAGTGGTGTGGGCAGTGGTGTAGTGCTGTGGAGGTCGTGTGGGCAGTGGTGTAGTGCTGTGGGAGTGGTGTGGGCAGTGGTGTAGTGCAGTGGTAGTGGCGTTGGCAGATGATTAGTGCTGTGGGAGTGGAGTGGGCAGTGGTGTAGTGCAGTGGAAGTGGTGTGGGCAGTGGTGTAGTGCAGTTGGAGTGGTGTGGGCAGTGGTGTAACGCTGAGGGGGTGGTTTGGACAGTGGTGTAGTGCTGTGCGATTGGTGTGGGCAGTGGTGTAGTGCAGTGGTAGTGGTGTGGGCAGTGGTGTAGTGCTGTGGGTGTGGTGTAGGCAGTGGTGTAGTGCTGTTGGAGTGGTGTTGGCAGTGGTGTATCGCTGCTGGAGTGGTGTGGTAATTTGTGTAGTGCTGTGCGAGTGATGTGGGCAATGGTGTAGTGCTGTGGGAGTGGTGTGGGCAGTGCTGTAACGCTGCGGGAGTGGTGTGGGCAGTGGTGTAGCACTGCGGGAGTGGTGTGGGCAGTGGTGTAGCGATGCTGGAGTGGTCTGGGCGCTGGTATAGTGCTGCTGCAGCGGTGCGGGCTTTAGTTTAGCGCTGTTGGAGTGGTGTGGGCAGTGGTGTAGCGCTGTGGGAGTCTTGAGGGCAGTGGTGTAGCGCTGTGGGAGTGTTGTGGTCATTTTTGTAGCGCTGTGGGAGTGGTGTGTGCAGGGGTGTAGCGCTGTGGGAGTGTTGTGGGCAGTGGTGGTGCGCTGTGGGCGTGGTGTGGGCAGTGCTGTAGCGCTGTGGGAGTGGTGTGGGCGGTGGTGTAGCGCCTTGGGAGTGGTGTGGGCATTGGTGTAACGCTGTGGGAGTTGTATGGGCAGTGGTGTAGCGCTGTGGAAGTCGTGTGGGCAGTGGTGTAGCCCTGGGGGAGTGGTCTGTGTTGTGTCGCGCTGTGAGAGTGGCGTGGGCAATGGTGTAGCGCTGTGGGAGTGGTGTGGGCAATGGTGTAGCGCTGTGGGAGTGGTGTGGGCAATGGTGTAGCGCTGCGGGAGTGGTGTGGGCAGTGGTGTAGTGCTGTGGGAGTGGTGTTGGCATTGGTGTAACTCTGTGGGATTGGTGTGGGTAGTGGTGTAGTGCTGTAGGAGTGGTGTGGGTTGCGGTGTAGTGCTGTGGGAGTGTTATGGGCAGTGGTGTAGCGCTGTGGGAGTGGTGTGGGCAGTGGTGTCGCGCTGTGGGAGTGGTGTGGGCAGTGGTGTTTCGCTGTGTGGGTTGGTGTGGGCATTAGTGTAGCGCTGTGGGAGTGTTGTGGCATTACTATACCGCTGTTGGAGTGGTGTGGGTTATGGTGTAGCCCTGTGGGAGTGATGTGGGCAGTGGTTTTGCGCTGTGGGAGTGATGTGGGCAGGGGTGTAGCGCAGTGGGTGTAGTGTGGGCTGTGGTGTAGCGCTGTGGGAGTGGTGTGGGTTTGGTGTAACGCTGTGGGAGTGGCGTGGGCAGTGGAGTAGTGCTGCGGGAGTGGTGTGGGCAGTGGTGTAACGCTGTGGGAGTGGTGTGGGCATTAGTGTAGCGGTGTGTGAGTCGTGTGGGCAGTGGTGTATCGCTTTGGGAGTGGTGTAGGCAGTGGTGTTGCGCTGTGGGAGTTTTGTGGCCATTGGTGTAACTCTGTGGGAGTGGTGTGGGTATTTGTGTTGTACTGTGGGAGAGGTGTGGGTAGTGGTGTAGCGCTGTGAGAGTGGTGTGTGTAGTGGTGTATTGCTGTGGGAGTGGTGTGTGCAGAGGTGTAGCGCTGTTGGTGTGGTGTGGGCAGTGGTGTAGTGCTGCGGGAGTGGTGTGGGCAGTGGTTTAGTGCAGTGGGAGTGGTGTGGGATGTGGTGTAGTGCAGTGGGAGTGGTGTGGGATGTGGTGTAGTGCAGTGGGAGTGTTGTGGGCAGTGGTGTAGGGCTGTGGGAGTGGTGTGGACTGCGGTGTAGTGCTGTGGGACTGGTGTGGGCAGTGGTGTAGTGCTGTGGGAGTGGTGTGGGCAGAGGTGTAGGTCTGTGGGAGTGGAGTGGGCATGGTTGTAGTGCTGCTGGAGTGGTTTGGGCAGTGGTGTAGTGATGTGCGAGTGGTGTGGGCAGTGGTGTAATGCTGTGGGAGTGGTGTGAGCAGTGGTGTAGCTCTGCTGGAGTGATGTGGGCGGTGCTGTAACACTGCGGGAGTGGTGTGCGCAGTGGTGTAGCACTGCTGGATTTGCGTGGGCAGTGGTGTAGCGCTGTGGGAGTGGTGTGATCAGTGGTGTAGTGCTGTGGGAGTGGTGTGGGCAGTGGTGTAGCGCTGTGGGAGTGGTGTGGGCAGCGGTGTAGCGCTGTGGGAGTTGTGTGAGCAGTGGTGTAGCGCTGTGGGAGTTGTGTGAGCAGTGGTGTAGTGCTGTGGGAGTTGTGTGTGCAGTGGTGTACTGCTGTGGGTGTGGCGTGGGCAGTGGTGTAGCGCTGTGGGAGTTGTGTGAGCAGTGGTGTAGTGCTGTGGGAGTTGTGTGGGCAGTGTTGTACTGCTGTGGGAGTGGCGTGGGCAGTGGTGTAGCGCTGTGGGAGTGGTGAGGGCAGGAGTGTAGCGTTGCAGGAGTAGTGTGGGCAGTGGTGTAGCGCTGTGGGAGAGGTTTGTTCAGTGGTGTAGTGCTGTGGGAGTGGTGTGGGCAGTGGTGTAGCGCTGTGGGAGTGGTGTGGGCAGTGGTATAACGCTGTGGGATTGGGATGGTTAGTGGTGTAGTGCTTTGGGTGTGGCGTGGGCAGTGGTGTGGCTCTGTGGGAGTGGTGTGGGCAGTGGTGTTTCGCTGTGTGGGTTGGTGTGGGAATTAATGTATCGCTGTGGGAGTGTTGTGGCATTACTATACCGCTGCTGGAGTGGTGTGGGCAGTGCTGTAGCGCTGCGGGAGTGGTGTGGGCAGTGGTGTAGCACTGCGGGAGTGGTGTGGGCAGTGGTGTTCCGCTCTAGGAGTGGTGTGGGCAGTGGTGTAGCGCTGTGGGAGTGGTTTAGGAGGTGGTGTAGCGCTGTGGGAGTGGTGTGGGCAGTGGTGTAGTGCTGTGTGAGTTGTGTGGGCAGTGCTGTAGTACTGTGGCTGTGGTGTGGGCATTCGTGTAACGCTGTGGGAGAGGTTTGGGAAGTGGTGTAGTGCTTTAGGAGTGGTGTGGGCAGTGGTGTAGTTCTGTGGGAGTGGTGTTGGCGGTGGTGTGGGCAGTGGTGTAGTGCTGTGAGTGTGGTGTGTGCAGTGGTGTAGTTCTGTGGGAGTGGTGTGGGTAGTGTTGTGGGCAGTGGTGTAGTGCTGTGGGAGAGGTGTGGGCAGTGGTGTAGTTCTGTGGGAGTGGTGTGGGTTGTGGTGTAACGCTGTGGGAGTGGTGTGGGCCGTGGTGTAGCGCTGCGGGAGTGGTGTGTGCAGTGGTGTAGCGATGTGCGAGTGTTGTGGGCAGTGGTGTAGTGCTGTGGGAGTGGTTAAGGCAGTGGTATAGTGCTATGGGAGTGGTGTGGGCAGTGGTGTAGCGCTGTGCGAGTGGTGTGGGCAGTGGTTTAGTGCTGTGGGAGTGGTGTGGTTATCGGTGTACTGCTGTGGGAGTGGTGTGGGTAGTGGTCTAGTGCTGTGGGAGAGGTTTGGGCAGTGGTGTAGCGCTGTGTGTGTGGTGTGGGTAGTGGTGTAGTGCTGTGGGAGTGGTGTGGGTTGTGGTGTAGTGCTGTGCGAGTGTTGTGGGAGGTGGTGTAGAGCTGTGGGAGTGGTGTGGGCTGTGGTGTAGTGCTGTGGGAGTTGTGTGGGCAGTGGTGTAGTACTGTGGCGGTGGTGTGGGCATTAGTGTAGCGCTGTGGGTGTGTTGTGGCATTACTATACCGCTGCTGGAGTGGTGTGGGTTGTGGTGTAGCCTTTGGGAGTGATGTGGGCAGTGGTTTAGCGTTGTGGGAGTGATTTGGGATGTGGTGTAGCGCAGTGGGAGTGTTGTGGGCTGTGGTGTCGCGCTGTGGGAGTGGTGTGAGTTTGGTGTAACACTGTGGGAGTGGCGTGGGCAGTGGTGTAGTGCTGCGGGAGTGGTGTCGGCATTAGTGTAGCGGTGTGGGAGTCGTGTGGGCAGTGGTGTAGCGCTATGAGAGTTGTGAGGGTACTGGTGTAACGCTGTGGGATTGTTGTGGGCAGTGGTGTAGCGCTCTGGGAGTGGTCTGTGTTGTGTCGCGCTGTGAGAGTGGCGTGGGCAATGGTGTAGCGCTGTGGGAGTGGTGTGGGCAATGGTGTAGCGCTGTGGGAGTGGTGTGGGCAATGGTGTAGCGCTGTGGGAGTGGTGTGGGCAGTGGTGTAGTGCTGTGGGAGTGGTGTTGGCATTGGTGTAACTCTGTGGGATTGGTGTGGGTAGTGGTGTAGTGCTGTAGGAGTGGTGTGGGTTGCGGTGTAGTGCTGTGGGAGTGTTATGGGCAGTGGTGTAGCGCTGTGGGAGTGGTGTGGGCAGTGGTGTCGCGCTGTGGGAGTGGTGTGGGCAGTGGTGTTTCGCTGTGTGGGTTGGTGTGGGCATTAGTGTAGCGCTGTGGGAGTGTTGTGGCATTACTATACCGCTGTTGGAGTGGTGTGGGTTATGGTGTAGCCCTGTGGGAGTGATGTGGGCAGTGGTTTTGCGCTGTGGGAGTGATGTGGGCAGGGGTGTAGCGCAGTGGGTGTAGTGTGGGCTGTGGTGTAGCGCTGTGGGAGTGGTGTGGGTTTGGTGTAACGCTGTGGGAGTGGCGTGGGCAGTGGAGTAGTGCTGCGGGAGTGGTGTGGGCAGTGGTGTAACGCTGTGGGAGTGGTGTGGGCATTAGTGTAGCGGTGTGTGAGTCGTGTGGGCAGTGGTGTATCGCTTTGGGAGTGGTGTAGGCAGTGGTGTTGCGCTGTGGGAGTTTTGTGGCCATTGGTGTAACTCTGTGGGAGTGGTGTGGGTATTTGTGTTGTACTGTGGGAGAGGTGTGGGTAGTGGTGTAGCGCTGTGAGAGTGGTGTGTGTAGTGGTGTATTGCTGTGGGAGTGGTGTGTGCAGAGGTGTAGCGCTGTTGGTGTGGTGTGGGCAGTGGTGTAGTGCTGCGGGAGTGGTGTGGGCAGTGGTTTAGTGCAGTGGGAGTGGTGTGGGATGTGGTGTAGTGCAGTGGGAGTGGTGTGGGATGTGGTGTAGTGCAGTGGGAGTGTTGTGGGCAGTGGTGTAGGGCTGTGGGAGTGGTGTGGACTGCGGTGTAGTGCTGTGGGACTGGTGTGGGCAGTGGTGTAGTGCTGTGGGAGTGGTGTGGGCAGAGGTGTAGGTCTGTGGGAGTGGAGTGGGCATGGTTGTAGTGCTGCTGGAGTGGTTTGGGCAGTGGTGTAGTGATGTGCGAGTGGTGTGGGCAGTGGTGTAATGCTGTGGGAGTGGTGTGAGCAGTGGTGTAGCTCTGCTGGAGTGATGTGGGCGGTGCTGTAACACTGCGGGAGTGGTGTGCGCAGTGGTGTAGCACTGCTGGATTTGCGTGGGCAGTGGTGTAGCGCTGTGGGAGTGGTGTGGTCAGTGGTGTAGTGCTGTGGGAGTGGTGTGGGCAGTGGTGTAGCGCTGTGGGAGTGGTGTGGGCAGCGGTGTAGCGCTGTGGGAGTTGTGTGAGCAGTGGTGTAGCGCTGTGGGAGTTGTGTGAGCAGTGGTGTAGTGCTGTGGGAGTTGTGTGTGCAGTGGTGTACTGCTGTGGGTGTGGCGTGGGCAGTGGTGTAGCGCTGTGGGAGTTGTGTGAGCAGTGGTGTAGTGCTGTGGGAGTTGTGTGGGCAGTGTTGTACTGCTGTGGGAGTGGCGTGGGCAGTGGTGTAGCGCTGTGGGAGTGGTGAGGGCAGGAGTGTAGCGTTGCAGGAGTAGTGTGGGCAGTGGTGTAGCGCTGTGGGAGAGGTTTGTTCAGTGGTGTAGTGCTGTGGGAGTGGTGTGGGCAGTGGTGTAGCGCTGTGGGAGTGGTGTGGGCAGTGGTATAACGCTGTGGGATTGGGATGGTTAGTGGTGTAGTGCTTTGGGTGTGGCGTGGGCAGTGGTGTGGCGCTGTGGGAGTGGTGTGGGCAGTGGTGTTTCGCTGTGTGGGTTGGTGTGGGAATTAATGTATCGCTGTGGGAGTGTTGTGGCATTACTATACCGCTGCTGGAGTGGTGTGGGCAGTGGTGTAGCGCTGCTGGAGTGGTGTGGGCAGTGCTGTAGCGCTGCGGGAGTGGTGTGGGCAGTGGTGTAGCACTGCGGGAGTGGTGTGGGCAGTGGTGTTCCGCTCTAGGAGTGGTGTGGGCAGTGGTGTAGCGCTGTGGGAGTGGTTTAGGAGGTGGTGTAGCGCTGTGGGAGTGGTGTGGGCAGTGGTGTAGTGCTGTGTGAGTTGTGTGGGCAGTGCTGTAGTACTGTGGCTGTGGTGTGGGCATTCGTGTAACGCTGTGGGAGAGGTTTGGGAAGTGGTGTAGTGCTTTAGGAGTGGTGTGGGCAGTGGTGTAGTTCTGTGGGAGTGGTGTTGGCGGTGGTGTGGGCAGTGGTGTAGTGCTGTGAGTGTGGTGTGTGCAGTGGTGTAGTTCTGTGGGAGTGGTGTGGGTAGTGTTGTGGGCAGTGGTGTAGTGCTGTGGGAGAGGTGTGGGCAGTGGTGTAGTTCTGTGGGAGTGGTGTGGGTTGTGGTGTAACGCTGTGGGAGTGGTGTGGGCCGTGGTGTAGCGCTGCGGGAGTGGTGTGTGCAGTGGTGTAGCGATGTGCGAGTGTTGTGGGCAGTGGTGTAGTGCTGTGGGAGTGGTTAAGGCAGTGGTATAGTGCTATGGGAGTGGTGTGGGCAGTGGTGTAGCGCTGTGCGAGTGGTGTGGGCAGTGGTTTAGTGCTGTGGGAGTGGTGTGGTTATCGGTGTACTGCTGTGGGAGTGGTGTGGGTAGTGGTCTAGTGCTGTGGGAGAGGTTTGGGCAGTGGTGTAGCGCTGTGTGTGTGGTGTGGGTAGTGGTGTAGTGCTGTGGGAGTGGTGTGGGTTGTGGTGTAGTGCTGTGCGAGTGTTGTGGGAGGTGGTGTAGAGCTGTGGGAGTGGTGTGGGCTGTGGTGTAGTGCTGTGGGAGTTGTGTGGGCAGTGGTGTAGTACTGTGGCGGTGGTGTGGGCATTAGTGTAGCGCTGTGGGTGTGTTGTGGCATTACTATACCGCTGCTGGAGTGGTGTGGGTTGTGGTGTAGCCTTTGGGAGTGATGTGGGCAGTGGTTTAGCGTTGTGGGAGTGATTTGGGATGTGGTGTAGCGCAGTGGGAGTGTTGTGGGCTGTGGTGTCGCGCTGTGGGAGTGGTGTGAGTTTGGTGTAACACTGTGGGAGTGGCGTGGGCAGTGGTGTAGTGCTGCGGGAGTGGTGTCGGCATTAGTGTAGCGGTGTGGGAGTCGTGTGGGCAGTGGTGTAGCGCTATGAGAGTTGTGAGGGTACTGGTGTAACGCTGTGGGATTGTTGTGGGCAGTGGTGTAGCGCTCTGGGAGTGGTGTGGGCAGTGGTGTTTTGCTGTAGGAGTGGTGTGGGCAGTGGTGTAGTACTGTGCGAGTTGTGTGGGCATTGGTGTAACGCTGTGGGAGTGGTTTGGGTAGTCGTGTAGTGCTTTAGGAGTGGTGTGGGCAGTGCTGTAGTTCTGAAGGAGTGGTGTGGGCAGTGGTGTGGGCAGTGCTGTAGTTCTGAGGGAGTGGTGTGGGCAGTGGTGTAGCGCTGTGGGTAGTGGAGTGGGCAGGGGTGTAGTGCTGTGGGAGTGGTGTGAGCAGTGGTGTAGTTCTGTGGGAGTGGTGTGGGCAGTGGTGTAGTTCTGTGGGAGTGGTGTAGATTGTGGTGTAGCGCAGTGGGAGTGTTGTGGGCAGCGTTGTAACGCTGCGGGAGTGGTGTGGGCAGTGGTTTAGCGATGTGGGAGTGGAGTGGGCAGTGGTGTAGTTCTGTGGGAGTGGTGTGTGTTGTGGTGTAACGCTGTGGGAGTGTTGTGGGCAGTGTTGTAGCGCTTTGGGAGTGGCGTGGGCAGTGTTGTAGCGCTGTGGGAGTGGTGTGGGAAGTGGTGTAGTGCTGTGGGAGTGGTGTGGGCAGTGGTGTTGCGCTATGGGAGTGTTGTGGGAGGTGGTGTAGCGCTGTGGGAGTGGTGTGGGCAGTGGTGTAGTGCTGTGGGAGTTGTGTGGGCAGTGGTGTAGTACTGTGGCTGTGGTGTGGGCATTCGTGTAACGCTGTGGGAGAGGTTTGGGAAGTGGTGTAGTGCTTTAGGAGTGGTGTGGGCAGTGGTGTAGTTCTGTGGGAGTGGTGTGAGTTGTGGTGTGGTGCTGTGCGAGTGATGTGGGCAGTGGTTTAGAGTTGTGGGAGTGATTTGGGATGTGGTGTAGCGCAGTGGGAGTGTTGTGGGCTGTGGTGTCGCGCTGTGGGAGTGGTGTGAGTTTGGTGTAACACTGTGGGAGTGGTGTGGGCAGTGGTGTAGTGCTGCGGGAGTGGTGTCGGCATTAGTGTAGCGGTGTGGGAGTCGTGTGGGCAGTGGTGTAGCGCTATGAGAGTTGTGAGGGTACTGGTGTAACGCTGTGGGATTGTTGTGGGCAGTGGTGTAGCGCTCTGGGAGTGGTGTGGGCAGTGGTGTTTTGCTGTAGGAGTGGTGTGGGCAGTGGTGTAGTACTGTGCGAGTTGTGTGGGCATTGGTGTAACGCTGTGGGAGTGGTTTGGGTAGTCGTGTAGTGCTTTAGGAGTGGTGTGGGCAGTGCTGTAGTTCTGAAGGAGTGGTGTGGGCAGTGGTGTGGGCAGTGCTGTAGTTCTGAGGGAGTGGTGTGGGCAGTGGTGTAGCGCTGTGGGTAGTGGAGTGGGCAGGGGTGTAGTGCTGTGGGAGTGGTGTGAGCAGTGGTGTAGTTCTGTGGGAGTGGTGTGGGCAGTGGTGTAGTTCTGTGGGAGTGGTGTAGATTGTGGTGTAGCGCAGTGGGAGTGTTGTGGGCAGCGTTGTAACGCTGCGGGAGTGGTGTGGGCAGTGGTTTAGCGATGTGGGAGTGGAGTGGGCAGTGGTGTAGTTCTGTGGGAGTGGTGTGGGCAGTGGTGTGGGCAGTGGTGTAGTGCTGTGGGTGTGGTGTGTGCAGTGGTGTAGTTCTTCGGGAGTGGTGTGGGTAGTGTTGTGGGCAGTGGTGTAGTGCTGTGGGAGAGGTGTGGGCAGTGGTGTAGTTCTGTGGGAGTGGTGTCGCTTGTGGTGTAACGCTGTGGGAGTGGTGTGGGCCGTGGTGTAGCGCTGCGGGAGTGGTGTGTGCAGTGGTGTAGCGATGTGGGAGTGTTGTGGGCAGTGGTGTAGTGCTGCGGGAGTGGTTAAGGCAGTGGTATAGTGCTATGGGAGTGGTGTGGGCAGTGGTGTAGCGCTGTGCGAGTGGTGTGGGCAGTGGTTTAGTGCTGTGGGAGTGGTGTGGGCAGTGGTGTAGCGCTGTGTAAGTGGTGTAGGTAGTGGTGTAGTGCTGTGGGAGTGGTGTGGGTTGTGGTGTAGTGCTGAGCGAGTGTTGTGGGCAGTGGTGTAGCGCTGTGGGAGTGGTGTGGGCAGTGGTGTCGCGCTGTGGGAGTGGTGTGGGCAGTGGTGTTTCGCTGTGTGGTTTGGTGTGGGCATTAGTGTAGCGTTGTGGGTGTGTTGTGGCATTACTATACCGCTGCTGGAGTGGTGTGGGTTGTGGTGTAGCCTTTGGGAGTGATGTGGGCAGTGGTTTAGCGGTGTGGGAGTGATTTGGGATGTGGTGTAGCGCAGTGGGAGTGATGTGGGCTGTGGTGTCGCGCTGTGGGAGTGGTGTGGGTTTGGTGTAACGCTGTGTGAGTGGCGTGGGCAGTGGTGTAGTGCTGCGGGAGTGGTGTCGGCATTAGTGTAGCGGTGTGGGAGTCGTGTGGGCAGTGGTGTAGCGCTGTGAGAGTTGTGAGGGTACTGGTGTAACGCTGTGGGATTGTTGTGGGCAGTGGTGTAGCGCTCTGGGAGTGGTGTGGGCAGTGGTGTAGTGCTGTGGGAGGGGTGATGGCAGTGGTGTACTGCTCTGTGAGTGGTGTGGACAGTGGTGTAGCGCTGTGGGAGTGGTGTGGGTAGTGCTGTAGTGCTGTGGGAGTGGGGTGAGCAGTGGTGTAGCGCTGTGGGAGTGGTGTGGGTAGTGGTGTAGTGCAGTGGGAGTGGTGTGGGTAGTGGTGTAGTGCTGTGGGAGTGGTGTGGGCAGAGGTGCTGCGCTGTGGGATTGGTGTGGGTAGTCGTGTAGTGCTGTGGGAGTGGTGAGGGTTTGGTGTAACGCTGTGGGAGCGGTGTGGGCATTAGTGTAGGGGTGTTGGAGTGGTGTGGGCAGTGGTGTAGTGCTGTGGGAGTCGTGTGGGCAGTGGTGTAGTGCAGTCGGAGTGATGTGGCTTGTGGTGTAGTGCTGTGGGAGTGGTGTGGGTTTGGTGTAACGCTGTGGGAGCGCTGTGGGCATTAGTGTAGGGGTGTTGGAGTGGTGTGGGCAGGGGTGTAGTGCTGTGGAGGTCGTGTGGGCAGTGGTGTAGTGCAGTCGGAGTGGCGTTGGCAGAGGATGAGTGCAGTGGGAGTGGTGTGGGCAGTGATGTAGTGCTGTGGGAGTGGTGTGGGTAGTGGTGTAGTGCTGTGGGAGTGGTGTGGGCAGAGGTGCTGCGCTGTGGGAGTGGTGTTGAGTAGTCGTGTAGTGCTGTGGGAGTGGTCTGGGCAGTGGTGTAGTGCAGTGGTAGTGGTGTGGGCAGTGGTGTAGTGCTGTGGGTGTGGTGTGGGCAGTGGTGTAGTGCTGTTGGAGTGGTGTAGGCAGTGATGTATCGCTGCTGGAGTGGTGTGGGAATTTGTGTAGTGCTGTGCGAGTGATGTGGGCAATGGTGTGCTGTGGGTGTGGTGTGGGCAGTGCTGTAACGCTGCGGGAGTGGTGTGGGCAGTGGTGTAGCACTGCGGGAGTGGTGTGGGCAGTGGTGTAGCGATGCTGGAGTGGTCTGGGCGCTGGTATAGTGCTGCTGCAGCGGTGCGGGCTTTAGTTTAGCGCTGTTGGAGTGGTGTGGGCAGTGGTGTAGCGCTGTGGGAGTGTTGTGGTCATTTTTGTAGCGCTGTGGGAGTGGTGTGTGCAGGGGTGTAGCGCTGTGGGAGTGTTGTGGGCAGTGGTGGTGCGCTGTGGGCGTGGTGTGGGCAGTGGTGTCGCGCTGTGGGAGTGGTGTTTTGCTGTAGGAGTGGTGTGGGCAGTGGTGTAGTACTGTGGGAGTTGTGTGGGCATTGGTGTAACGCTGTGGGAGTGGTGTGGGTAGTCGTGTAGTGCTTTAGGAGTGGTGTTAGCAGTGCTGTAGCGCTGTGGGAGTGGTGTGGGCAGTGGTGTTTTGCTGTAGGAGTGGTGTGGGCAGTGGTGTAGTACAGTGGGAGTTGTGTGGGCATTGGTGTAACGCTGTGGGAGTGGTGTGGGTAGTCGTGTAGTGCTTTAGGAGTGGTGTGGGCAGTGCTGTAGTTCTAAAGGAGTGGTGTGGGCAGTGGTGTAGTTCTGTGCGAGTGGTGTGGGCAGTGGTGTGGGCAGTGCTGTAGTTCTGAGGGAGTGGTGTGGGCAGTGGTGTAGCGCTGTGGGTAGTGGAGTGGGCAGTGGTGTAGTGCTGTGGGAGTGGTGTGAGCAGTGGTGTAGTTCTGTAGGAGTGGTGTGGGCAGTGGTGTAGTTCTGTGGGAGTGGTGTAGATTGTGGTGTAGCGCAGTGGGAGTGTTGTGGGCAGCGTTGTAACGCTGCGGGAGTGGCGTGGGCAGTGGTTTAGCGATGTGGGAGTGGTGTGGGCAGTGGTGTAGTTCTGTGGGAGTGGTGTGGGCAGTGGTGTAATTATGTGGGAGTGGTGTGTGTTGTGGTGTAACGCTGTGGGAGTGTTGTGGGCAGTGTTGTAGCGCTTTGGGAGTGGCGTGGGCACTGTTGTAGCGCTGTGGGAGTGGTGTGTGAAGTGGTGTAGTGCTGTGGGAGTGGTGCGGGCAGTAGTGTAGCGCTGGGGGAGTGTTGTGGGCAGTGGTGTTGCGCTGTGGGAGTGGTGTGGGCAGTGGTGTTGCGCTGTGGGAGTGTTGTGGGAGTTGGTGTAGCGCTGTGGGAGTGGTGTGGGCAGTGGTGTAGTGCTGTGGGATTTGTGTGGGCAGTGGTGTAGTACTGTGGCGGTGGTGTGGGCATTCGTGTAACGCTGTGGGAGAGGTTTGGGAAGTGGTGTAGTGCTGTGGGAGTGGTGTTGGCATTGGTGTAACTCTGTGGGATTGGTGTGGGTAGTGGTGTAGTGCTGTAGGAGTGGTGTGGGTTGTGGTGTAGTGCTGTGGGAGTGTTGTGGGCAGTGGTGTAGCGCTGTGGGAGTGGTGTGGGCAGTGGTGTCGCGCTGTGGGAGTGGTGTGGGCAGTGGTGTTTCGCTGTGTGGGTTGGTGTGGGCATTAGTGTAGCGCTGTGGGAGTGTTGTGGCATTACTATACCGCTGTTGGAGTGGTGTGTGTTATGGTGTAGCCCTGTGGGAGTGATGAGGGCAGTGGTTTTGCGCTATGGGAGTGATGTGGGCAGGGGTGTAGCGCAGTGGGTGTGGTGTGGGCTGTGGTGTAGCGCTGTGGGAGTGGTGTGGGCATTAGTGTAGCGGTGTGGGAGTCGTGTGGGCAGTGGTGTAGCGCTGTGGGAGTTGTGTGGGCAGTGGTGTAGCGCTGTGTGAGTGGTGTGGGCAGTGGTGTAACGCCGTGGGATTGGTGTGGGCCGTGGTGTAGCGCTGGTGCAGTGGTGTTGTCAGTGGTGTAGTGCTGTGGGAGTGGTGTGGGCAGTGGTGTATCGCTGCTGGAGTGGTGTGGGAAGTGGTCTAGTGCTGTGCGAGTGATGTGGGCAGTGGTGTAGTGCTGTGGGAGTGGTGTGGGCAGTGCTGTAACGCTGCGGGAGTGGTGTGGGCAGTTGTGTAGCACTGCGGGAGTGGTGTGGGCAGTGGTATAGCAATGCTGGAGTGGTCTGCGCACTGGTATAGTGCTGCTGGAGCGGTGCGGGCTTTAGTTAAGCGCTGTGGGAGTCGTGTGGGCAGTGGTGTAGCGCTGTGGGATTCTTGTGGGCAGTGGTGTAGCGCTGTGGGAGTGGTGTGGGCAGTAGTGTTGCGCTGTGGGAGTGGTGTGTGTAGGGGTGTAGCGCTGTGGGAGTGTTGTTGGCAGTGGTGGTGCGTTGTGGGTGTGGTGTGGGCAGTGGTGTAGCGCAGTGGGAGTGGTGTGGGCAGTGGTGTTTTGCTGTGGGAGTGGTGTGGGCAGTGGTGTAGTACTGTGGGAGTGGTGTGGGCAGTGGTGTTTTGCTGTAGGAGTGGTGTGGGCAGTGGTGTAGTACAG
This sequence comes from Cetorhinus maximus, assembly GCF_964194155.1. Taxonomy (NCBI): domain Eukaryota; kingdom Metazoa; phylum Chordata; class Chondrichthyes; order Lamniformes; family Cetorhinidae; genus Cetorhinus; species Cetorhinus maximus. Next base: position 329,376 of record NW_027596235.1, on the reverse strand, counting down.
TGGGAGTTGTGTGGGCATTGGTGTAACGCTGTGGGAGTGGTGTGGGTAGTCGTGTAGTGCTTTAGGAGTGGTGTGGGCAGTGCTGTAGTTCTAAAGGAGTGGTGTGGGCAGTGGTGTAGTTCTGTGCGAGTGGTGTGGGCAGTGGTGTGGGCAGTGCTGTAGTTCTGAGGGAGTGGTGTGGGCAGTGGTGTAGCGCTGTGGGTAGTGGAGTGGGCAGTGGTGTAGTGCTGTGGGAGTGGTGTGAGCAGTGGTGTAGTTCTGTAGGAGTGGTGTGGGCAGTGGTGTAGTTCTGTGGGAGTGGTGTAGATTGTGGTGTAGCGCAGTGGGAGTGTTGTGGGCAGCGTTGTAACGCTGCGGGAGTGGCGTGGGCAGTGGTTTAGCGATGTGGGAGTGGTGTGGGCAGTGGTGTAGTTCTGTGGGAGTGGTGTGGGCAGTGGTGTAATTATGTGGGAGTGGTGTGTGTTGTGGTGTAACGCTGTGGGAGTGTTGTGGGCAGTGTTGTAGCGCTTTGGGAGTGGCGTGGGCACTGTTGTAGCGCTGTGGGAGTGGTGTGTGAAGTGGTGTAGTGCTGTGGGAGTGGTGCGGGCAGTAGTGTAGCGCTGGGGGAGTGTTGTGGGCAGTGGTGTTGCGCTGTGGGAGTGGTGTGGGCAGTGGTGTTGCGCTGTGGGAGTGTTGTGGGAGTTGGTGTAGCGCTGTGGGAGTGGTGTGGGCAGTGGTGTAGTGCTGTGGGATTTGTGTGGGCAGTGGTGTAGTACTGTGGCGGTGGTGTGGGCATTCGTGTAACGCTGTGGGAGAGGTTTGGGAAGTGGTGTAGTGCTGTGGGAGTGGTGTTGGCATTGGTGTAACTCTGTGGGATTGGTGTGGGTAGTGGTGTAGTGCTGTAGGAGTGGTGTGGGTTGTGGTGTAGTGCTGTGGGAGTGTTGTGGGCAGTGGTGTAGCGCTGTGGGAGTGGTGTGGGCAGTGGTGTCGCGCTGTGGGAGTGGTGTGGGCAGTGGTGTTTCGCTGTGTGGGTTGGTGTGGGCATTAGTGTAGCGCTGTGGGAGTGTTGTGGCATTACTATACCGCTGTTGGAGTGGTGTGTGTTATGGTGTAGCCCTGTGGGAGTGATGAGGGCAGTGGTTTTGCGCTATGGGAGTGATGTGGGCAGGGGTGTAGCGCAGTGGGTGTGGTGTGGGCTGTGGTGTAGCGCTGTGGGAGTGGTGTGGGCATTAGTGTAGCGGTGTGGGAGTCGTGTGGGCAGTGGTGTAGCGCTGTGGGAGTTGTGTGGGCAGTGGTGTAGCGCTGTGTGAGTGGTGTGGGCAGTGGTGTAACGCCGTGGGATTGGTGTGGGCCGTGGTGTAGCGCTGGTGCAGTGGTGTTGTCAGTGGTGTAGTGCTGTGGGAGTGGTGTGGGCAGTGGTGTATCGCTGCTGGAGTGGTGTGGGAAGTGGTCTAGTGCTGTGCGAGTGATGTGGGCAGTGGTGTAGTGCTGTGGGAGTGGTGTGGGCAGTGCTGTAACGCTGCGGGAGTGGTGTGGGCAGTTGTGTAGCACTGCGGGAGTGGTGTGGGCAGTGGTATAGCAATGCTGGAGTGGTCTGCGCACTGGTATAGTGCTGCTGGAGCGGTGCGGGCTTTAGTTAAGCGCTGTGGGAGTCGTGTGGGCAGTGGTGTAGCGCTGTGGGATTCTTGTGGGCAGTGGTGTAGCGCTGTGGGAGTGGTGTGGGCAGTAGTGTTGCGCTGTGGGAGTGGTGTGTGTAGGGGTGTAGCGCTGTGGGAGTGTTGTTGGCAGTGGTGGTGCGTTGTGGGTGTGGTGTGGGCAGTGGTGTAGCGCAGTGGGAGTGGTGTGGGCAGTGGTGTTTTGCTGTGGGAGTGGTGTGGGCAGTGGTGTAGTACTGTGGGAGTGGTGTGGGCATTGGTGTAACGCTGTGGGAGTGGTGTGGGTAGTTGTGTAATGCTGTGGGAGTGGTTAAGGCAGTGTTATAGTACTATGGGGGTGGTGTGGGCAGTGGTGTATCGCTGTGGGAGTCGTGTGGGCAGTGGTGTAATGCAGAGGGAGTGGTGTGGGCAGTGGTGTAGTACTGTGGGAGTGGTGTGTGCGGTGGTGTAGCTCTGTGGGAGTGGTGTGGGCAGTGGTGTAGTGCTGTGGGAGTGGTGTTGGCATTGATGTAACTCTGTGGGATTGGTGTGGGTAGTGCTGTAGTGCTGTAGGAGTAGTGTGGGTTGTGGTGTAGTGCTGTGGGAGTGTTGTGGGCAGTGGTGTAGCGCTGTTGGAGTGGTGTGGGCAGTGGTGTCGCGCTGTGGGAGTGGTCTGGGCAGTGGTGTTTTGCTGTGTGGGTTGGTGTGGTCATTAGTGTAGCGCTGTGGGAGTGGGGAGTGTTGTGGCATTACTATACCGCTGCTGGAGTGGTTTGGGTTATGATGTAGCCCTGTGGGAGTGATGTGGGCAGTGGTTTTGCGCTGTGGGTGTGATGTGGGCAGTGGTGTAGCGCAGTGGGTGTGGTGTGGGCTGTGGTGTAGCGCTGTGGGAGTGATGTGGGTTTGGTGTAACGCTGTGGGAGTGGCGTGGGCATTAGTGTAGCGGTGTGGGAGTCGTGTGGGCAGTGGTGTAGCGCTGTGGGAGTTGTGTGGGCAGTGGTGTAGCGCAGTGGGAGTGGTGTGGGCAGTGGTGTTTTGTTGTGGGAGTGGTGAGGGCAGTGGTGTTGTACTGTGGGAGTGGTGTGGGCATTGGTGTAACGCTGTGGGAGTGGTGTGGGTAGTGGTGTAGTGCTGTGGGAGTGGTTAAGGCAGTGTTATAGTGCTATGGGGGTGGTGTGGGCAGTGGTGTAGCGCTGTGGGAGTGGTGTGGGCAGTGGTGTAATGCAGAGGGAGTGGTGTGGGCAGTGGTGTAGCGCTGTGGGAGTGGTGTGGGCGGTGGTGTAGCGCTGTGGGAGTGGTGTGGGCAGTGGTGCAGTGCTGTGGGAGTGGTTTTGGCATTGGTGTAACTCTGCGGGATTGGTGTGGGTAGTGGTGTAGTGCTGTAGGAGTGGTGTGGGTTGTGGTGTAGTGCTGTGGGAGTGTTGTGGGCAGTGGTGTAGCGCTGTGGGAGTGGTGTGGGCAGTGGTGTAGCGCTGTGGGAGTTGTGTGGGCAGTGGTGTAGCGCAGTGGGAGTGGTCTGGGCAGTGGTGTTTCGCTGTGTGTGTTGGTGTGGGCATTAGTGTACCGCTTTGGGAGTGTTGTGGCATTACTATACCGCTGCTGGAGTGGTGTGGGTTATGATGTAGCCCTGTGGGAGTGATGTGGGCAGTGGTTTTGCGCTGTGGGTGAAATGTGGGCAGTGGTGTAGCGCAGTGGGTGTGGTGTGGGCTGTGGTGTAGCGCTGTGGGAGTGGTGTGGGTTTGGTGTAACGCTGTGGGAGTGGCGTGGGCATTAGTGTAGCGGTGTGGGAGTCGTGTGGGCAGTGGTGTAGCGCTGTGGGAGTTGTGTGGGCAGTGGTGTAGCGCTGTGTGAGTGGTGTGGGCAGTGGTGTATCGCTGCTGGAGTGGTGTGGGAAGTGGTCTAGTGCTGTGCGAGTGATCTGGGCAGTGGTGTACTGCTGTGGGAGTGGTGTGGGCAGTGCTGTAACGCTGCGGGAGTGGTGTGGGCAGTGATGTAGCACTGCGGGAGTGGTGTGGGCAGTGGTGTAGCAATGCTGGAGTGGTCTGGGCACTGGTATAGTGCTGCTGGAGCGGTGCGGGCTTTTGTTTAGCGCTGTGGGAGTGGTGTGGGCAGTGGTGTAGCGCTGTGGGATTCTTGTGGGCAGTGGTGTAGCGCTTTGGGAGTGGTGAGGGCAGTGGTGTTGCGCTGTGGGAGTGGTGTGTGCAGGGGTGTAGCGCTGTGGGAGTGTTGTGGGCAGTGGTGGTGCGCTGTGGGAGTGGTGTGGGCAGTGGAGTTTTGCTGTGGGAGTGGTGTGGGCAGTGGTGTAGTACTGTGGGAGTGGTGTGTAGGCATTGGTGTAACGCTGTGGGAGTGGTGTGGGTAGTGGTGTAGAGCTTTAGGAGTGGTGTGGGCAGTGCTGTAGTTCTGAGGGAGTGGTGTGGGCAGTGGTGTAGTTCTGTGGGAGTGGTGTGGGCAGTGGTGCGGGCTGTGGTGTAATTCTCTGGGAGTGGTGTGGGCAGTGCTGTAGTTCTGTGGGAGTGGTGTGGGCAGTGGTGTACCGCTTTGGGTAGTATTTTGTGCAATGGTGTAGTACTGTGGGAGTGGTGTGAGCAGTGGCGTAGTTCTGTGGGAGTGGTGCGGGCAGTGGTGTAGTTCTGTGGGAGTGGTGTGGGTAGTTGTGTAGCGCAGTGGGAGTGTTGTGGGCAGCGTTGTAACGCTGCGGGAGTGGTGTGGGCAATGGTTTAGTGATGTGGGAGTGGTGTGGGCAGTGGTGTAGTGCTGAGGGAGTGGTGTGGGCAGTGGTGTAGCCTTGTTGGTGTGGTGTGGGCAGTGGTGTTTCGCTGTGTGGGTTGGTGTGGGCATTAGTGTAGCGCTGAGGATGTGTTGTGGCATTACTATACCGCTTTTGGAGTGGTGTGTGTTATGGTGCAGCCCTGTGGGTGTGATGTGGGCAGTGGTGTAGCGCAGTGGGTGTGGTGTAGGCTGTGGTGTAGCGCTGTGGGAGTGGTGTGGGTTTGGTGTAACGCTGTGGGAGTGGCGTTGGCATTAGTGTAGCGGTGTGGGAGTCGTGTGGGCAGTGGTGTAGCGCTGCTGGAGTGGTGTGGGAAGTGGTCTAGTGCTGTGCGAGTGATGTGGGCAGTGGTGTAGTGCTGTGGGAGTGGTGTGGGCAGTGCTGTAACGCTGCGGGAGTGGTGTGGGCAGTGGTGTAGTACTGCGGGAGTGGTTTGGGAAGTGGTGTAGCAATGCTGGAGTGGTCTGGGCACTGGTATAGTGCTGCTGGAGAGGTGCGGGCTTTAGTTTAGCGCTGTGGGAGTGGTGTGGGCAGTGATGTAGCGCTGTGGGATTCTTGTGGGCAGTGGTGTAGCGCTGTGGGAGTGGTGTGGGCAGTGGTGTTGCGCTGTGGGAGTGGTGTGTGCAGGGGTGTAGCGCTGTGGGAGTGTTGTGGGCAGTGGTGGTGCGCTGTGGGAGTGGTGTGGGCAGTGGTGTAGCGCTGTGGGAGTGGTGTGGGCAGTGGAGTTTTGCTGTGGGAGTGGTGTGGGCAGTGGTGTAGTACTGTGGGAGTGGTGTGTAGGCATTGGTGGAACGCTGTGGGAGTGGTGTTGGTAGTGGTGTAGTGCTATAGGAGTGGTGTGGGCAGTGCTCTAGTTCTGAGGGAGTGGTGTGGGCAGTGGTGTAGTTCTGTGGGAGTGGTGTGGGCAGTGGTGTGGGCAGTGGTGTAATTCTCTGGGACTGGTTTGGGCAGTGCTGTAGTTCTGTGGGAGTGGTGTGGGCAGTGGTGTAGCGCTGTGGGTAGTGGTGTGGGCAGAGCTGTAGTACTGTGGGAGTGGTGTGAGCAGTGGTGTAGTTCTGTGGGAGTGGTGTGGGCAGTGGTGTAGTTCTGAGGGAGTGGTGTGGGTTGTTGTGTAGCACAGTGGGAGTGTTGTGGACTGCAGTGGTGTGGGCAATGGTTTAGTGATGTGGGAGTGGTGTGGGCAGTGGTGTAGTGCTGAGGGAGTGGTGTGGGCAGTGGTGTAGCCTTGTTGGAGTGGTGTGGGCAGTGGTGTAGTTCTGTCGGAGTGGTGTGGGTAGTGGTGTAATTCTCTGGGAGTGGTGTGGGTTGTGGTGTAACGCTGTGGGAGTGTTGTGGGCAGTGTTGTAGCGCTTTGGGAGTGGTGTGGGCAGTGTTTTTGGCGCTGTGGGAGTGGTGTGCGCAGTGCTGCAGCGCTGTGGGAGTGGTGTGTGTTCTGGTGTAGCGCTGTGGGAGTGGTTTGTGTTGTGTCGCGCTGTGGGAGTGGCGTGGGCAGTGGTGTAGCGCTGTGGGAGTGGCGTGGGCAGTGTTGTAGTGCTGTTCGAGTGGTGTGGGCTGTGGTGTAGTGCTGTGGGAATGGCGTGGGCAGTGGTGTAGTGATATTGGAGTGGTGAGGGCAGGATTCTAGCGTTGCGGGAGTTGTGTGGGCATTGGTGTAGAGCTGCGGGAGTGGTGTGCGCAGTGGTTTAGTGCTGTGGGATTGGTGTGGGCAGTGTTGTCGCGCTTTGGGAGTGGTGTGGGCAGTGGTGTAGTGCTGAGGGAGGTGTGGGCAGTAGTGTAGTGCTGTTGGAGTGGTCTGGATTGTGCTGTAGTGCTGTGGTAGTGGTGTGGGCGGTGGAGTAGTGCTGTGGGAGTGTTGTGCGCAGTGGTGTAGTGCTGTGGGAGTGGTGTGGGTTGTGGTGTAGTGCTGTGGGAGTGGTGTGGGCAGTGGTATAGTGCTGTTCGAGTGGTGTGGGTTGTGGTGTAATGCTGTGGAAGTGGTGTGGGTAGTGGTGTAGCGCTGTGGGAGTGGTGTGGGTAGTGGTGTAGTGCTGTGGTAGTGGTATGGGTTGTGGTGTAGTGCTGAGGGAGTGGTGTGGGCAGTGGTGTAGGGCTGTGGAAGTGCTGTGGGTAGTTGAGTAGTCTTGTGGGAGTGGTGTGGGCAGTGGTGTAGCGCTGTGGGAGTGGTGTGGGCAGTGGTGTACCGCTGCGGGAGTGGTGTGGGTTGTGGTGTAGCGCTGGGGGAATGGCTTGGGCAGTGGTGTAGCGCTGTGGGAGTGGTGTGGGCAGTGGTGTAACGCTGTGTGAATGGTGTGGGCATTAGTGTAGCGCTGCCGGCGTGTTCTGGCATTACTATACCGCTTTAGGAGTCGTGTGGGTTGTGGTGTATCGCTGTGGGAGTGGTGTGGGCAATGGTGTAGTGCTGTGTGATTGGTGTGGGTTTGATTTAACGCTGTAGGAGTGGTGTGGGCAGTGGTGCAACGCTGTGGGAGTGGTGTGGGTTGTGATGTACCGCTGCGGGAGTGTTGTGGGCAGTGGTGTAACGCTGTGGGAGTGGTGTGGGCAGTGGTGTAGTGCTGTGGGAGTGGTGTGGGCATTGATATAGCGCTGTGGAGTGGTGTGGGTTGTGGTGTAGCGCTGTGGGAGTGGTGTGGGCAGTGGTGTTGTGCTGTGGGAGTGTTGTGGGCAGTGGTGTAGTGCTGTGGGAGTGGTGTGGGCAGTGGTGCAGCGCTATGGGAGTGGTGTGGGCAGTGGTGTACTGCTGTGGGAGTGGTGTCGGCAGTAGTTTAACACTGTGGGAGTGGTGAAGGCAGTGGTATACTGCTGTGGGAGTGGTGAAGGCAGTGGTATACTGCTGTGGGAGTGGTGTGGGCAGTGGTGTAGAGCTGTGGGTGTGGTTTGGGCAGTGGTGTAGTGCTGTGGGTGTGGTGTGTGCAGTGGTGTAGTGCTGTGGGAGTGTTGTGGGCAGTTGTGTAGCGCTGTGGGACTGGTGTGGGTAGTGGTGTAGTGCTGTGGGAGTGGTGTGGGCAGTGTTGTAGTGCTGTGGGAGTGGTGTGGGCAGTGTTGTAGCGCTGTGGGAGTGGTGTGGGCAGTGGTTTAGCGCCGTGGGAGTGATGAGAGTTGTGGTGTAGTGCTCTGGGAGTGGTGTCGGTTTGGTGTAACGCTGTGGGAGTGGCGGGGGCAGTGGTGTAGCGCTGCGGGAGTGGTGCGGGCAGTGGTGCAGCGCTGTGGGAGCGGTGTGGCAGAGGTGTAGTGCTGTGGGAGTCGTGTGGGCAGTGGTGTAGTGCTGTGGGAGTGGTGTGGGCAGTGGTGTAGTGCAGTGGGAGTGGTGTGTGCAGTGGTGTAGTGCAGTGGGAGTGGTGTGGGCAGTGGTGTCACTCTGTGGGAGTGGTGTGGGCAGTGGTGTAGCGCTGCGGGAGTGGTGCGGGCAGTGGTGCAGCGCTGTGGGAGCGGTGTGGCAGAGGTGTAGAGCTGTGGGAGTCGTGTGGGCAGTGGTGTAGTGCAGTGGGAGTGGTGTGTGCAGTGGTGTAGTGCAGTGGAAGTGTTGTGGGCAGTGGTGTCACGCTGTGGGTGTGGTGTGGGCAGTGGTGTAACGCTGTGCTAGTGGTTTGGGCAGTGGTTTAGTGCTGTGGGAGTGGTGTGGGCAGTGGTGAAGTGCTATGGGAGTGGTGTGGGCAGTGGTGTATTGCTGTGGGAGTGTTGTGAGCAGTGGTGTAATGCTGTGCGAGTGGTGTGGGCAGTGGTGTAGCACTGCGGGAGTGGTGTGGGCAGTGGTGTAGAGCAGCTGGAGTGTTGTGGGCAGTGGTGTAACACTGCGGGAGTGGTGTGGGCAGTGGTGTAGCGCTGCTTGAGTGGTGTGGGCAGTGGGGTAGCGCTGCGGGATTGGCGTGGGAAGTAGTGTAGTGCAGAGGGAGTGGTGTGGGTTTAGGTGTAGCGCTGTGGGAGTGGGGTTGGGCAGTGGCGTAGTGCTGTGGTGGTGGTGTGGACAGTGGTGCCACGCTGTGGGAGTGGTGTGGGAAGTGATGTAGTGCTGTAGGAGGGGTGTGGACATAGGTGTAACGCTGTGGGAGTGGCGTGGACAGTGGTGTAGCGCTGTGGGAGTGGTGTGGGCAGTGGTGTAGTGCTGTGGGAGTGGTGTTGGCAGTGTTGTAGTGCTTTGGGAGTGGTGTGCGCAGTGCTGCAGCGCTGTGGGTGTGGTGTGGGCAGTGGTGAAGCGCTGTGGGAATGGTGTGGGCAGTGGTGTAGCGCTGTGGGAGTGGTGTGGGCAGTGGTGTGTTTGCTGTGGGAGTGTTGTGGGCAGTGGTGTAGCGCTGTGGGAATGGTGTGGGCAGTGGTGTAGCGCTGTGGGAGTGGTGTGGGCAGTGGTGTAGCGCTGTTGGAGCTGTGTGGGCAGTGGTGTAGCGCTGTGGGAGTGGTGTGGGAAGTGGTGTAGCGCTGTGGGAGTGGTGTGGGCTGTGGTGTAGTGCTGTTGGAGTGGTGGGGGCAGTGCTGCAGCGCTGTGGGAGTGGTGTGGGCAGTGGTGAAGCGCTGTGGGAGTGGTGTGGGCAGTGGTGTGTTTGCTGTGGGAGTGTTGTGGGCAGTGGTGTAGCGCTGTGGGAATGGTGTGGGCAGTTGTGTAGCGCTGCGAGAGAGGCGTGGACAGCGGTGCAGCGCTGTGGGAATGGTGTGGGCAGTGGTGTAGCGCTGTGGGAGTGGTGTGGGCAGTGGTGTAGCGCTGTTGGAGCTGTGTGGGCAGTGGTGTAGCGCTGTGGGAGTGGTGTGGTCAATGGTGTAGTGCTGTGGGAGTGGTGTGGGCAGTGTTGACGCGCTCTGGGAGTGGTGTGGGCAGTGGTGTAGTGCTATTGGAATGGTGTGGGCAGTGGTGCAGTGCAGAGGGAGGGATGTGGGCAGTGGTGTAACGCTGTGGGAGTGGTCTTGGCTTTAGTTTAGCGCTTTTTCAGTGGTGTGGGCATTAGTGTAGTCCTGTGGGAGTGGTGTGGGCAGTGGTGTAACGCTGTGGGAGTGGTGTGGGTTGTGGTGTAGCGCTGTGGGAGTGGAGTGGGCAGTCATGTAGCGCTGTGGGAGTGGTGTGGGTTGTGGTGTAGCGCTGTGGGAGTGGAGTGGGCAGTCATGTAGCGCTGTGGGAGTGGTATGGGCAGTGGTGTAGCCCTGCGGGAGTGGTGTGGGCAGTGGTGTAGAGCTGCTGGAGTGGCGTGTGCAGTTTTGTAGCGCTGCTGGAGTGGTGTGGGCAGTGGTGTCTCGTTGCGGGAGTGGTGTGGGCAGTGGTGTAGTGCTGTGGGAGTGGTGTGGGCAGTGGTGTAGTGCTGTGGGAGTGGTGTGGGTTGTGGTGTCGCGCTGTGGTAGTGGTGTGGGCAGAGGTGTAGCGCTGTGAGAGTGGTGTGGGCAGTGGTGCAACGCTGTGGGAGTGGTGTGGGAAGTGGTGTAGTGCTGTAGGAGGGGTGTGGACATAGGTGTAGCGCTGTGGGAGTGTTGTGGGCAGTGGTGGAGCGCTGTGGGAGTGGTGTTGGCAGTGGTGTAGAGCTGTGGGAGTGGTATTGGCAGTGTTGTAGTGCTGTGGGAGTGGTGTGCGCAGTGGTGTAGCGCTGTGGGAGTGGTGTGGGCCGTGGTGTAGCGCTGTGGGAGTGGTGTGGGCAGTGGTGCTTTTGCTGTGGGAGTGGTGTGGGCAGTGGTGTAGTGCTGTGGAAGTGGTGTGGGCAGTGGTATAGCGCAGTGGGAGTGGTGAGGGCAGTGGTGTAGCGCTGTGGGAGTGGTGTGGGCAGTGGTGTAGTGCAGTTGGAGTGGTGGGGGCAATGTTGTAGCGCTGTGGGAGTGGTGTGGGCAGTGGTGTAGTGCTGTGGGAGTGGTGTGGGCAGTGGTGTAGTGCTGTTGGAATGGTGTGGGCAGTGGTGTAGTGCAGCGGGAGGGTTGTGGGCAGTGGTGTAACGCTGTGGGAGTGGTGTGGGCTTTAGTTTAGCCCTTTGTGAGTGGTGTGGGCATTAGTTTTGTGCTGTGGGAGTGGTGTGGGCAGTAGTGTAACGCTGTGGGAGTGGTTTTGGCAGTGGTGTAGCGCTGTGGGAGTGGTGTGGGCTGTTGTGTAGCGCTCTGGGAGTGGTGTGGGCTGTGGTGTAACGCTGCGGGAGTGGTGTGGGCAGTGGAGTTGTGCTGTGGGAGTGGTATGGGCAGTGGTGTAGCTCTGTGGGAGAGGTGTGGGCAGTGGTGTAGCGCTGTGGGAATGGTATTGGCAGTGGTGTAGCGCTGCGGAAGTGGTGTGGGCAGTGGTGCAGCGCTGTCGGAGTGGTGTGGGCAGTGGTGTATCGCAGTGGGAGTGGTATGGGCAATGGTGTAGCGCTGTGGGAGTGGTGTGTGCAGTGGTGTAGAGCTGTTGGACTGGTGTGTGCAGTGGATTAGTAGTGTGGGAGTGGTGTGGGCATTAGTGCAGTACTGTGGGGTGGTGTGGGCAGTGGTGTGGTGCTGTGGGAGTGGTGTGGGCAGTGGTTTAGCACTGTGGGAGTGATGTGGGTTGCGGTGTAGCGATGTGGCAGTGGTGTGGGCAGTGGTGTAGCGCTCTGGGAGTGGTGTGGGTTTAGTGTAACGCTGTGGGAGTGGCGTGGGCAGTCGTGTAGCGCTGCGGGAGTGGTGTGGGCAGTGGTGTAACGCTGTGGGTGTGGTGTGGGTTGTGGTGTAGTGCTGTGGGAGTGGTTTGGGCATTAGTGTAGCGGTTTGGGAGTGGTGTGGTCAGTATGGTAGTGCTGTGGGAGTGGTGTGGGCAGTGGTGTAGCGCTGTGGGAGTGATGTGGGCAGTGGTGTAGTGCTGTGGGACTGGTTGTGGCAGTGGTGTAGTGCAGTGGGAGTGGTGCGGGCAGTCGTATAGTGCATTGGGAGTGGTGTGGGTAGTGGTGTAGTGCTGTAAGTGTAGGTTGTGCACTGCTGTTCTGCTTTGGGTGTGGAGTGGGCAGTGGTGTAGTGCTGTGGGAGGGGTGTGGGCAGTGGTGTACTGCTGTGGGAGTGGTGTGGGCAGTGGTGTAGTGCTGTGGGAGTGGTGTGGGCAGTGGTGTAGTGCTGTGGGAGTGGTTTGGGCAGTGGCGTAGTGCAGTGGGAGTGGTGCAGGCAATCGTGTTGTTCAGTGGGAGTGGTGTGGTAGTGGTGTAGTGCTGTGGGAGTGGTGTGGGCAGTGGTGTAGTGCTGTTCGAGTGGTGTGGGCAGTGGTGTAGTGCTGTGGGAGTGGTGTGGGCAGTGGTGTAGTGCTGTGGGAGCGGTGTGGGCAGTGGTGTAGCGCTGCTGGAGGGGTGCGGGTAGTGGTGTAGTGCTGTGGGTGTGGTGTGGCCAGTGGTGTAGATCTGTGGGAGTGGTGTGGGCAGTGATGTAGTGCAGTGGGAGTGGTGTGGGCAGTGGTGTAGTGCTGTTCGAGTGGTGTGGGCAGTGGTGTAGCGCTGCTGGAGTGGTGTGGGCAGTGGTGTAGTGCTGTGGGAGTGGTGTGGGTTGTGGTGTAGTACTGTGGGAGTGGTGTAGGCATTGGTGTAGTGCTGAGGAAGTGGTGTGGGCAGTGGTGTTGCGCTCTGGGAGTGGTGTGGGCAGTGGTGTAGTGCTGTGGGAGTGGCGTGGGCAGTGCAGTAGTGCTCTGGGAGTGGCGTGGGCAGTGGTGTAGTGCTGTTGGAGTGGTGTGGGCAGTGGTATAGTGCTGTTCGAGTGGTGTGGGCAGTGGTGTAGTGCTGTGGGAGTGGTGTGGTCAGTGGTTTAGTGCTGTGGGAGCGGTGTGGTCATTGGTGTAGCGCTGCTGGAGGGGTGCGGGCAGTGCTGTAGTGCTGTGGGTGTGGTGTGGGCAGTGGTATAGCGCTGTGGGAGTGGTGTGGGCAGTGATGTAGTGCAGTGGGAGTGGTGTGGGCAATGGTGTTGTGCTGTTCGTGTGGTGTGGGCAGTGGTGTAGTGCTGTGTGAGTGGTGTGGGCAGTGGTGTAGCGCTGTGGGAGTGGTGTTGGCAGTGGCCTATTGCAGTGGGAGTGGTTTGGGCAGTGATGTAACGCTGTGGCAGTGATGTGGGCAGTGGTGTAGTGCTGTGCGAGTGGTGTGGGCAGTGGTGCAGTGCTGTGGGAGTGGTGTGGGCAGTGGTGTAGTGCTGAGGGAGTGGTGTGGGCAGTGGTGTAGCGCTGCTGGAGTGGTGTGGGCAGTGGTATAGTGCTGTGGAAGTGGTGTGGGCAGTGGTGTAGCGCTGTGGGAGTGGCGTGGGCAGTGGAGTAGTGCTCTGGGAGTGGTGTGGGCAGTGGTGTAGTGTAGTTGGAGTGGTCTGGACAGTGTTGTAGTGCACTGGGAGTGGTGTGGGTAGTGGTGTAGCGCTGTGGGAGTGGTGTGGGTTGTGGTGTAGCGCTGTGGGTATGATGTGGGTTGTGGTGTAATTCTGTGGCAGTGGTGTGGGCAGTGGTGTAGCGCTGTGGGAATAGTGTGAGCAGTGGTGTAGCGCTGTGGGAGTGGTGTGGGCCGTGGTGTAGCACTGTGGGAGTGGTGTGGGTAGTAGTGTAGCGCTGTGGGTGTGGTGTGGGTTGTGGTGTAGTTCTGTGGGAGTGGTGTGGGCTGTGGTGTAGCGCTGTGGGAGTGGTGTGGGTAGTGGTGTAGCGCTGTGGGAGTGGTGTTTGTAGTGGTGTAGCGCTGTGGGAGTGGTGTGAGTTGTGGTGTTGCGCTGTGGGAGTGTTGTGTGTTGTGGTGTAGCGCTGTGGGAGTGGTGTGGGCAGTGTTGTTGTGCTGTGGCAGTGGTGTGGGTTGTGGTGTAGCGCTGTGGGAGTGTTGTTTCTTGTGGTGTAGCGCTGTGGGAGTGTTGTGGGCAGTGGTGTTGTGCTGTGGGAGTGGTGTTGATAGTGGTGTAGCGCTGTAGGAGTGGTGTGGTCAGTGGTGTAGTGCTGTAGGACTGGTGTGGGCAGTGCTGCAGTTCTGAGGGAATGGTGTGCGCAGTGGTGTAGTGCTGTGGGAGTGGTGTGGGCTGAGGTGTTGTTCTGTGTGAGTGGTGTGGGCAGAGGTGTGGTTCTTTGTAAGTGGTGTGGGCAGTGGTGTAGTTCTGTGGGAGTGGTGTGGGCAGTGGTGTAGATTTGTGGGAGTGGTGTGGGCAGTGGTGTAACGCTGTGGGAGTGGTGTGTGCAGTGGTGTAACACTGTGGGAGTGGTGTGGGCAGTGTTTTAGCGCTGTGGGAGTGGTGTTGGCAGTGCTGTATCGTTGTCGGAGTGGTGTGTGTTGTGGTGTAGCGCTACGCCAGTGGTGTGGGCAGTAGGGTAGCGCTGTGGGAGTGGTGTGGGTTGTGGTGTAGTGCTGTGCGAGTGGTGTGGACAGTGGTGTAGCGCTGTGGAGTGTTGTGGGTTGTGGTGTAGCACAGTGGGAGTGGTGTGGGCAGTGGTGTAGTACTGTGGTAGTGGTGAGGGCAGAGGTCTAGCGCTGTGGGAGTGGTGTCGGCAGTGATGTAACGCTGTGGGAGTGGTGTGGACATTGGTGTAACGCTGTGGGATTGGTGTGGGCAGTGGTGTAGTGCTGTGGGAGTGGTGTGGGCAGTAGTGTAGTGCTTTGGGAGTGGTGTGCGCAGTGGTGTAGCGCTCTTGGAGTGTTGTGGGCAGTGGTGTAGCGCTGTCGGAATGGTGTGGGCAGTGGTGTAGTGCTGTTGGAGTGGTGTGGGCAGTGGTGTAGTGTAGCGGGAGGGATGTGGGCAGTGGTCTAACGCTGTTGGAGTGGTGCGTGCTTTGGTTTAATGCTGCGGGAGTGGTGAGTGCAGTGGTTTAGCGCTGCGGGAGTGATTTGGGCTTTAGTTTAGCGCTGTGGGAGTTGTGTGGGCAATGCTGCAGTTCAGAGGCAGTGGTGTGTGCAGTGGTGTAGTGCTTTGGGAGTGGTGTGGGCAGAGGCGTAGTTCTGTGGGAGTGGTGTGGGCAGTGGTGTGGTTCTGTGGGAGTGGTGTGGGTTGTGGTGTAGCGCTGTGGGAGTGGTGTGGGTTGTGGTGTAGCGCTGCGCGAGTAATGTGGGCAGTAGGGTAGCGCTGTGGGTGTGGTGTGGGTTGTGGTGTAGCGCTGTTGGAGCGTTGTGGGCAGTCGTGTAGCGCTGTGGGAGTGGTGTGGGTTGAGGTGTAACGCTGTGCGAGTGGTGCGGGCAGTGGTGTAGTGCTGTTGGAGTGTTGTGGGCAGTGGTGTATCGCTGTGGGAGTGGTGTGGGCAGTAGTGTAGCACAGCGGGAGTGGTGTGGGCAGTGGTGTAGCGCTGCTGGAGTGGTGTGGGAAGTGGTGTAACACTGGGGGAGTGGAGTGGGCAGTGGTGTAGCGCTGTGGGAGTGGTGTGGGTTGTGGTGAAGTGCTGTGGGAGTGGTGTGGGCAGTGGTGTAGCGTTGTGGGAGTTTTGTGGGTTGTGGTGTAGTGCTGTGGGAGTGGTGTGGGCAGTGGTGTAGCGCTTTGCGAGTGGCTTGGGCAGTGGTGTAGTGCTGTGGTTTGTGGTGTAGCGCTGTGGGAGTGGTGTGGGCAGTGGTGTAGTGCTTTGGGAGTGGTGTGGGCAGACGCGTAGTTCTGTGGGAGTGGCGTGGGCAGTGGTGTGGTTCTGTGGGAGTGATGTGGGCAGTGGTGTGGGCAGTCGTGTAGTTCTCTGGGCGTGGTGCGTGCAACGGTGTAGCGCTGTGGGAGTGGTGTGGGCAGTGGTGTAGCGCTGTGGGAGAGGTGTGGCAGTGGTGTAGCGCTGTGGGAGTGGTGTGGGTTGTGGTGTAGCGCTGTCGGAGTGGTGTGGGTTGTGGTGTAGCGCTGCGCGAGTAGTGTGGGCATTAGGGTAGCGCTGTGCGAGTGGTGTGGGTTGTGGTGTAACGCTGTTGGAGTGGTGTGGGCAGTCGGGTAGCACTGTGGGAGTGGTGTGGGTTGAGGTGTATCGCTGTGCGAGTGGTGCGGGCAGTGGTGTAGTGCTGTTGGAGTCTTGTGGGCAGTTGTGTATCGCTGTGGGAGTGGTGTGGGCAGTGGTGTAGCGCTGCTGGAGTGGTGTGGGAAGTGGTGTAACACTGCGGGAGTGGAGTGGGCAGAGGTGTAGCGCTGTGGGAGTGGTGTGGGTTGTGGTGTAGTGCTGTGGGAGTGGTGTTTGTAGTGGTGTAGCGCTGTGGGAGTGGTGTGGGTTGTGGTGTTGCGCTGTGGGAGTGTTGTTTCTTGTGGTTTAGCGCTGTGGGAGTGTTGTGGGCAGTGGTGTTGTGCTGTGGGAGTGGTGTGGGCAGTTTTTTTGTGCTGTGGCAGTGGTGTGGGTTGTGGTGTAGCGCTGTGGGAGTGTTGTTTCTTGTGGTGTAGCGCTGTGGGAGTGTTGTGGGCAGTGGTGTTGTGCTGTGGGAGTGGTGTTGATAGTGGTGTAGCGCTGTAGGAGTGGTGTGGTCAGTGGTGTAGTGCTGTAGGACTGGTGTGGGCACTGCTGCAGTTCTGAGGGAATGGTGTGCGCAGTGGTGTAGTGCTGTGGGAGTGGTGTGGGCTGAGGTGTTGTTCTGTGTGAGTGGTGTGGGCAGAGGTGTGGTTCTTTGTAAGTGGTGTGGGCAGTGGTGTAGTTCTGTGGGAGTGGTGTGGGCAGTGGTGTAGATTTGTGGGAGTGGTGTGGGCAGTGGTGTAACGCTGTGGGAGTGGTGTGGGCAGTGGTGTAACACTGTGGGAGTGGTGTGGGCAGTGGTGTAGCGCTGTGGGAGTGGTGTTGGCAGTGGTGTATCGTGGTCGGAGTGGTGTGTGTTGTGGTGTAGCGCTACGCCAGTGGTGTGGGCAGTAGGGTAGCGCTGTGGGATTGGTGTGGGTTGTGGTGTAGTGCTGTGCGAGTGGTGTGGACAGTGGTGTAGCGCTGTGGAGTGTTGTGGGTTGTGGTGTAGTACTGTGGTAGTGGTGTGGGCAGAGGTCTAGCGCTGTGGGAGTGGTGTCGGCAGTGGTGTAACGCTGTGGGAGTGGTGTGGGCAGTGGTGTAGCGCTGTGGGAGTGGAGTGGGCAGTAGTGTAGTGCTGTGGGAGTGGTGTGGGCAGTGGTGCAACGCTGTAGGAGTGGTGTGGACATTGGTGTAACGCTGTGGGATTGGTGTGGGCAGTGGTGTAGTGCTGTGGGAGTGGTGTGGGCAGTAGTGTAGTGCTTTGGGAGTGGTGTGCGCAGTGGTGTAGCGCTCTTGGAGTGTTGTGGGCAGTGGTGTAGCGCTGTCGGAATGGTGTGGGCAGTGGTGTAGTGCTGTTGGAGTGGTGTGGGCAGTGGTGTAGTGTAGCGGGAGGGATGTGGGCAGTGGTCTAACGCTGTTGGAGTGGTGCGTGCTTTGGTTTAATGCTGCGGGAGTGGTGAGTGCAGTGGTTTAGCGCTGCGGGAGTGATTTGGGCTTTAGTTTAGCGCTGTGGGAGTTGTGTGGGCAATGCTGCAGTTCAGAGGCAGTGGTGTGTGCAGTGGTGTAGTGCTTTGGGAGTGGTGTGGGCAGAGGCGTAGTTCTGTGGGAGTGGTGTGGGCAGTGGTGTGGTTCTGTGGGAGTGGTGTGGACAGTGGTGTAGCGCTGTGGAGTGTTGTGGGTTGTGGTGTAGTACTGTGGTAGTGGTGTGGGCAGAGGTCTAGCGCTGTGGGAGTGGTGTCGGCAGTGGTGTAACGCTGTGGGAGTGGTGTGGGCAGTGGTGTAGCGCTGTGGGAGTGGAGTGGGCAGTAGTGTAGTGCTGTGGGAGTGGTGTGGGCAGTGGTGCAACGCTGTAGGAGTGGTGTGGACATTGGTGTAACGCTGTGGGATTGGTGTGGGCAGTGGTGTAGTGCTGTGGGAGTGGTGTGGGCAGTAGTGTAGTGCTTTGGGAGTGGTGTGCGCAGTGGTGTAGCGCTCTTGGAGTGTTGTGGGCAGTGGTGTAGCGCTGTCGGAATGGTGTGGGCAGTGGTGTAGTGCTGTTGGAGTGGTGTGGGCAGTGGTGTAGTGTAGCGGGAGGGATGTGGGCAGTGGTCTAACGCTGTTGGAGTGGTGCGTGCTTTGGTTTAATGCTGCGGGAGTGGTGAGTGCAGTGGTTTAGCGCTGCGGGAGTGATTTGGGCTTTAGTTTAGCGCTGTGGGAGTTGTGTGGGCAATGCTGCAGTTCAGAGGCAGTGGTGTGTGCAGTGGTGTAGTGCTTTGGGAGTGGTGTGGGCAGAGGCGTAGTTCTGTGGGAGTGGTGTGGGCAGTGGTGTGGTTCTGTGGGAGTGGTGTGGGTTGTGGTGTAGCGCTGTGGGAGTGGTGTGGGTTGTGGTGTAGCGCTGCGCGAGTAATGTGGGCAGTAGGGTAGCGCTGTGGGTGTGGTGTGGGTTGTGGTGTAGCGCTGTTGGAGCGTTGTGGGCAGTCGTGTAGCGCTGTGGGAGTGGTGTGGGTTGAGGTGTAACGCTGTGCGAGTGGTGCGGGCAGTGGTGTAGTGCTGTTGGAGTGTTGTGGGCAGTGGTGTATCGCTGTGGGAGTGGTGTGGGCAGTAGTGTAGCACAGCGGGAGTGGTGTGGGCAGTGGTGTAGTGTAGCGGGAGGGATGTGGGCAGTGGTCTAACGCTGTTGGAGTGGTGCGTGCTTTGGTTTAATGCTGCGGGAGTGGTGAGTGCAGTGGTTTAGCGCTTCGGGAGTGATTTGGGCTTTAGTTTAGCGCTGTGGGAGTGGTGTGGGAAATGCTGCAGTTCAGAGGCAGTGGTGTGTGCAGTGGTGTAGTGCTTTGGGAGTGGTGTGGGCAGAGGCGTAGTTCTGTGGGAGTGGTGTGGGCAGTGGTGTGGTTCTGTGGGAGTGGTGTGGGTTGTGGTGTAGCGCTGTGGGAGTGGTGTGGGTTGTGGTGTAGCGCTGCGCGAGTAATGTGGGCAGTAGGGTAGCGCTGTGGGTGTGGTGTGGGTTGTGGTGTAGCGCTGTTGGAGCGTTGTGGGCAGTCGTGTAGCGCTGTGGGAGTGGTGTGGGTTGAGGTGTAACGCTGTGCGAGTGGTGCGGGCAGTGGTGTAGTGCTGTTGGAGTGTTGTGGGCAGTGGTGTATCGCTGTGGGAGTGGTGTGGGCAGTAGTGTAGCACAGCGGGAGTGGTGTGGGCAGTGGTGTAGTGTAGCGGGAGGGATGTGGGCAGTGGTCTAACGCTGTTGGTGTGGTGCGTGCTTTGGTTTAATGCTGCGGGAGTGGTGAGTGCAGTGGTTTAGCGCTGCGGGAGTGATTTGGGCTTTAGTTTAGCGCTGTGGGAGTGGTGTGGGAAATGCTGCAGTTCAGAGGCAGTGGTGTGTGCAGTGGTGTAGTGCTTTGGGAGTGGTGTGGGCAGAGGCGTAGTTCTGTGGGAGTGGTGTGGGCAGTGGTGTGGTTCTGTGGGAGTGGTGTGGGTTGTGGTGTAGCGCTGTGGGAGTGGTGTGGGTTGTGGTGTAGCGCTGCGCGAGTAATGTGGGCAGTAGGGTAGCGCTGTGGGTGTGGTGTGGGTTGTGGTGTAGCGCTGTTGGAGTGGTGTGGGCAGTCGTGTAGCGCTGTGGGAGTGGTGCGGGCAGTGGTGTAGTGCTGTTGGAGTGTTGTGGGCAGTGGTGTATCGCTGTGGGAGTGGTGTGGGCAGTAGTGTAGCACAGCGGGAGTGGTGTGGGCAGTGGTGTAGCGCTGCTGGAGTGGTGTGGGAAGTGGTGTAAAAATGGGGGAGTGGAGTGGGCAGTGGTGTAGCGCTGTGGGAGTGGTGTGGGTTGTGGTGTAGTGCTGTGGGAGTGGTGTGGGCAGTGGTGTAGCGTTGTGGGAGTTTTGTGGGATGTGGTGTAGCGCTGTGCGAGTGGCTTGGGCAGTGGTGTAGTGCTGTGGGTTGTGGTATAGCGCTGTGGGAGTGGTGTGGGCAGTGGTGCAGTGCTCTTGTAGTGGTGTGGGCATAGGTGTAGGGCTGTGGGAGTGGTGTGGGCAGTGGTGCAACGCTGTGGGTGAGGTGTGGGCAGTGGTGTAGTGCTGTGGGAGTGGTGTGGACACTGGTGTAACGATGTGGGAGTGGTGTGGGCATTCGTGTAGCGCTGTGGGAGTGGTGTGGGCAGTGGTGTAGTGCTGTGGGAGTGGTGTGCGCAGTGGTGTTGCGCTGTGGGAGTGGTGTGGGCAGTGGTGTAGAGCTGTGGGAGTGCTGTGGGCAGTGGTGTAGCGCTGTTGGAGTGGTGTGGGCAGTGGTGTAGTGCAGCGGGAGGGATGTGGGCAGTGGTGTAACGCTGTGGGAATGGTGTGGGCTTTGGTGGAATGCTGCGGGAGTGGTGAGGGCAGTGGTGTAGCGCTGCGGGTGTGGTTGGGGCTTTAGTTTAGCGCTTTGGGAGTAGTGTGGGCATTGGTGTAGCGCTGTGGGAGCGGTGTGGGCTGTGGTGTGCCGCTGTGGTAGTGGTGTAGGCTGTGGTGTTGCGCTGTGGGAATGGTGTGGGCAGTGGTGTAGCGCTGTGGGAGTGGTGTGGGCTGTGGTGTTGCGCTGTGGGAATGGTGTGGGCAGTGGTGTAGCGCTGTGGGAGTGGTGTGGGCTGTGGTGTTGCGCTTTGGGAATGGTGTGGGCAGTGGTGTAACGCTTTGGGAGTGAGTGGGCAGTGGATTTGTGCTGTGAGAGAGGTGTGGGCAATCGTGTAACACTGTGGGAGTGGTGTGGGCAGTGGTGTAGCGCTGTGGAAGTGGTGTTGGCAGTAGAGTAGCGCTGTGGGAGTGGTGTGGGTTGTGTTGTAGAGCTGTGCGAGTGGTGTGGGCAGAGGTGTAGCGCTGTGTGCAGTGGTGTAGCGCTGTGGGAGTGGAGTGGTTTGTGGTGTAGAGCTGTTGGAGTGGTGTGGGCAGTAGGGTAGCGCTGTGGGAGTGGTGTGGGTTGTGGTGTAGCGCTGTGGGAGTGGTGTGAGCAGTAGGGTAGCGATGTGGGAGAGGTGTGGGTTGTGGTGTAGCGCTGTGGGAGTGGTGTGGGCAGTACTGTAGCGCTGTGCGAGTGGTGTGGACAGTTGTGTAGCGCTTTTGGAGTGTTGTGGGCAGTGGTGTAGCGCTGTCGGAGTGGTGTGGGCAGTGGTGTAGTGCTGTTGGAGTGGTGTGGGCAGTGGTGTAGTGTAGCGGGAGGGATGTGGGCAGTGGTCTAACGCTGTTGGAGTGGTGCGTGCTTTGGTTTAATGCTGCGGGAGTGGTGAGTGCAGTGGTTTAGCGCTGCGGGAGTGATTTGGGCTTTAGTTTAGCGCTGTGGGAGTGGTGTGGGCAATGCTGCAGTTCAGAGGCAGTGGTGTGTGCAGTGGTGTAGTGCTTTGGGAGTGGTGTGGGCAGAGGCGTAGTTCTGTGGTAGTGGTGTGGGCAGTGGTGTAGCGCTGTGGGAGAGGGGTGGGCAGTGGTGTAGCGCTGTGGGAGTGGTGTGGGTTGCGGTGTAGCGCTGTGCGTTTGGTGTGGACAGTAGGGTAGCGCTGTGGGAGTGGTGTGGGTTGTGGTGTAGCGCTGTGCGTTTGGTGTGGACAGTAGGGTAGCGCTGTGGGAGTGGTGTGGGTTGTGGTGTAGCCCTGTGGGAGTGGTTTGGGCAGTAGGGTAGCGCTGTGGGAGTGGTGTGGGTTGTGGTGTAGCGCTGTGGGAGTAGTGTGGGCAGTGATGTAGCGCTGTGCGAGTGGTGTGGACAGTGGTGTAGCAGTATGGGACTGTTGTGGTTTGTGGTGTAGCACAGTGGGAGTGGTGTGGGCAGTGGTGTGGTGCTGTGGTAGTGGTGCGGGCATAGGTCTAGCGCTGTGGGAGTGGTGTGGGCAGTGGTGGAACGCTGTGGGAGTGGTGTGGGCAGTGGTGTAGCGCTGTGGGAGTGGAGTGGGCAGTAGTGTAGTGCTGTGGGAGTGGTGTGGGCAGTGGTGCAACGCTGTAGGAGTGGTGTGGACATTGGTGTAACGCTGTGGGAGTGGTGTGTGCAGTGGTGTAGTGCTGTGGGAGTCGTGTGGGCAGTAGTGTAGTGCTGTGGGAGTGGTGTGTGCAGTGGTGTAGCGCTCTTGGAGTGTTATGGGCAGTGATGTAGCGCTGTCGGAGTGGTGTGGGCAGTGGTGTAGTGCTGTTGGAGTGGTGTGGGCAGTGGTGTAGTGTAGCGGGAGGGTTGTGGGCAGTGGTCTAACGCTGTTGGAGTGGTGCGTGCTTTGGTTTAATGCTGCGGGAGTGGTGAGTGCAGTGGTTTAGCGCTGCGGGAGTGATTTGGGTTTAGTTTAGCGCTGTGGGAGTGGTGTGGGCAATGCTGCAGTTGAGAGGCAGTGGTGTGCGCAGTGGTGTAGTGCTTTGGGAGTGGTATGGGCAGAGGCGTAGTTCTGTGGGAGTGGTGTGGGCAGTGGTGTGGGCAGTCATGTACTTCTATGGGAGTGGTGTGGGCAGTGATGTAGTTTTGTGGGAGTGGTGTGGGCAGTGGTGTATCGCTGTGGGAGTGGTGTGTGCAACGGTGTAGCGCTGTGGGAGTGGTGTGGGCATTGGTGTAGCGCTGTGGGAGCGGTGAGGGCTGTGGTGTGGCGCTGTGGTAGTGGTGTAGGCAGTGGCGTTACGCTGTGGGAGTGTGTGGGCAGTAGGTAGCGCTGTGGGAGTGGTGTGGGTTGCGGTGTAGCGCTGTGCGAGTGGTTTGGGCAGTGGTGTAGCGCTGTGCGTTTGGTGTGGACAGTAGGGTAGCGCTGTGGGAGTGGTGTGGGTTGTGGTTTAGCGCTGTGGGAGTGGTTTGGGCAGTACGGTAGCGCTGTGGGAGTGGTGTGGGTTGTGGTGTAGCGCTGTGGGAGTAGTGTGGGCAGTGATGTAGCGCTGTGTGAGTGGTGTGGACATTGGTGTATTGCTGTGGGAGTGTTGTGGGTTGTGGTGTAGCACAGTGGGAGTGGTGTGGGCAGTGGTGTAGTGCTGTGGTAGTGGTGTGGGCAGAGGTCTAGCGCTGTGGGAGTGGTGTGGGCAGTGGTGGAACGCTGTGGGAGTGGTGTGGGCAATGGTGTAGCGCTGTGGGAGTGGAGTCGGCAGTAGTGTAGTGCTGTGGGAGTGGTGTGGGCAGTGGTGCAACGCTGTAGGAGTGGTGTGGACATTGGTGTAACGCTGTGGGAGTGGTGTGTGCAGTGGTGTAGTGCTGTGGGAGTCGTGTGGGTAGTAGTGTAGTGCTGTGGGAGTGGTGTGTGCAGTGGTGTAGCGCTCTTGGATTGTTGTGGGCAGTGATATAGCGCTGACGGAGTGGTGTGGGCAGTGGTGTAGTGCTGTTGGAGTGGCGTGGGCAGTGGTGTAGTGTAGCGGGAGGGATGTGGGCAGTGGTCTAACGCTGTTGGAGTGGTGCGTGCTTTGGTTTAATGCTGCGGGAGTGGTGAGTGCAGTGGTTTAGCGCTGCGGGAGTGATTTGGGCTTTAGTTTAGCGCTGTGGGAGTGGTGTGGGCAATGCTGCAGTTCAGAGGCAGTGGCGTGTGCAGTGGTGTAGTGCTTTGGGAGTGGTGTGGGCAGAGGCGTAGTTCTGTGGGAGTATTGTGGGCAGTGGTGTGGTTCTGTGGGAGTGGTGTGGGCAGTGGTGTGGGCAGTCGTGTAGTTCTATGGGAGTGGTGTGGGCAATGGTGTTGCGCTGTGGGAGTGGTGTGGGTTGTGGTGTAGCCCTGTGGGAGTTGTTTGGGCAGTGATGTAGCGCTGTGCGAGTGGTGTGGACAGTGGTGTAGCAGTGTGGGAGTGTTGTGGGTTGTGGTGTAGCACAGTGGGAGTGGTGTGGGCAGTGGTGTAGTGCTGTGGTAGTGGTGTGGGCAGAGGTCTAGCGCTGTGGCAGTGGTGTGGGCAGTGGTGGAACGCTGTGGGAGTGGTGTGGGCAGTGGTGTAGCTCTGTGGGAGTGGAGTGGGCAGTAGTGTAGTGCTGTGGGAGTGGTGTGGGCAGTGGTGCAACGCTGTAGGAGTGGTGTGGACATTGGTGTAACGCTGTGGGAGTGGTGTGTGCAGTGGTGTAGTGCTGTGGGAGTCGTGTGGGCAGTAGTGTAGTGCTGTGGGAGTGGTGTGTGCAGTGGTGTAGCGCTCTTGGAGTGTTGTGGGCAGTGATGTAGCGCTGTCGGAGTGGTGTGTGCAGTGGTGTAGTGCTGTTGGAGTGGTGTGGGCAGTGGTGTAGTGTAGCGGGAGGGATGTGGGCAGTGGTTTAACGCTGTTGGAGTGGTGCGTGCTTTGGTTTAATGCTGCGGGAGTGGTGAGTGCAGTGGTTTAGCGCTGCGGGAGTGATTTGGGCTTTAGTTTAGCGCTGTTGGAGTGGTTTGGGCAATGCTGCAGTTCAGAGGCAGTGGTGTGTGCAGTGGTGTAGTGCTCTGGGTGTGGTGTGGGCCGAGGCGTAGTTCTGTGGGAGTGGTGTGGGCAGTGGTGTGGTTCTGTGGGAGTTGTGTAGGCAGTGGTGTGGGCAGTCGTGTAGTTCTATGGGAGTGGTGTGGGCAGTGATGTAGTTTTGTGAGAGTGTTGTGGGCAGTGGTGTATCGCTGTGGGAGTGGTGTGTGCAACGGTGTAGCGCTGTGGGAGTGGTGTGTGCAGTGGTGCAGCGCTGTGGGAGAGGTGTGGGCAGTGGTGTAGCGCTGTGGGAGAGGTGTGGGTTGTGGTGTAGCGCTGTGGGAGTGGTGTGGGTTGTGTTGTAGCGCTGCGCGAGTAGTGTGGGCAGTAGGGTAGCGCTGTGGGAGTGGTGTGGGTTGTAGTTTAGTGCTGTTGGAGTGGTGTGGGCAGTCGTGCAGTGCTGTTGGAGTGTTGTGGGCAGTGGTGTATCGCTGTGGGAGTGGTGTGGGCAGTGGTGTTGCACAGCGGGAGTGGTGTGGGCAGTGGTGTAGCGCTGATGGAGTGGTGTGGGTTGTGGTGTAGTGCTGTGGGAGTGGTGTGGGCAGTGGTATAGCGTTGTGGGAGTTTTGTGGGTTGTGGTTTGGTGCTGTGGGAGTGGTGTGGGCAGTGGTGTAGCGCTGTGCGAGTGGCTTGGGCAGTGGTGTAGTGCTGTGGGTTGTGGTGTAGCGCTGTGGGAGTGGTGTGGGCAGTGGTGTAGTGCTTTGGGAGTGGTGTGGGCAGAGGCGTAGTTCTGTGGGAGTGGTGTTGGCAGTGGTGTGGTTCTGTGGGAGTTCTGTGGACAGTGGTGTGGGCAGTCGTGTAGTTCTCTGGGAGTGTTGTGGGCAGTGATGTAGTTTTGTGGGAGTGGTGTGGGCAGTGGTGTAACGCTGTGGGCGTGGTGTGTGCAACGGTGTAGCGCTGTGGGAGTGGTGTGGGCAGTGGTGTAGCGCTGTGGGAGAGGTGTGGTCTGTGCTGTAGCGCTGTGGGAGTCGTGTGGGTTGTGGTGTAGCGCTGTGGGAGTGGTGTGGGTTGTGGTGTAGCGCTGCGCGAGTAGTGTGGGCAGTAGGGTAGCGCTGTGGGAGTGGTGTGGTCTGTGGTGTAGCGCTGTTGGAGTGGTGTGGGCAATGGTGTAGTGCAGCGGGAGGGATGTGGGCAGTGGTGTAACGCTGTGGGAGTGGTGTGGGCAGTGGTGTAATGCTGCGGGAGTGGTGAGGGCAGTAGTGTAGCGCTGCGGGAGTGGTTTGGGCTTTAGTTTAGCGCTTTGGGAGTAGTGTGGGCATTGGTGTAGCGCTGTGGGAGTGGTGTTGGTTGTGGTGTAGCGCTTTGGTAGTGGTGTAGGCAGTGGTGTTACGCTATGGGAGTAGTGTGGGCAGTGGTGTAGCGCTGAGGGAGTGGTGTGGGCTGTGGTGTTGCGCTGTGGGAATGGTGTGGTCAGTGGTGTAACGCTGTGGGAGTGTGTGGGCAGTGGATTTGTGCTGTGAGAGTTGTGTGGTCAATGGTGTAACGCTGTGGGAGTGGTGTGGGCAGTGGTGTAGCGCTGCGTGAGTGGTGTGGGCAGTGGTTTAGCGCTGTGGGAGTGGTGTGTGCAGTGCTGTAGAGCTGTGGGAGTGGTGTGTGCAGTGGTGATGTGGCGTGGGAGTGGTGTGGGCATTAGTGCAGCGCTGTAGGAGTGGTGTGGGCAGTGGTGTAGCGCTATGGGAGTGGTGTGGGCAGTGGTGAAGCGTTGTGGGAGTGGTGTGGGTAGTGGAGTAGTGCTGCGGGTGTGGTGTAGTGCTGTGGGAGTGGTGTGTGTTCTGTTGTAACGCTGTATGGAGTGGCGTAGGCAGTGGTGTAGCGCTGAGGAGTGGTTTGGCCAGTGGTGTTGCGCTGTGGCAGCGCTGTGGGCAGTGGTGTAGCGCTGTGGGAGTGGTGTGGGTTTGCTGTAGTGCTGTAGGAGTGGTGTGGACAGTGATGTAGCGCTGTAGGAGTGGTGTGGGCAGTGCTAGAGTTCTGAGGGAGTGGTGTGGGCAGTGCTGTAGTTCTGTGGGAGTAGTGTTGGCAGTGGTGTGGTTCTGTGGGAGTGGTGTGGGCAGTGGTGTGGGCAGTGGTGTAGTTCTGTGGGAGTGATGTGGGCAGTGGTGTAGTTCTGTGGGAGTGATGTGGGCAGTCGTGTAACGCTGTGGGAGTGGTTTGGTTTGTGGTGTAACGATGTGGGAGTGGTTTGATCAGTGGTGTAGTGCTGTGGGAGTGGTGTGGGCAGTGATGTAGCGTTTGTGGCAGTGCTGTGTGTTGTGGTGTAACACTTTCGGAGTGGTGTGGGCAGTGGTGTAGCGCTGCTGGAGCGGTGTGGGAAGTGGTGTAGTGCTGTGGAGTGGTGTGGGGAGTGGTGTAGCGCTGCTGGAGTGGTGTGGGCAGTGGTGTAGCGCTGCTGGAGTGGTGCGGGCTTTGGTTTAATACTGCGGGAGTGCTGTTGGTTGTTTAGTAGTGCTGTGGGAGTGGTGTGGGCAGTGTTGAAGTGCTGTGGGAGTGCTGTGGGCAGTGGTGTAACGCTCTGGGAGTGGTGTGGGTTGTGGTGTAGTGTTGTGGGAGTGGTGTGGGCTGTGGTGTAGCTCTGTGTGAGTGGTGTGGGCAGTGGTGTAGCTCTGTGGGAGTGACGTGTGCAGTGGGGTAGCGCTGTGGGAGTGGTGTCAGCAGTGGTATAGAGCTGTTCGAATGGTGTGTGCAGTGTTGTAGTGGTGTGGGAGTGGTGTGGGCATTAGTGCAGCGCTGTGGGGTGGTGTGGGCAGTGGTGTAGCGCTGTGGGAGTGGTGTGGGCTGTGGTGTAGCTCTGTGTGAGTGGTGTGGGCAGTGGTGTAGCTCTGTGGGAGTGACGTGTGCAGTGGGGTAGCGCTGTGGGAGTGGTGTCAGCAGTGGTATAGAGCTGTTCGAATGGTGTGTGCAGTGTTGTAGTGGTGTGGGAGTGGTGTGGGCATTAGTGCAGCGCTGTGGGGTGGTGTGGGCAGTGGTGTAGCGCTGTGGGAATGGTGTGGGCAGTGGTGTATCGCTGTGGGAGTGGTGTGGGCTGTGGTATAGTGCTGTGCGAGTGGTGTGGGCATTAGTGTAGCGTTGTGGGAGTGGTGTGGGCATAAGTGTAGTGCTGTGGGAATGCTGTGGGCAGTGGTGTAGCGCTGTGGGAATGGTGTGGGCAGTGGTGTAGAGCTGTGCTAGTGGTGTGAGCAGTGGTGTAGCGCTGTGGGAGTGTTGTGGGAAGTGGAGTAGCGGTGTGGGAATGTTGTGGGCAGTGGTGTAACGCTGTGGGAGTGGTGTGAGCAGTGGTGTAGCGCTGTGGGAGTTGTGTGGGCAGTGGTGTAGCGCTGTGGGAATGGTGTGGGCAGTGGTGTAGTGCAGTGGGATTGGTGTAGGCAGTGGTGTTGCGCTGCGGGAGTGGTGTGGGCATTAGTATAGCGCTGTGGGACTGGTGTGGGCTATGGAGTAGTGCTGTGGGAGTTGTGTGAGCAGTGGTGTAGCGCTTTGGGAGTGGTGTGGGCTGTGGTGTAGCGCTGCTGAAGTGGTGTGGGCAGTGGTGTAGTGCAGCGGGAGGGATGTGGGCAGTGGTGTAACGGTGTGGGAGTGGTACGGTCTTTGGTTTAATGCTGCGGGAGTGGTGAGGGCTTTTGTTTAGCGCTGTGGGAGTGGTGTGGGCAGCGGTGTAACGCTGTGAGAGTGGTGTGGGCAGTGTTGTAGTGATGTGGGAGTGGTGTGGGCAGTGGTGTAACGCTCTGGGAGTGGTGTGGGTTGTGGTGTAGTGTTGTGGGAGTGGTGTGGGCAGCTGTGTTGCGCTGTGGGAGTGGTGTAAACCTGTGTGAGTGGTGTGGGCAGTGGTGTAGCTGTGTGGGAGTGGCGTGTGCAGTGGGGTAGCGCTGTGGGAGTGGTCTGAGCAGTGGTGTAGAGCTGTTCGAGTGGTGTTTGCAGTGTTGTAGTGGTGTGGGAGTGGTGTGGGCATTAATGCAGCGCTGTGGGGTGGTGTGGGCAGTGGTGTAGCGCTGTGGGATTGGTTTGGGCAGTGGTGTATCGCTGTGGGAGTGGTGTGGGCTGTGGTGTGGTGCTGTGCGAGTGGTGTGGGCATTAGTGTAGCGTTGTGGGAGTGGTGTGGGCATAAGTGTAGTGCTGTGGCAATGCTGTGGGCAGTGGTGTAGCGCTGTGGGAATGATGTGGGCAGTGGTGTAGTGCTGTGCGAGTGGTGTGGGCAGTGGTGTAGCGCTGTGGGATTGGTGTGGGAAGTGGAGTAGCGTTGTGGGAATGTTGTGGGCAGTTTTGTAACGCTGTGGGAGTGGTGTGGGCAGTGGTGTAGCGCTGTGGGAGTTGTGTGGGCAGTGGTGTAGCGCTGTGGGAATGGTGTGGGCAGTGGTGTAGCGCTGTGGGAGTGGTGTGGGCAGTGGTGTAGCGTTGTGGGAGTGGTGTGGGCAGTGGTGTTGCGCTGCGGGTGTGGTGTGGGCAGTGGTGTAGTGCTGTGGGTGTTGTTTGGGCAGTGGTGTAACGCTGTGGGAGTGGCTTGGGCAGTGGTGTAGCGCTGTGGGAGTGGTGTGTGCTGTGGTGTAGCGCTGTGGGAGTTGTGTGGGCAGTGGTGTAACGCTGTGGGAGAGGTTAGGGAAGTGGATTTGTGCTGTGGGAGTGGTGTGGTCAGTGGTGTAACGCTGTGGTAGTGGTGTGGGCAGAGGTGTAGCGCTGTGGGAGTGGTGTGGGCTGTGGAGTAGCGCTGTGGGAGTTGTGTGGGCAGTGGTGTAGCGGTTTGGGAGTGGTGTGGGCTATGGTGTAGCGCTGCTGAAGTGGTGTGGGCAGTGGTGTAGTGCAGCGGGAGGGAGGTGGGCAGTGGTGTAACGCTGGGGGAGTGGTGCGGTCTTTGGTTTAATACTGCGGGAGTGGTGAGAGCTTTTGTTTAGCTCTTTCACAGTGGTGTGGGCATTAGTGTAGCGCTTTGGGAGTGGTGTGGGCAGTGGGGTAACGCTGTGGGAGTGGTGTGGGCAGTGTTGTAGTGCTGTGGGAGTTGTGTGGGCAGTGGTGTAACGCACTGGGGGTGGTGTGGGTTGTGGTTTAGTGTTGTGTGAGTGTTGTGGGCAGTGGTGTATCGCTGTGGGAGTGTTGTGGGCAGTGTTGTTGCGCTGTGGGAGTGATGTGGGCTGTGGTGTAGCGCGGTGGGAGTGGTGTGGGCAGTGGTGTAGCTCTGTGGGAGTGGTGTGTGCAGTGTTGTAGTGGTGTGGGAGTGGTGTGGGCATTAGTGTAGCGTTGTGGGAGTCGTTTGGGCATAGGTGTAGTGCTGTGGGACTGCTATGGGCAGCGGTGTAGCGCGGTGGGAATGGTGTGTGCAGTGCTGTAGCGCTGTGCGAGTGGTGTGGGCAGTGGTGTAGCGCTGTGGGAGTGGTGTGGGAAGCGGAGTAGCGCTGTGGGAATGTTGTGGGCAGTGGTGTAACGCAGTGGGAGTGGTGTGGGCAGTGGTGTAGCGCTGTGGGAGTTGTGTGGGCGTGGTGTGAACAGTGGTGTAGAGCTGTGGGAGTGGTGTGGGCAGTGGTGTAGTGCTGTGGGAGTGGTGTGGGCAGTGGTGTAGCGCTGTGGGAGTGGTGTGGGCAGTGGTGTAGCGCTGTGGGAATGGTGCGGGCAGTTGTGTATCGCTGTGGGAGTGGTGTGGGCTGTGGTGTAGTGCTCTGTGAGTGGTGGGGGCATTAGTGTAGCGTTGTGGGAGTGGTGTGGGCATAGGTGTAGTGCTGTGGGACTGCTGTGGGTAGTGGTGTAGCGTTGTGGGATTGGTGTGGGCAGTGGTGTAGCGCTGTGCGAGTGGTGTGGGCAGTGGTGTAGCGCTGTGGGAGTGGTGTGGGAAATGGAGTCGCGCTGTGGGAATGTTGTGGGCAGTGGTGTAGCGCTGTGGGAGTTGTGTGGGCAGTGGTGTAGTGCTGTTGGAGTGCTGTGGACATTGGTGTAGTGCAGTGGGATTGGTGTGGGCAGTGGTGTTGCGCTGCGGGAGTGTTGTGGGCATTAGTATAGCGCTGTGGGAGTGGTGTGGGCAGTGGTGTAGGGCTATGGGAGTGGTGTGGGCAGTGGTGTAACGCTGTGGGAGTGTCGTGGGCAGTGGTGTAGCGCTGTGGGAGTGGTCTGTGCTGTGGTGTATCGTTGTGGGATTTGTGTGGGCAGTGGTGTAACGCTGTGGGAGTGGTTAGGACAGTGGATTTGTGCTGTGGGAGTGGTGTGGTCAGTGGTGTAATGCTGTGGGAGAGTTGTGGGCAGTGGTGTAGTGCTGTTGGAGTGGTGTGGACATTGGTGCAGTGCAGTGGGATCGGTGTGGGCAGTGGTGTTGCGCTGCGGGAGTGTTGTGGGCATTAGTATAGCGCTGTGGGAGTGGTGTGTGCAGTGGTGTAGTGCTATGGGAGTGGTGTGGGCAGTGGTGTAACGCTGTGGGAGTGGCGTGAGCAGTGGTGTAGCGCTGTGGGAGTGATGTGTGCTGTGATGTAGCGCCGTGGGAGTTGTGTGGGCAGTGGTGTAACGCTGTGGGAGTGGTTAGGACAGTGGATTTGTGCTGTGAGAGTGGTGTGGTCAGTGGTGTAATGCTGTGGGAGTGGTGTGGGATGTGGTGTAGCGCTGTGGGAGTGGCTTGTGCCGTGGTGTAGCGCTGTGGGAGTGGTGTGGGCAGTGGTGTAGAGCTGTGGGAGTGGTGTGTGCAGTGTTGTAGTGGTGTGGGAGAGATGTAGGCATTAGTGCAGCGCTGTGGGTTGGTGTTAGCAGTGGTGTAGCGCTGTGAGAGTGGTGCGGGCAGTGGTGCAGCGCTGTGGGAGTGTTGCGGGTTGTGGTGTAGCGCTGTGGGAGTGGTTGCGCAGTGGTGTAACGCTGTGGGAGTGGTGTGGGCAGTGGTGTAGCGCTGTGGGAGTGGTTGCGCAGTGGTGTAGCGCTGCTGGAGTGGTGTGGGCAGTGATGTAGTGCTGTGGGATTGGTGTGGGTTGTGGTGTAGTGCTGCGGGGGTAATGTGGGCAGTGGTGTAGCGCTGTGGGAGTGGTGTGGGCAGTGGTGTAGTGCTGTGGAATTGGCGTGGGCAGTGGTGTAGTGCAGCGGGAGGGATGTGTGCAGTGGCGTCATGCTGTGGTTGTGGTATGGGCAGTGGTGTAGCGCTTTGGGAGTGGTGTGGGCAGTGGTGTAGCGCTGTTGGAGTGGTGTGGGCAGTGGTGTAGCGCTGTGGGACTGGTGTGGGTTGTGGTGTAGCGCTGTGGGAGTGGTGTGGGCAGTGATGTAGTGCTGCGGGAGTTGTGTGGGCAGTGGTGTAGCGCTGTGGGAGTATTGTGGGCATTAGTGTAGCGCTGTGGGAGTGGTGTGGGCATTTGTGTAGCGCTGTGGGAGAGGTGTGGTTAGTGGTGTAGAGCTGCGGGAGTTGGGTGGGCGTGGTGTAGTGCTGTTGGAGTGGTGTGGGCAGTTATGTAGCGCTGTGGGAGTGTTGTGGGGTGTGGTGTAACGGTGTGGGAGTCGTGTGGGCAGTAATGTAGTGCTGTGGGAGTGGTGATGGTAGTGGTGTATTGCTGTGGGAGTGTTGTGGACAGTTGTGTAGTGCTGTGGGAGTAGTGTGGGCAGTGCTGTAGTCCTGCGGGAGTGGTGTGGGCAGAGGTGTATTGCTGTGGGAGTGTTGTGGTCAGTGGTGTAGTCCTGTGGGAGTGGTTTGAGCTGTGGTGTAGCGCTGTGGGATTGGTGTGGGATGTGGTGTATTGCTGTGAGAGTGGTGTGGGCAGTGGTGTAGTGCTTTGGGAGTTGTGTGGGCATTAGTGCTGCGCTGTGGGAGTGGTGTGGGTAGTGTTATAGCGCTGTAGGAGTGTTGTGGGCATTAGTGCAGATCTGTGGGAGTGGTGTGGGCAGTAGTGTAGCGCTGTGGGAGTGGTGTGGGCATTAGTGAAGCGCTGTGGGAGTGGTGTGGGCATCAGTGTGGCGCTGTGGGAGTGTTGTGTGTAGTGGTGTAGTGCTGTGGGAGTGGTGTGGGCTGTGGGGTATCGCTGAGGGAGTGGTGTGGGCATTGGTGTAGCGGTGTGGGAGTGGTGTGGGCATTGGTGTAGTCCTCTGGGAGTGGTGTGTGTAGTGGTGTAACGCTGTGGAAGTGGTGTGGGTAGTGGTGTAGTGCTGTGGGACTGGTGTGTGCAGTGGTGTAGTGCTGTTGGAGTGGTGTGGGCAATGATGTAGTGCTGCGGGAGTGGTGTGTGCAGGGGTTTAGTGCTGAGGGAGTGGTGTGGGGAGGGTGTAGTGCTGTGGGAGTGGTATGGGCAGAAGTGTAGCGCTCTGGGACTGGTGTGGGCAGCAGTTTAGTGCTGTGGGAGTGGTGTGGGCAGTTTTGAA
This sequence comes from Cetorhinus maximus, assembly GCF_964194155.1. NCBI lineage: Eukaryota > Metazoa > Chordata > Chondrichthyes > Lamniformes > Cetorhinidae > Cetorhinus > Cetorhinus maximus. Next base: position 297,588 of record NW_027596235.1, on the reverse strand, counting down.
GTGCTGTGGGAGTGGTGAGGGTCGTGGTGTAATGCTGTGGGAGTGGTGTTGCCAATGGTGTATTGCTCTGTGAGTGGTGTGGGCAGTGGTGTAGTACTGTGGGAGTGGTGTAGACAATGGTGTAGCGCTATGGGACCGGTTTAGGCAGTGGTGTAGCGCTGTGGGAGTGGTGTGGGCAGTGTTGTAGCGCTGTGGGAGTGGTGTCGGCATTAGTGCAGCGCTGATAGACTGGTGTGAGCAGTGGTGTAGCGCTGTGGGAGTGGTGTGTGCATTATTTTAGCGCTGTGGGAGTGGTGTTTGTTGTTGTGTAGTGCTGTGGGAGTGGTGTGGGCATTGGTGTAGTGCTGTGGTAGGTGTGTGCAGTGGTGTAGTGCTGTGGGAGTGGTGTGGGCATTAGTGCAGCGCTGTCGGACCGGTGTGGGCAGTGGTGTTGTGCTGTGGTAGTGGTTTGGGCAGTGGTGTAGTGCTGTGGGAGTGGTGTGTGCATTAGTATAGCGCAGTGGGAGTGGTGTGGGCATTAATGTAGCGCTGGGCCAGTGGTATGGGCAGTGGTGTAGTCCTGTGGTTGTGGTCTGGGCAGTGTTGTTGCGCTATGGGAGTGGTGTGGTTTGTAGTGTAGCTCTGTCGGAGTGGTGTTGGTTGTGGTGACACGATGTGGGAGTGGTGTGGGCAGCGGTAGGGTGCTGTAGGATTGGTGTAGGCACTTGTGTAGCGCTGTGGGAGTGGTGTGGGCAGTGGTGTAGTGCTTTGGGAGGGTTGTGTGCAGTGGTGTAGTGCTGGGGGTGTGGTGTGGGCAGTGGTGTAGTGCTGTGGGAGTGCTTTGGGTATTGCTATAGTGCTGCGGAGGTGATGTGGTCAGTGGTGTAGCGTTGCGGGATTGATGTGGGCAGTGGCATAGTGATGTGGAGAGTGGTGTAGAGCTGTGGAAGTGGTGTGGGCAGTGGTGTAGTGCTGTGGGTGTGGTGTGGCCAGTGGTCTAGTGCTGCTGGAGTTGTGTGGGCAGGGTTGTAGCGCTGTGTGAGTGGTGTGAGCAGTGGTGTAGTGCTGTGGGAGTGTTGTGGGCTGTGGTGTAGTGCTGTTGTACTGGTGTGGGCAGCGGTGTAGCGCTGTGGGTGTGGTGTGGGCATTAGTGTAGCGCTGTGGGAGTGGTTTGGGCATTAGTGTAGCGCTTTGGGAGTGGTGTGGACAGTGGTGTTGTCTTGTGGGTGTAGTGTGGCAGTGGGTTGTAGTGTAGCCATGTCGGAGTGATGTTGGTTGTGGTGTAGCGCTGTGGGAGTGTTGTGGACAGCGTTGTAGTGTTGTGGTACTGGTGTGGGCAGTGGTGTAGTGCTGCGGAGGTGTTGTGGGCAGTGGTGCAGAGCTGCGGGAGTGGTGTGGGCAGTGGTCCAGTGGTGTGTGCAGTGGTGTTGTGCTGTGGGAGTGGTGTGGGCGGTGGTGAAGTTCTGTGGGAGTGGTGTGGGCAGCGGTGTAATGTTGCGGGAGTTGAGGTTGATGTTGAATTTATTGGTGTTTTTCATTGTTGATCTTCTTGTTGAATTTGTTGGTGTTTTTCAATGTTGAGGTTGTTGTTGAATTTGTTGGTGATTTTCAATATTGAGGTTGTAGTTGAATTTGTTGGTGTTTGAATGGTTTTTTTGTGAACTTTTTTGTGTTTTTAAATTTGAGGTTGTTGGTGGAATTATTGGCGTTTATGAATGTTGAGGTTGTTGTTAAATTTGTTCGTGATCTTCAATATTGAGGTTGTTGTTGAATTTGTTGGTGTTATCAATGTTTTTTAAAAAACTTTTTTGTACTTTTAAAAGTTGAGGTTGTTGTTAAATTTGTTGGTGTTTTTCAATGTTGAGGTTGTAGTTTAATTTCTTGGTGCTGCCAATGTTTATTTTGCTGAACTTCTTTGTAATTTTTAAAGTTATGGTTGTTGTTGAATTTCTTGGTGTTATCAATGCTTATTTTGTTGAACTTATTTGTACTTTTAAAAGTTGAGGTTGTTGATTAATTTGTTGGTATTTTTCAATGTTGAAGTCGTTGAATTTGTTGGTGATTTTCAATATTGAGATTGTTAATCAATTTGTTGGTGTTATGAATGGTTTTTTTTGAACTTTTTTGCGTTTTTCAAAGTTGAGGTTGTTGGTGAAATTGTTGGCAATTTTCAATGATGAGTTTGTTGTTGAGTTTGTTGGTGTTTTTCAATATTGAGGTTGTTGATTAATTTGTTGGTGTGATCAATGTTTAATTTGAACCTTTTTGTGTTTTTCAAAGTTGAGGTTGTTGAATTTGCTGGTGATTTTCAATATTGAGGTTGTTGATTAATTTGTTGGTGTGATCAATGTTTAATTTGAACCTTTTTGTGTTTTTCAAAGTCGAGGTTGTTGCTGAATTTCTTGGTGATATTCAATGTTGAGTTTCTTGAATTTGTTGGTGATTTTCAATATTGAGGTTTTTGTTGAATTTGTTGGTGTTATCAATGTTATTTTTTGAACTTTTTTTGTATTTTTCAAAGTTGAAGTTGTTGTGGAATTTGTTGGTGTTTTTCAATGTTGAATTTGTTGTTCAATGTATTGGTGTTTTTCAATGTTGAGGTTGTAGATGAATTTGTTGGTGCTTTTCAATTTTGAGGTTGTTGTTGAATTTGTTGGTGTAATCAATGTATTTTTTTAAACTATTTTTAATTTTTGAAACTTGAGTTTGTCGTTGAATTTGTTGGTGTTTTTCAATGTTGAGTTTGTTTTTGAATTTGTTGGTGTTTTTCAATGTTGAGGTTGTTGTTGCATTTGTTGGTGATATTCAATATTGAGGTAGTTGTTGAATTTGTTGGTGTTATCAATGTTTTTTTGTTGAACTTGTTTATATTTTTAAAAGTTGAGGTTGTTGTTGAATTTGTTGGTGTTTTGAATGGTTTTTTTTTAAACTTTTTTCTGTTTTTCAAAGTTGAGGTGGTTGCTGAATTTTTTGGTGATTTTCAGTGTTATTCTTGTTGAATATGTTGTTGATTTTCAATATTGAGGTTGTTGCTGAATTTGTTGGCGTTATCAACATTTATTTTGTTGAACTTGTTTGAACTTGTAAAAGTTGAGGTTGTTGTTTAATTTGTTGGGAATTTCAATATTGAGGTGTTGTTGAATTTGTTGGCGTTTTTCAATGTTGAGGTTGTTGTTGAAATTGTTGGTGATTTTCAATATTGAGGTAGTTGTTGAATTTTTTGGTGTTATCAATGTTTTTATTAAAACTTTTTTGTACTTTTAGAAGTTGAGGTTGTTGTTGAATTTGTTGGTGTTTTTCAATGGTGAGGTTTTTGTTGATTTTGTTGCTGATTTTCAATATTGAGGTTGTTGTTGAATTTGTTGGTCATTTTTAATATTGGCGTTGTTGTTGAATTTGTTGGTGTTGTCAATGTTTATTTTGTTGAAATTGTTTGTATTTTTAAAGGTGGATGTTGTTGCTGAATCTTTTATTGTTTTTCAATGTTGATGTTGTTGTTGAATTTATTGGTGATTTTCAGTGTTGAGGTTGCTGAATTTGCTGGTGATTTTAATTGGTCAACTTGCTTTTGAATTGGATAGTGTCATCAATATTTATTTTGTTGAATTTTTTTGTACTTTTAAAAGTTGAGGTTGATTTTGAATTTGTTAGTGTTTTTCAATGTTGATGTTGTTCAATTTGTTGGTGATTTTCAATTTTGTCTTTGTTGTTGAATTTGTTGGTGCTTTTAAATATTGAGGTTGTTGTTGAATTTATTGGTATTTTTCAATGTGGCGGTTGTTGTTGATTTTGTTACTGTTTTTCAATGTTGAGGTTGTTGTTGAATTTGTTGGTGTTGTCAATGTTTTTTTTGTTGAACTATTTTGTAGTATAAAAGTTGAGGTTGTTGCTGAATTTTTTATTGTTTTTCAATGTTGATGTTGTTGTTGAATTTGTTGGTGATTTTCAGTGTTGAGATTGCTGAATTTGTTGGTGATTGTAAATGTTGAGGTTGTTGTTGAATTGGATATTGTCATCAATGTTTATTTTGTTGGACTTGGTGAATTTTTAAAAGTTGTGGTTGTTCTTGAATTTATTGGTGTTATCAATGTTTATTTTGTTGAACTTTTTTATATTTTCAAAAGTTGAGGTTGTTGTTTAATTTGTTGGTGTTTTTCAAAGTTGAAGTCGTTGAATTTGTTGGTGATTTTGAATATTGAGATTGTTGATGAAAGTGTTGGTGTTATGAAAGTTTTTTATGAACTTGTTTGTGTTTTTCAAAGTTGAGGCTGTTGCTGAATTTGTTGGTGATTTTCAGTGTTGATCTTGTTGAATTTGTTGATGATTTTCAATATTGAGGTTGTTGTTGAATTTGTTGGCGTTTTTCAATGTTGAGGGTGTTGAATTTGTTGGTGATTTTCAAAATTGAGATTCTTGTTCAATTTGTTGGTGTTATCAATATTATTTTATGAACTTTTTTGTACTTTTAAAAGTTGAGGTTGTTGTTGAATTTGTTGGCGTTTTTCAATGTTGAGTTTGTTGTTGAATTTGTTGGTAATTTTCAATATTGATGTTCTTGTTGAATTTGTTGGTGTTATCAATGTTTTTTAAAAACTTTTTTGTACTTTTAAAAGTTGAGGTTTTTGGTGAATTTGTTGGTGTCTTTCAATGGTGAGGTTTTTGTTGAATTTTTTGGTGTTTTTATTTTTGAAGTTGTTGTTAAATTTGTTGGTGTTTTTCAATGTTTAGGTTGTTGTTGAATTTGTTTTTTTTTGGTCAATGTTTAATTTGTTGAACCTGTTTGTATTTTTTAAAGTTGAGGTTGTTGTTTTATTTATTGGTGCTATCAATGTTTATTTTGTTGAACGTTTTTGTAGTATTAAAAGTTGAGGTTGTTGCTGATATTTTTTATTGTTTTTCAATTTTGATGCTGTTGTTGAATTTGTTGTTGATTTTAAATTTTGAGGTTGTAGTTGAATTGGATAGTGTCATCAATGTTTATTTTGCTGAACTTGTTTGTATTTTTAAAGATTTAGTTTGTTGTTGATTTTCTTGGTGTTATCAAAGTTTATTTTGTTGAACTTTTTTGTACTTTTAAAAGTTGAGGTTGATTTTGAATTTGTTGATGTTTTTCATTGTTGAGGTTTCTGTTGAATTTGTTGGCGTTTATCAATGTTGAGGTTGTTCTTGAATTTTTTGGTGTTTTTCATTGTTGTGGTACTTGGTGAATTTGTTGGTGTTTTTCAATGTTGATGTTGTTGTTGAATTTGTTGGTGTTTTTCAATGTTGAGGTTGCTGAATTTGTTGGTGATTTTCAATATTGAGGTTCTTCTTGAATTTGCTCGTGTTATCAATATTCTTTTTTGAACAATTTTGTACCTTTAAAAGTTGAGGTTGTTGTTGAAATTGTTGGTATTTATCACTGTTGATGAAAGTGTTGATGTTATGAATGTTTTTTTTGAACTTATTTGTGTTTTTAAAAGTTGAGGCTGTTGCTGAATTTGTTGGTGATTTTCAATGTTGAGGTTGTTGTTGAATATGTTGACGTTTATCAATGTTGAAGTTGTTGTTGAATTTGTTAGTGATTTTCAATATTGAGGTTGTTGCTGAATTTGTTGGTGATATTCACTGTTGAGGTTGTCGAATTTGTTGTTGATTTTCAATATTGAGGTTGTTGTTGAATTTGTTGGCGTTTTTCAATGTTGAGGTTGTTGTTGAATTTGTTGGTGTTTTTCAATATTGAGGTTTTTGTTGAATTTGTTGTCGTTATCAATGTTATTTTTTGAACAGTTTTGTATTTTTCAATGTTGAGGTTGTTGTTGAATTTGTTGGTGTTTTTCATTGTTGAGGTTGTTGTTGAATTTATTAGTGTTATCAATGTTTTTTGTTGAACTTGTTTGTATTTTTAAAAGTTAAGGTTGTTGTTCAATTTGTTGGTGTATTTCAATGTTGAGGGTGTTGAATTTGTTGGTGATTTTCAAAATTGAGATTGTTGTTCAAATTATTGGTGTTATCTATATTCTTTTTTTGTACTTTTTTATACTTTTAAAAGTTGAGGTTGGTTTTGAATTTGTTGGTGTTTTGCATTGTTGAGGTTGCTGTTGCATTTGTTTATGAGTTTCAATATTGAGGTTGTTGTTGCATTTGTTGATGATTTTCAATATTGAGGTTGTTGTTGAATTTGTTGGTGTTATTAGTGTTTTTTTAAAAACTTTTTTGTACTTTTAAAAGTTGAGGTTGATTTTGATTTTGTTGGTGTTTTTCAATGTAGAGGTTGTTGTTGAAGCTTTTGGGTTTTCAATGCAGAGGTTGTTGTTCAAGTTTTTGGTGTTTTTCAACGTTGAGGTTTTTGAATTTGTTGGTGATTTTCAATACTGAGGTTGTTGTTGAATTTGTTGGTGTAATCAATGTTTTTTTAAAAACTTTTTTGTACTTTTAAAAGTAAAGGTTGTTCTTGAATTTGTTGGTGTTTTTCAATGTTGAGGTTTTTGTTGAATTTTTTGGTGTTTTCATTGTTGAGGTTGTTGCTGAATTTGTTAGTGTTTTTCAATGTTGAGTTTTTTTGTTGAATTTGTTAGTGATTTTCAATATTGAGATTGTTGTTGATTTTGTTGGTGTTTTTCAATGTAGAGGTTGTTGTTGAAGCTTTTGGGTTTTCAATGTAAAGGTTGTTGTTCATGTTTTTGGTGTTTTTCAACGTTGAGGTTTTTGAATTTGTCGTTATTATCAATATTGAGGTTGTTGTTGAATTTGTTGGTGTAATCAATGTTTTTTTAAAAACTTTTTTGTACTTTTAAAAGTTGAAGTTGTTGTTGAATTCGTTGGTGGTTTTCAATGTTGAGGTTTTTGTTGAATTTTTCGGTGTTTTCATTGTTGAGGTTGTTGCTGAATTTGTTAGTGTTTTTCAATGTTGAGTTTTTTTGTTGAATTTGTTAATGATTTTCAATATTGAGATTGTTGTTGAATTTGTTGGTGTTATCAAAATTGAGGTTATTGTTGAATTTGTTGGTGATTTTTAATATTGAGGTTGTTGTTGAATAAGTTGGTTTTTTTCAATGTTGAGGTTGTTGTTGAATTTGATGGTGATTTTCAATATTGAGATTGTTGTTGAATTTTTTGGTGTTATCAGTGTTTCTTTAAAAACTTTTTTGTACTTTTAAAAGTTGAAGTTGTTGTTGAATTTGTTGGTGTTTTTAATTGCTGAGGTTGTTGATGAATTTGTTGGTGTTTTTCAATGTTGAGGATGTTGTTGAAGTTGTTGGTGTTTTTCAATGTTGTGGTTGTTGATGAATTTGTTGGTGTTATCAATGTTTTTTAAAAAAACTTTTCTTAACTTTTAAAAGTTGAGGTTGTTGATGAATTTATTGCTGATTTTCAATATTGTGCTTGTAGTTGAATTTCATGGTGTCATCAATATTTTTTTAAAAACTTTTGTACTTTTAAAAGTTGAGGTTGTTGTTGAATTTGTTGGTGTTTTTCACTGTTGAGGTTGTTGTTGAATTTATTGGTGATTTTCAATGTTGAGGTTGTTATTGAATTTATTGTTGATTTTCAATATTGTGGTTGTTGTTGAATTTGTTGGTGTTTTTCAATGTTGAGGTTGTTGTTGAAATTGTTGGTGTTTTTCAACATTGAGTTTGTTGTTGAATTTGTTGGTGTTATCCATGTTATTTATTTGAACTTTTTGTACTTTTAAAAATTGGGGTTGATTTTGAATTTGTTGGTGTTTTTCATTGTTGAGGTTTTTGTTGAATTTTTGGGTGTTTTCATCGTTGAGGTTGTTGTTAAATTTGTTGGTGTTTTTCAATATTAAGGTTGCAGTTGAATTTGTTGGTGTTGTCAATGTTTATATTGTTGAACTGTTTTGTAGTTTTGAAAGTTGAGGTTGTTCCTGAATTTTTTATTTTTTTTCAATGATGATGTTGTTGCTGAGTTGGTTGGTGATTTTCAGTGTTGAGGTTGCTGAATTTGATGGTAACATTTAATGTTGAGGTTGTTGTTGAAATGTATAGTGTCATCAATGTTTATTTTGTTGAACTTGTTTGCACTTTTAGAAGTTGAGGTTTTTTTTGAATTTGTTGGTGTTTTTCATTTTTGACGTTGTTGTTGAATTTTTTGGTGTTTTCCTATGTTGAGGTTGTTATTGAATTTGTTGGTGATTTTCAATATTGAGTTTGTAGTTGAATTTGTTGGTGTTTTTCAATGTTGAGGTTGTTGTTGAAATTGTTGGTGTTTTTCAATCTTGAGGTTGTTGTTGAATTTGTTGGTGTTATCCATGTTATTTATTGAACTTTTATCTATTTTTCAATGTTAAGGTTGTAGTTGAATTTGTTGGTGTTATCAATGTTATTTTTTGAACTTTTTTGTATTTTTCAATCTTGAAGTTGTTGTTGAATTTGTTGTTGATTTTCAATATTGAGTTTGTTGTTGAATTTGTTGGTGTTATCAATGTTATTTTTTGAAAATGTTTGTAGTTTTCAATGTTGAGGTTGTTGTTCAATTTGTTGGCGTTTGTCAAGGTTGAGGTTGTTGTTGAAGTTGTTGGTGTTATCAATGTCTTTTTGAAAATGTTCTCTCCTTTTAAAAGTTGAGTTTGCTGTTCAAATTGTTGGTGTTATTCAATGTTGAGGTTGTTGTTAAATTTGTTTGCTTTTTTCAATGTTGAGGTTGTTGTTGAATTTGTTGTCGTTTTTCAATGTCGAGGTTGTTGTAGAATTTGTTTGTGATTTTAAATATTGAAGTTGTTGAATTTGTATGTGTTTTTCAATGTTGAGGTTGTTGTTGAATTTGTTGTTGTCTTTCACTAATGAGGTTGTTGATGAATTTATTGGTGATTTTCAATGTTGAGGTTGTTGTTGAATTTGTTGTTGATTTACAAAATTGAGCTTGTTGTTTAATTTGTTGGTGTTATCAATGTTTTTATTAAAACTTTTTTGTACTTTTAAAATTTGAGGTTGTTGTTGGATTTGATGGTGTTTTACAATGTGGAGTTTGTTGTTCAATTTGTTGGTTTCTTTCAATGTTGAGGTTGTTATTGAATTTGTTGGTGTTATCAATGTTATTTATTGAACTTTTTTGTATTATTCAATGTTGAATTTGTTGTTGAATTTGTTGGTGATTTTCAATATTGAAGTTGTTGAATTTGTTGGTCATTTTAAATGTTGAGGTTGTTGTTCAATTTGTTGGTGTCTTTCAATATTGAGGTTGTTGTTGAATTTGTTGGCGTTTTTCAATGTTGGGGTTGTTGTTGAATTTGTTGGTGATTTTCAATGTTAAGCTTGTTGTTGAATTTGTTGGTTTTTTTCAATGTTAAATTTGTTGTTGAATTTGTTGGTGTTATCAATGATATTTTTCGAACTTTTTTGTATTTTTCAATGTTGAGGTTGTTGTTGAATTTGTTGATGTTTTTCAATGTTGAGGTTGTTGTTGAATTTTTTGGTGACTATCAATATTGAGGTTGTTGTTGAATTTGCTGGTGTTCTCATTGTTTTTTTGAATTTTTTCTCTTCTTTTAAAAGTTGAGGTTGTTGTTGAATTTGTTGGTGATTTTTAATGTTGAGATTGTTGTTAAATTTGTTGGTTATTTTCAATATTGAGGTTGTTGTTGAATTTGTTGGTGTTATCAATGTTTATTTTGTTGAACTTTTTTGTATTTTTCAATGTTGAGGTTGTTGTTGAATTTGTTGACGTTTTGCACTGTTGAGAATCTTTTTGAATTTGTTGCTGATTTTCAATGTTGAGGTTGTTGTTGAATTTGTTGGTGTTATCAATGTTATTTTTTGAACTTTTTTGTATTTATCAATGTTGAGGTTGTTGGTGTTATCAATGTTTTTTTGATCTTTTTCTCTTCTTTTAAAAGTTGAGGTTGTTGTTGAATTTTTTTGTGTTTTTCATTATTGAGGTTGTTGTTGAATTTGGTGGTGACTTTCAATATTGAGGTTGTTGTCGAAGTTGTTGGCGTTTTTCAATGTTGAGTTTCTTGTTGAATTTGTTGGTGTTATCAATGATTTTTTTCAACTTTTTCTCTTTTTTTAAAAGTTGAGGGTGTTGTTGAATTTGTTGTTGTTTTTCAATGTTGAGCTTGTTGTAGAATTTGTTGATTTTTTTCAATATTGAGGTTGTTGTTGAATTTGTTGGCGTTTTTCAATGTTGAGGTTCTTCTTCAATTTGTTGCTGTCTTTCAATATTGAGGTAGTTGTTGAATTTCTTTGTGTTTTTCAATGTTGAGGTTGTTGTTGAATTTGTTGGTGTTATCAATGATTTTTTTGAACTTTTTCTCTTCTTTTAAAAGTTGAGGGTGTTGTTGAATTTGTTGGTGTTTTTCAATGTTGAGGTTGTTATTGAATTTGTTGGTGTTTTTCAATATTGATGTTGTTGTTGAATTTGTTTGTCTTTTTCAATGTTGAGGTTGTAGTTGAATTTGCTGGTGTTATCAATGTTTTTTAAAAAAACTTTTTTTAACTTTTAAAAGTTGAGGTTGTTGATGAATTTATTGTTGATTTTCAATATTGTGCTTGTAGTTGAATTTCATGGTGTCATCAATATTTTTTAAAAAACTTTTTTGTACTTTTAAAAGTTGAGGTTGTTGTTGAATTTGTTGGTGTTTTTCACTGTTGAGGTTGTTGTTGAATTTATTGGTGATTTTCAATGTTGAGGTTGTTATTGAATTTATTGTTGATTTTCAATATTGTGGTTGTTGTTGAATTTGTTGGTGTTTTTCAATGTTGAGGTTGTTGTTGAAATTGTTGGTGTTTTTCAACATTGAGTTTGTTGTTGAATTTGTTGGTGTTATCCATGTTATTTATTTGAACTTTTTGTACTTTTAAAAATTGGGGTTGATTTTGAATTTGTTGGTGTTTTTCATTGTTGAGGTTTTTGTTGAATTTTTGGGTGTTTTCATCGTTGAGGTTGTTGTTAAATTTGTTGGTGTTTTTCAATATTAAGGTTGCAGTTGAATTTGTTGGTGTTTTCAATGTTTATATTGTTGAACTGTTTTGTAGTTTTGAAAGTTGAGGTTGTTCCTGAATTTTTTATTTTTTTTCAATGATGATGTTGTTGCTGAGTTGGTTGGTGATTTTCAGTGTTGAGGTTGCTGAATTTGATGGTAACATTTAATGTTGAGGTTGTTGTTGAAATGGATAGTGTCATCAATGTTTATTTTGTTGAACTTGTTTGTACTTTTAGAAGTTGAGGTTTTTTTTTGAATTTGTTGGTGATTTTCAATATTGAGTTTGTAGTTGAATTTGTTGGTGTTTTTCAATGTTGAGGTTGTTGTTGCAATTGTTGGTGTTTTTCAATCTTGAGGTTGTTGTTGAATTTGTTGGTGTTATCCATGTTATTTATTGAACTTTTATCTATTTTTCAATGTTAAGGTTGTAGTTGAATTTGTTGGTGTTATCAATGTTATTTTTTGAACTTTTTTGTATTTTTCAATCTTGAAGTTGTTGTTGAATTTGTTGTTGATTTTCAATATTGAGTTTGTTGTTGAATTTGTTGGTGTTATCAATGTTATTTTTTGAAAATGTTTGTAGTTTTCAATGTTGAGGTTGTTGTTCAATTTGTTGGCGTTTGTCAAGGTTGAGGTTGTTGTTGAAGTTGTTGGTGTTATCAATGTCTTTTTGAAAATGTTCTCTCCTTTTAAAAGTTGAGTTTGCTGTTCAAATTGTTGGTGTTATTCAATGTTGAGGTTGTTGTTAAATTTGTTTGCTTTTTTCAATGTTGAGGTTGTTGTTGAATTTGTTGTCGTTTTTCAATGTCGAGGTTGTTGTAGAATTTGTTTGTGATTTTAAATATTGAAGTTGTTGAATTTGTATGTGTTTTTCAATGTTGAGGTTGTTGTTGAATTTGTTGTTGTCTTTCACTAATGAGGTTGTTGATGAATTTATTGGTGATTTTCAATGTTGAGGTTGTTGTTGAATTTGTTGTTGATTTTCAAAATTGAGCTTGTTGTTTAATTTGTTGGTGTTATCAATGTTTTTATTAAAACTTTTTTGTACTTTTAAAATTTGAGGTTGTTGTTGGATTTGATGGTGTTTTACAATGTGGAGTTTGTTGTTCAATTTGTTGGTTTCTTTCAATGTTGAGGTTGTTATTGAATTTGTTGGTGTTATCAATGTTATTTATTGAACTTTTTTGTATTATTCAATGTTGAATTTGTTGTTGAATTTGTTGGTGATTTTCAATATTGAAGTTGTTGAATTTGTTGGTCATTTTAAATGTTGAGGTTGTTGTTCAATTTGTTGGTGTCTTTCAATATTGAGGTTGTTATTGAATTTGTTGGCGTTTTTCAATGTTGGGGTTGTTGTTGAATTTGTTGGTGATTTTCAATGTTAAGCTTGTTGTTGAATTTGTTGGTTTTTTTCAATGTTGAATTTGTTGTTGAATTTGTTGGTGTTATCAATGATATTTTTCGAACTTTTTTGTATTTTTCAATGTTGAGGTTGTTGTTGAATTTGTTGGTGTTTTTCAAGGTTGTGGTTGTTGTCGAATTTGTTGGTGTTTTTCAATGTTGAGGTTGTTGTTGAATTTTTTGGTGACTATCAATATTGAGGTTGTTGTTGAATTTGCTGGTGTTCTCATTGTTTTTTTGAATTTTTTCTCTTCTTTTAAAAGTTGAGGTTGTTGTTGAATTTGTTGACGTTTTGCAATGTTGAGAATCTTTTTGAATTTGTTGCTGATTTTCAATGTTGAGGTTGTTGTTGAATTTGTTGGTGTGATCAATGTTATTTTTTGAACTTTTTTGTATTTATCAATGTTGAGGTTGTTGTTGAATTTGTTGGTGTTATCAATTTTTTTTGATCTTTTTCTCTTCTTTTAAAAGTTGAGGTTGTTGTTGAATTTTTTTGTGTTTTTCATTATTGAGGTTGTTGTTGAATTTGGTGGTGACTTTCAATATTGAGGTTGTTGTCGCATTTGTTGGCGTTTTTCAATGTTGAGTTTCTTGTTGAATTTGTTGGTGTTATCAATGATTTTTTTCAACTTTTTCTCTTTTTTTAAAAGTTGAGGGTGTTGTTGAATTTGTTGTTGTTTTTCAATGTTGAACTTGTTGTAGAATTTGTTGATTTTTTTCAATATTGAGGTTGTTGTTGAATTTGTTGGCGTTTTTCAATGTTGAGGTTCTTCTTGAATTTGTTGCTGTCTTTCAATATTGAGGTAGTTGTTGAATTTCTTTGTGTTTTTCAATGTTGAGGTTGTTGTTGAATTTGTTGGTGTTATCAATGATTTTTTTGAACTTTTTCTCTTCTTTTAAAAGTTGAGGGTGTTGTTGAATTTGTAGGTGTTTTTCAATGTTGAGGTTGTTATTGAATTTGTTGGTGTTTTTCAATATTGATGTTGTTGTTGAATTTGTTTGTCTTTTTCAATGTTGAGGTTGTATTTGAATTTGCTGGTGTTGTCAATGTTTTTTTTTGAACTTTTTATCTTCTTTTAAATGATGAGGTTGTTCTTGAATTTGTTGGTGTTTTTCAAAGTTGCGGTCCTTGTTGAATTTGTTGTTGATTTTTAATGTTGAGATTGTTTTTAAATTTGTTGCTTATTTTCAATATTGAGGTTGTTGTTGAATTTGTTGGTGTTATCAATGTTTATTTTGTTGAACTTTTTTGTATTTTTCAATGTTGAGGTTGTTGTTGAATTTGTTGACGTTTTGCAATGTCGAGGTTGTTGTAGAATTTGTTGGTGATTTTAAATATTGAAGTTGTTGAATTTGTTGGTGTTTTTCAATGTTGAGGTTGTTGTTGAATTTGTTGTTGTCTTTCACTAATGAGGTTGTTGATGAATTTATTGGTGATTTTCAATGTTGAGGTTGTTGTTGAATTTGTTGTTGATTTTCAAAATTGATCTTGTTGTTTAATTTGTTGGTGTTATCAATGTTTATTTTGTTGAACTTTTTTGTATTTTTCAATGTTGAGGTTGTTGTTGAATCTGTTGACGTTTTGCAATGTTGAGAATCTTTTTGAATTTGTTGCTGATTTTCAATGTTGAGGTTGTTGTTGAATTTGTTGGTGTTATCAATGTTATTTTTTGAACTTTTTTGTATTTATCAATGTTGAGGTTGTTGGTGTTATCAATGTTTTTTTGATCTTTTTCTCTTCTTTTAAAAGTTGAGGTTGTTGTTGAATTTTTTTGTGTTTTTCATTATTGAGGTAGTTGTTGAATTTGGTGGTGACTTTCAATATTGAGGTTGTTGTCGAAGTTGTTGGCGTTTTTCAATGTTGAGTTTCTTGTTGAATTTGTTGGTGTTATCAAAGATTTTTTTCAACTTTTTCTCTTTTTTTAAAAGTTGAGGGTGTTGTTGAATTTGTTGTTGTTTTTCAATGTTGAGCTTGTTGTAGAATTTGTTGATTTTTTTCAATATTGAGGTTGTTGTTGAATTTGTTGGCGTTTTTCAATGTTGAGGTTCTTCTTGAATTTGTTGCTGTCTTTCAATATTGAGGTAGTTGTTGAATTTCTTTGTGTTTTTCAATGTTGAGGTTGTTGTTGAATTTGTTGGTGTTATCAATGATTTTTTTGAACTTTTTCTCTTCTTTTAAAAGTTGAGGGTGTTGTTGAATTTGTTGGTGTTTTTCAATGTTGAGGTTGTTATTGAATTTGTTGGTGTTTTTCAATATTGATGTTGTTGTTGAATTTGTTTTTCTTTTTCAATGTTGAGGTTGTAGTTGAATTTGCTGGTGTTATCAATGTTTTTTAAAAAAACTTTTTTTAACTTTTAAAAGTTGAGGTTGTTCTTGAATTTATTGCTGATTTTCAATATTGTGCTTGTAGTTGAATTTCATGGTGTCATCAATATTTTTTTTAAAACTTTTTTGTACTTTTAAAAGTTGAGGTTGTTGTTGAATTTGTTGGTGTTTTTCACTGTTGAGGTTGTTGTTGAATTTATTGGTGATTTTCAATGTTGAGGTTGTTATTGAATTTATTGTTGATTTTCAATATTGTGCTTGTAGTTGAATTTCATGGTGTCATCAATATTTTTTTAAAAACTTTTTTGTACTTTTAAAAATTGAGGTTGTTGTTGAATTTGTTGGTGTTTTTCACTGTTGAGGTTGTTGTTGAATTTATTGGTGATTTTCAATGTTGAGGTTGTTATTGAATTTATTGTTGATTTTCAATATTGTGGTTGTTGTTGAATTTGTTGGTGTTTTTCAATGTTGAGGTTGTTGTTGAAATTGTTGGTGTTTTTCAACATTGAGTTTGTTGTTGAATTTGTTGGCGTTATCCATGTTATTTATTTGAACTTTTTGTACTTTTAAAAATTGGGGTTGATTTTGAATTTGTTGGTGTTTTTCATTGTTGAGGTTTTTGTTGAATTTTTGGGTGTTTTCATCGTTGAGGTTGTTGTTAAATTTGTTGGTGTTTTTCAATATTAAGGTTGCAGTTGAATTTGTTGGTGTTGTCAATGATTATATTGTTGAACTGTTTTGTAGTTTTGAAAGTTGAGGTTGTTCCTGAATTTTTTATTTTTTTTCAATGATGATGTTGTTCCTGAGTTGGTTGGTGATTTTCAGTGTTGAGGTTGCTGAATTTGATGGTAACATTTAATGTTGAGGTTGTTGTTGAAATGGATAGTGTCATCAATGTTTATTTTGTTGAACTTGTTTGCACTTTTAGAAGTTGAGGTTTTTTTTTAATTTGTTGGTGTTTTTCATTTTTGACGTTGTTGTTGAATTTTTTGGTGTTTTCCTATGTTGAGGTTGTTATTGAATTTGTTGGTGATTTTCAATATTGAGTTTGTAGTTGAATTTGTTGGTGTTTTTCAATGTTGAGGTTGTTGTTGAAATTGTTGGTGTTTTTCAATCTTGAGGTTGTTGTTGAATTTGTTGGTGTTATCCATGTTATTTATTGAACTTTTATCTATTTTTCAATGTTAAGGTTGTAGTTGAATTTGTTTGTGTTATCAATGTTATTTTTTGAACTTTTTTGTATTTTTCAATCTTGAAGTTGTTGTTGAATTTGTTGTTGATTTTCAATGTTGAGCTTGTTGTTGAATTTGTTGGTGTTATCAATGTTATTTTTTGAAAATGTTTGTAGTTTTCAATGTTGAGGTTGTTGTTCAATTTGTTGGCGTTTGTCAAGGTTGAGGTTGTTGTTGAAGTTGTTGGTGTTATCAATGTCTTTTTGAAAATGTTCTCTCCTTTTAAAAGTTGAATTTGCTGTTCAAATTGTTGGTGTTTTTCAATGTTGAGGTTGTTGTTAAATTTGTTTGCTTTTTTCAATGTTGAGGTTGTTGTTGAATTTGTTGTCGTTTTTCAATGTCGAGGTTGTTGTAGAATTTGTTGGTGATTTTAAATATTGAAGTTGTTGAATTTGTATGTGTTTTTCAATGTTGAGGTTGTTGTTGAATTTGTTGTTGTCTTTCACTAATGAGGTTGTTGATGAATTTATTGGTGATTTTAAATGTTGAGGTTGTTGTTGAATTTGTTGTTGATTTACAAAATTGAGCTTGTTGTTTAATTTGTTGGTGTTATCAATGTTTTTATTAAAACTTTTTTGTACTTTTAAAATTTGAGGTTGTTGTTGGATTTGATGGTGTTTTACAATGTGGAGTTTGTTGTTCAATTTGTTGGTTTCTTTCAATGTTGAGGTTGTTATTGAATTTGTTGGTGTTATCAATGTTATTTATTGAACTTTTTTGTATTATTCAATGTTGAATTTGTTGTTGAATTTGTTGGTGATTTTCAATATTGAAGTTGTTGAATTTGTTGGTCATTTTAAATGTTGAGGTTGTTGTTCAATTTGTTGGTGTCTTTCAATATTGAGGTTGTTGTTGAATTTGTTGGCGTTTTTCAATGTTGGGGTTGTTGTTGAATTTGTTGGTGATTTTCAATGTTAAGCTTGTTGTTGAATTTGTTGGTTTTTTTCAATGTTAAATTTGTTGTTGAATTTGTTGGTGTTATCAATGATATTTTTCGAACTTTTTTGTATTTTTCAATGTTGAGGTTGTTGTTGAATTTGTTGATGTTTTTCAAGGTTGTGGTTGTTGTCGAATTTGTTGGTGTTTTTCAATGTTGAGGTTGTTGTTGAATTTTTTGGTGACTATCAATATTGAGGTTGTTGTTGAATTTGCTGGTGTTCTCATTGTTTTTTTGAATTTTTTCTCTTCTTTTAAAAGTTGAGGTTGTTGTTGAATTTGTTGGTGATTTTCAATATTGAGGTTGTTGTTGAATTTGTTGGTGTTATCAATGTTTATTTTGTTGAACTTTTTTGTATTTTTCAATGTTGAGGTTGTTGTTGAATTTGGTGACGTTTTGCAATGTTGAGAATCTTATTGAATTTGTTGCTGATTTTCAATGTTGAGGTTGTTGTTGAATTTGTTGGTGTTATCAATGTTATTTTTTGAACTTTTTTTTATTTATGAATGTTGAGGTTGTTGTTGAATTTGTTGGTGTTATCAATGTTTTTTTGATCTTTTTCTCTTCTTTTAAAAGTTGAGGTTGTTGTTGAATTTTTTTGTGTTTTTCATTATTGAGGTTGTTGTTGAATTTGGTGGTGACTTTCAATATTGAGGTTGTTGTCCAATTTGTTGGCGTTTTTCAATGTTGAGTTTCTTGTTGAATTTGTTGGTGTTATCAATGATTTTTTTCAACTTTTTCTCTTTTTTTAAAAGTTGAGGGTGTTGTTGAATTTGTTGTTGTTTTTCAATGTTGAGCTTGTTTTGTAGAATTTGTTGATTTTTTTCAATATTGAGGTTGTTGTTGAATTTGTTGGCGTTTTTCAATGTTGAGGTTCTTCTTGAATTTGTTGCTGTCTTTCAATATTGAGGTAGTTGTTGAATTTCTTTGTGTTTTTCAATGTTGAGGTTGTTGTTGAATTTGTTGGTGTTATCAATGATTTTTTTGAACTTTTTCTCTTCTTTTAAAAGTTGAGGGTGTTGTTGAATTTGTAGGTGTTTTTCAATGTTGAGGTTGTTATTGAATTTGTTGGTGTTTTTCAATATTGATGTTGTTGTTGAATTTGTGTGTCTTTTTCAATGTTGAGGTTGTAGTTGAATTTGCTGGTGTTGTCAATGTTTTTTTTTGAACTTTTTATCTTCTTTTAAATGATGAGGTTGTTCTTGAATTTGTTGGTGTTTTTCAAAGTTGCGGTCCTTGTTGAATTTGTTGGTGATTTTTAATGTTGAGATTGTTTTTAAATTTGTTGGTTATTTTCAATATTGAGGTTGTTGTTGAATTTTTTGGTGTTATCAATGTTTATTTTGTTGAACTTTTTTGTATTTTTCAATGTTGAGGTTGTTGTTGAATTTGTTGACGTTTTGCAACGTCGAGGTTGTTGTAGAATTTGTTGGTGATTTTAAATATTGAAGTTGTTGAATTTGTTGGTGTTTTTCAATGTTGAGGTTGTTGTTGAATTTGTTGTTGTCTTTCACTAATGAGGTTGTTGATGAATTTATTGGTGATTTTCAATGTTGAGGTTGTTGTTGAATTTGTTGTTGATTTTCAAAATTGAGCTTGTTGTTTAATTTGTTGGTGTTATCAATGTTTTTATTAAAACTTTTTTGTACTTTTAATATTTGAGGTTGTTGTTGGATTTGATGGTGTTTTGCAATGTGGAGTTTGTTGTTCAATTTGTTGGTTTCTTTCAATGTTGAGGTTGTTATTGAATTTGTTGGTGTTATCAATGTTATTAATTGAACTTTTTTGTATTATTCAATGTTGAATTTGTTATTGAATTTGTTGGTGATTTTCAATATTGAAGTTGTTGAATTTGTTGATCATTTTAAATGTTGAGGTTGTTGTTGAATTTGTTGGTGTCTTTCAATATTGAGGTTGTTGTTGAATTTGTTGGCGTTTTTCAATGTTGGGGTTGTTGTTGAATTTTTTGGTGATTTTCAATGTTAAGCTTGTTGTTGAATTTGTTGGCGTTTTTCAATGTTGAGTTTCTTGTTGAATTTGTTGGTGTTATCAATGATTTTTTTCAACTTTTTCTCTTTTTTTAAAAGTTGAGGGTGTTGTTGAATTTGTTGTTGTTTTTCAATGTTGAGCTTGTTGTAGAATTTGTTGATTTTTTTCAATATTGAGGTTGTTGTTGAATTTGTTGGCGTTTTTCAATGTTGAGGTTCTTCTTGAATTTGTTGCTGTCTTTCAATATTGAGGTAGTTGTTGAATTTCTTTGTGTTTTTCAATGTTGAGGTTGTTGTTGAATTTGTTGGTGTTATCAATGATTTTTTTGAACTTTTTCTCTTCTTTTAAAAGTTGAGGGTGTTGTTGAATTTGTAGGTGTTTTTCAATGTTGAGGTTGTTATTGAATTTGTTGGTGTTTTTCAATATTGATGTTGTTGTTGAATTTGTGTGTCTTTTTCAATGTTGAGGTTGTAGTTGAATTTGCTGGTGTTGTCAATGTTTTTTTTTTGAACTTTTTATCTTCTTTTAAATGATGAGGTTGTTCTTGAATTTGTTGGTGTTTTTCAAAGTTGCGGTCCTTGTTGAATTTGTTGGTGATTTTTAATGTTGAGATTGTTTTTAAATTTGTTGGTTATTTTCAATATTGAGGTTGTTGTTGAATTTTTTGGTGTTATCAATGTTTATTTTGTTGAACTATTTTGTATTTTTCAATGTTGAGGTTGTTGTTGAATTTGTTGACGTTTTGCAATGTCGAGGTTGTTGTAGAATTTGTTGGTGATTTTAAATATTGAAGTTGTTGAATTTGTTGGTGTTTTTCAATGTTGTGGTTGTTGTTGAATTTGTTGTTGTCTTTCACTAATGAGGTTGTTGATGAATTTATTGGTGATTTTCAATGTTGAGGTTGTTGTTGAATTTGTTGTTGATTTTCAAAATTGAGCTTGTTGTTTAATTTGTTGGTGTTATCAATGTTTTTATTAAAACTTTTTTGTACTTTTAATATTTGAGGTTGTTGTTGGATTTGATGGTGTTTTGCAATGTGGAGTTTGTTGTTCAATTTGTTGGTTTCTTTCAATGTTGAGGTTGTTATTGAATTTGTTGGTGTTATCAATGTTATTAATTGAACTTTTTTGTATTATTCAATGTTGAATTTGTTATTGAATTTGTTGGTGATTTTCAATATTGAAGTTGTTGAATTTGTTGATCATTTTAAATGTTGAGGTTGTTGTTGAATTTGTTGGTGTCTTTCAATATTGAGGTTGTTGTTGAATTTGTTGGCGTTTTTCAATGTTGGGGATGTTGTTGAATTTTTTGGTGATTTTCAATGTTAAGCTTGTTGTTGAATTTTTGTTTTTTTTCAATGTTGAATTTGTTGTTCAATTTGTTGGT
The DNA here is from genome assembly GCF_964194155.1 of Cetorhinus maximus. Taxonomy (NCBI): domain Eukaryota; kingdom Metazoa; phylum Chordata; class Chondrichthyes; order Lamniformes; family Cetorhinidae; genus Cetorhinus; species Cetorhinus maximus. The sequence goes on along the minus strand of NW_027596235.1, from coordinate 277,411 downwards.
GTTATCAATGTTATTTTTCGAACTTTTTCATATTTTTCAATGTTGAGGTTGTGCTGAATTTGTTGGTGTTTTTCAAGGTTGTGGTTGTTGTCGAATTTGTTGGTGTTTTTCAATATTGAGGTTGTTGTTGAATTTGCTGGTGTTCTCATTGTTTTTTTGAATTTTTTCTCTTCTTTTAAAAGTTGAGGTTGTTGTTCAATTTGTTGGTGTTTTTCAATGTTGAGGTTGTTGTTGAATTTGTTGATGTTATCAATGTTTTTTTGAACTTTTTCTCTTCTTTTATAAGTTGACGTTGTTGTACAATTTGTTGTTGTTTTTCAATGTTGAAGTTGATTTTGAAATTGTTGGCGTGTTTCAATATTGAGTTTGTTGTTGAATTTGTTGGCGTTTTTCAATGTTGAGGTTGTTGTTGAATTTGTTGGCGTTTTTCAATATTGAGGTTGTTGTTGAATTTGTAGGTGTTTGTCAATGTTGAGGTTATTGTTGAATTTGTTGGTGTTATCAATGTTTTTTTGATCCTTTTCTCTTTTTAAAGTTGAGGTTGTTGTTGAATTTGTTGATGTTTTTCAATGTTTAGGTTGTTCTTGAATTTGTTGATGATTTTCAATATTGAGGTTGTTGTTGAATTTGTTGGCGTTTTTCAATGTTGAGGTTGTTGTTGAATTTGTTGACGTTTTTCAATGTTGAGATTCTTTTTGAATTTGTTGCTGATTTTCAATAATGAGGTTGTTGTTGAATTTGTTGGTGTTATCAATGTTATTTTTTGAACTTTTTGTATTTATCAATGTTGAGGTTGTTGTTGAATTTGTCGGCGTTTTTCAATGTTGATGTTGTTGTTGAATTTGTTGGCGTTTTTCAATGTTGAGGTTGTTCTTGAATTTGTTGGTGATTTTCAATATTGATGTTGTTGAATTTGTTCGTGATTTTCAATGTTGAGCTTGTTGTTGAATTTGATGCTGTTTTTCAAAGTTGTGGTCCTTGTTGAATTTGTTGGTCATTTACAATGTTGAGATTGTTATCAATGTTATTTTTTGAACATTTTTGTAGTTTTCCACGTTGAGGTTGTTGTTGAATTTGTTGGTGTTAACAATGTTATTTTTTGAACTTTTGTGTATTTTTCAATATTGAGGTTATTGTTGACTTTGTTGGTGTTATCAATGTTTTTTTGAACTTTTTCTCTTCTTTTAAAAGTTGAGGTTGTTGTTGAATTTGTTGGTGTTTTTCAATGTTGAGGTTGTTGTTGAATTTGTTGGTGATTTTCTATATTGACGTTGTTGATGAATTTGTCGGTGTCTTTCAATATTGAGGTTGTTGTTGAATTATTTGGCGTTTTTCAATGTTGAGGTTTCTGTTGAATTTGCTGGTGTTATCAATGTTTTTTTTTAACTTTTTATCTTCATTTAAATCTTGTGGTTGTTGTTGAATTAGTTTGTGCTCTTCAAGTTGGAGGTTGTTGTGGAATTTATTTGTGTTATCATTGTTATTTTTCGAATTTTTTGTATTTTTCAATATTGAGGTTGATGTTGAATTTGTTGGTGTTATCAATGATTTTTTTGAACTTTTTCTCTTCTTTTAAAAGTTGAGGGTGTTGTTGAATTTGTTGGTGTTTTTCAATGTTGAGGTTGTTGTTGAATTTGGTTGTCTTTTTCAATGTTGAGGTTGTTGTTGAATTTGCTGGTGTTGTCAATGTTTTTTTTTTAACTTTTTATCATCCTTTAAATGTTCAGGTTGTTGTTGAATTAGTTTGTGTTTTTCAAGTTTGAGGTTGTTCTTGAATTTGTTGGTGTTTTTCAAAGTTGTGTCCTTGTTGAATTTGTTGGTGATTTTTAATGTTGAGATTGTTGTTAAATTTGTTGGTTATTTTCAATATTGAGGTTGTTGTTGAATTTGTTGGTGTTATCAATGTTTATTTTGTTGAACTTTTTTGTATTTTTCAATGTTGAGGTTGTTGTTGAATTTGTTGATGTTTTGCAATGTTGAGAATCTTTTTGAATTTGTTGCTGATTTTCAATGTTGAGGTTGTTGTTGATTTTGTTGGTGTTATCAATGTTATCTTTTGAACTTTTTTGTATTTATCAATGTTGAGGTTGTTGTTGAATTTGTTGGTGTTATCAATGTTTTTTTGATCTTTTTCTCTTCTTTTAAAAGTTGAGGTTGTTGTTGAATCTGTTGGTGTTTTTCAATGTTGAGGTTGTTGTTGAATTTGTTGACGTTTTTGAATGTTGAGATTCTTTTTGAATTTGTTGCTGATTTTCAATGTTGAGGTTGTTGTTGTATTTGTTGGTGTTATCAATGTTATTTTTTGAACTTTTTGTATTTATCAATTTTGAGGTTGTTGTTGAATTTGTTGGCGTTTTTCAATGTTGAGGTTGTTCTTGAATTTGTTGGTGATTTTCAATATTGATGTTGTTGAATTTGTTCGTGATTTTCAATGTTGAGCTTGTTGTTGAATTTGTTGGTGTTTTTCAAAGTTGTGGTCCTTGTTGAATTTGTTGGTCATTTACAATGTTGAGATTGTTATCAATGTTATTTTTTGAACATTTTTGTAGTTTTCCACGTTGAGGTTGTTGTTGAATTTGTTGGTGTTAACAATGTTATTTTTTGAACTTTTGTGTATATTTCAATATTGAGGTTATTGTTGAATTTGTTGGTGTTATCAATGTTTTTTTGAACTTTTTCTCTTCTTTTAAAAGTTGAGGTTGTTGTTGAATTTGTTGGTGTTTTTCAATGTTGAGGTTGTTGTTGAATTTGTTGGTGATTTTCAATATTGACGTTGTTGATGAATTTGTTGGTGTCTTTCAATATTGAGGTTGTTGTTGAATTATTTGGCGTTTTTCAATGTTGAGGTTTCTGTTGAATTTGCTGGTGTTATCAATGTTTTTTTTAAACTTTTTATCTTCATTTAAATCTTGTGGTTGTTGTTGAATTAGTTTGTGTTTTTCAAGTTGGAGGTTGTTGTTGAATTTGTTTGTGTCATCATTGTTATTTTTCGAATTTTTTGTATTTTTCAATATTGAGGTTGATGTTGAATTTGTTGGTGTTATCAATGATTTTTTTGAACTTTTTCTCTTCTTTTAAAAGTTGAGGGTGTTGTTGAATTTGTTGGTGTTTTTCAATGTTGAGGTTGTTGAATTTGTTGGTGTCTTTCAATATTGAGGTTGTTGTTGAATTTGTTTGTCTTTTTCAATGTTGAGGTTGTTGTTGAATTTGCTGGTGTTGTCAATGTTTTTTTTTGAACTTTTTATCTTCCTTTAAATGTTCAGGTTGTTGTTGAATTAGTTTGTGTTTTTCAAGTTTGAGGTTGTTCTTGAATTTGATGGTGTTTTTCAAAGTTGTGGTCCTTGTTGAATTTGTTGGTGATTTTTAATGTTGAGATTGTTGTTAAATTTGTTGGTTATTTTCAATATTGAGGTTGTTGTTGAATTTGTTGGTGTTATCAATGTTTATTTTGTTGAACTTTTTTGTATTTTTCAATGTTGAGGTTGTTGTTGAATTTGTTGACGTTTTGCAACGTTGAGAATCTTTTTGAATATGTTGCTGATTTTCAATGTTGAGGTTGTTGTTGAATTTGTTGGTGTTATCAATGTTATTTTTTGAACTTTTTTGTATTTATCAATGTTGAGGTTGTTGTTGAATTTGTTGTTGTTATCAATGTTTTTTTGATCTTTTTCTCTTCTTTTAAAAGTTGAGGTTGTTGTTGATTTTTTTTGTGTTATCAATGTTTTTTTGATCCTTTTCTCTTCTTTTAAAAGTTGAGGTTGTTGTTGAATCTGTTGATGTTTTTCAATGTTTAGGTTGTTCTTGAATTTGTTGATGATTTTCAATATTGAGGTTGTTGTTGAATTTGTTGGCGTTTTTCAATGTTGAGATTCTTTTTGAATTTGTTGCTGATTTTCAATATTGAGGTTGTTGTTGAATTTGTTGGTGTTATCAATGTTATTTTTTGAACTTTTTGTATTTATCAATGTTGAGGTTGTTGTTGAATTTGTCGGCGTTTTTCAATGTTGATGTTGTTGTTGAATTTGTTGACGTTTTTTAATGTTGAGGTTGTTCTTGAATTTGTTGGTGATTTTCAATATTGATGTTGTTGAATTTGTTCGTGATTTTCAATGTTGAACTTGTTGTTGAATTTGATGGTGTTTTTCAAAGTTGAGGTCCTTGTTGAATTTGTTGGTCATTTACAATGTTGAGATTGTTATCAATGTTTTTTTGAACTTTTTCTCTTCTTTTAAAAGTTGAGGTTGTTGTTGAATTTGTTGGTGTTTTTCAATGTTGAGGTTGTTGTTGAATTTGTTGGTGATTTTCAATATTGACGTTGTTGATGAATTTGTTGGTGTCTTTCTATATTGAGGTTGTTGTTGAATTATTTGGCGTCTTTCAATGTAGAGGTTTCTGTTGAATTTGCTGGTGTTATCAATGTTTTTTTTAAACTTTTTATCTTCATTTAAATCTTGTGGTTGTTGTTGAATTAGTTTGTGCTCTTCAAGTTGGAGGTTGTTGTTGAATTTATTTGTGTTATCATTGTTATTTTTCGAATTTTTTGTATTTTTCAATATTGGGGTTGATGTTGAATTTGTTGGTGTTATCAATGATTTTTTTGAACTTTTTCTCTTCTTTTAAAAGTTGAGGGTGTTGTTGAATTTGTTGGTGTTTTTCAATGTTGAGGTTGTTGTTGAATTTGGTTGTCTTTTTCAATGTTGAGGTTGTTGTTGAATTTGCTGGTGTTGTCAATGTTTTTTTTTTAACTTTTTATCTTCCTTTAAATGTTGAGGTTGTTGTTGAATTAGTTTGTGTTATTCAAGTTTGAGGTTGTTCTTGAATTTGTTGGTGTTTTTCAAAGTTGTGGTCCTTGTTGAATTTGTTGGTGATTTTTAATGTTGAGATTGTTGTTAAATTTGTTGGTTATTTTCAATATTGAGGTTGTTGTTGAATTTGTTGGTGTTATCAATGTTTATTTTGTTGAACTTTTTTGTATTTTTCAATGTTGAGGTTGTTGTTGAATTTGTTGACGTTTTGCAATGTTGAGAATCTTTTTGAATTTGTTGCTGATTTTCAATGTTGAGGTTGTTGTTGAATTTGTTGGTGTTATCAATGCTTTTTTGATCTTTTTCTCTTCTTTTAAAAGTTGAGGTTGTTGTTGAATCTGTTGGTGTTTTTCAATGTTGAGGTTGTTGTTGAATTTGTTGACGTTTTTGAATGTTGAGATTCTTTTTGAATTTGTTGCTGATTTTCAATGTTGAGGTTGTTGTTGTATTTGTTGGTGTTATCAATGTTATTTTTTGAACTTTTTGTATTTATCAATGTTGAGGTTGTTGTTGAATTTGTTGGCGTTTTTCAATGTTGAGGTTGTTCTTGAATTTGTTGGTGATTTTCAATATTGATGTTGTTGAATTTGTTCGTGATTTTCAATGTTGAGCTTGTTGTTGAATTTGTTGGTGTTTTTCAAAGTTGTGGTCCTTGTTGAATTTGTTGGTCATTTACAATGTTGAGATTGTTATCAATGTTATTTTTTGAACATTTTTGTAGTTTTCCACGATGGGGTTGTTGTTGAATTTGTTGGTGTTAACAATGTTATTTTTTGAACTTTTGTGTATTTTTCAATATTGAGGTTATTGTTGAATTTGTTGGTGTTATCAATGTTTTTTTGAACTTTTTCTCTTCTTTTAAAAGTTGAGGTTGTTATTGAATTTGTTGGTGTTTTTCAATGTTGAGGTTGTTGTTGAATTTGTTGGTGATTTTCAATATTGACGTTGTTGATGAATTTGTTGGTGTCTTTCAATATTGAGGTTGTTGTTGAATTATTTGGCGTTTTTCAATGTTGAGGTTTCTGTTGAATTTTCTGGTGTTATCAATGTTTTTTTTTAACTTTTTATCTTCATTTAAATCTTGTGGTTGTTGTTGAATTAGTTTGTGCTCTTCAAGTTGGACGTTGTTGTTGAATTTATTTGTGTTATCATTGTTATTTTTCGAATTTTTTGTATTTTTCAATATTGAGGTTGATGTTGAATTTGTTGGTGTTATCAATGATTTTTTTGAACTTTTTCACTTCTTTTAAAAGTTGAGGGTGTTGTTGAATTTGTTGGTGTTTTTCAATGTTGAGGTTGTTGTTGAATTTGCTGGTGTCTTTCAATATTGAGGTTGTTGTTGAATTTGTTTGTCTTTTTCAATTTTGAGGTTGTTGTTGAATTTGCTGGTGTTGTCAATGTTTTTTTTTGAACTTTTTATCTTCCTTTAAATGTTCAGGTTGTTGTTGAATTAGTTTGTGTTTTTCAAGTTTGAGGTTGTTCTTGAATTTGTTGGTGTTTTTCAAAGTTGTGGTCCTTGTTGAATTTGTTGGTGATTTTTAATGTTGAGATTGTTGTTAAATTTGTTGGTTATTTTCAATATTGAGGTTGTTGTTGAATTTGTTGGTGTTATCAATGTTTATTTTGTTGAACTTTTTTCTATTTTTCAATGTTGACGTTGTTGTTGAATTTGTTGACGTTTTGCAATGTTGAGAATCTTTTTGAATATGTTGCTGATTTTCAATGTTGAGGTTGTTGTTGAATTTGTTGGTGTTATCAATGTTATTTTTTGAACTTTTTTGTATTTATCAATGTTGAGGTTGTTGTTGAATTTGTTGTTGTTATCAATGTTTTTTTGATCTTTTTCTCTTCTTTTAAAAGTTGAGTTTGTTGTTGAATTTTTTTGTGTTATCAATGTTTTTTTGATCCTTTTCTCTTCTTTTAAAAGTTGAGGTTGTTGTTGAATCTGTTGATGTTTTTCAAATTTTAGGTTGTTCTTGAATTTGTTGATGATTTTCAATATTGAGGTTGTTGTTGAATTTGTTGGCGTTTTTCAATGTTGAGGTTGTTGTTGAATTTGTTGACGTTTTTCAATGTTGAGATTCTTTTTGAATTTGTTGCTGATTTTCAATATTGAGGTTGTTGTTGAATTTGTTGGTGTTATCAATGTTATTTTTTGAACTTTTTGTATTTATCAATGTTGAGGTTGTTATTGAATTTGTCGGCGTTTTTCAATGTTGATGTTGTTGTTGAATTTGTTGACGTTTTTCAATGTTGAGGTTGTTCTTGAATTTGTTGGTGATTTTCAATATTGATGTTGTTGAATTTGTTCGTGATTTTCAATGTTGAGCTTGTTGTTGAATTTGATGGTGTTTTTCAAAGTTGTGGTCCTTGTTGAATTTGTTGGTCATTTACAATGTTGAGATTGTTATCAATGTTATTTTTTGAACATTTTTGTAGTTTTCCACGATGGGGTTGTTGTTGAATTTGTTGGTGTTAACAATGTTATTTTTTGAACTTTTGTGTACTTTTCAATATTGAGGTTATTGTTGAATTTGTTGGTGTTATCAATGTTTTTTTTGAACTTTTTCTCTTCTTTTAAAAGTTGAGGTTGTTATTGAATTTGTTGGTGTTTTTCAATGTTGAGGTTGTTGTTGAATTTGTTGGTGATTTTCAATATTGACGTTGTTGATGAATTTGTTGGTGTCTTTCAATATTGAGGTTGTTGTTGAATTATTTGGCGTATTTCAATGTTGAGGTTTCTGTTGAATTTGCTGGTGTTATCAATGTTTTTTTTTAACTTTTTATCTTCATTTAAATCTTGTGGGTGTTGTTGAATTAGTTTGTGCTCTTCAAGTTGGACGTTGTTGTTGAATTTATTTGTGTTATCATTGTTATTTTTCGAATTTTTTGTATTTTTCAATATTGAGGTTGATGTTGAATTTGTTGGTGTTATCAATGATTTTTTTGAACTTTTTCACTTCTTTTAAAAGTTGAGGGTGTTGTTGAATTTGTTGGTGTTTTTCAATGTTGAGGTTGTTGTTGAATTTGTTGGTGTCTTTCAATATTGAGGTTGTTGTTGAATTTGTTTGTCTTTTTCAATGTTGAGGTTCTTGTTGAATTTGCTGTTGTTGTCAATGTTTTTTTTTGAACTTTTTATCTTCCTTTAAATGTTCAGGTTTTTGTTGAATTAGTTTGTGTTTTTCAAGTTTGAGGTTGTTCTTGAATTTGTTGGTGTTTTTCAAAGTTGTGGTCCTTGTTGAATTTGTTGGTGATTTTTAATGTTGAGATTGTTGTTAAATTTGTTGGTTATTTTCAATATTGAGGTTGTTGTTGAATTTGTTGGTGTTATCAATGTTTATTTTGTTGAACTTTTTTGTATTTTTCAATGTTGAGGTTGTTGTTGAATTTGTTGATGTTTTGCAATGTTGAGAATCGTTTTGAATTTGTTGCTGATTTTCAATGTTGAGGTTGTTGTTGAATTTGTTGGTGTTATCAATGTTATTTTTTGAACTTTTTTGTATTTATCAATGTTGAGGTTGTTGTTGAATGTGTTGTTGTTATCAATGTTTTTTTGATCTTTTTCTCTTCTTTTAAAAGTTGAGGTTGTTGTTGAATTTTTTTGTGTTTTTCATTATTGAGGTTGTTGTTGAATTCGGTGGTGACTTTCAATATTGAGGTTGTTGTCGAATTTGTTGGCGTTTTTCAATGTTGAGTTTCTTGTTGAATTTGTTGTTGTTATCAATGATTTTTTTCACCTTTTTCTCTTTTTTTAAAAGTTGAGGGTGTTGTTGAATTTGTTGTTGTTTTTCAATGTTGAGCTTGTTGTCGAATTTGTTGATTTTTTTCAATATTGAGGTTGTTGTTGAATTTGTTGGCGTTTTTCAATGTTGAGGTTCTTCTTGAATTTGTTGCTGTCTTTCAATATTGAGGTAGTTGTTGAATTTCTTTGTGTTTTTCAATGTTGAGGTTGTTGTTGAATTTGTTGGTGTTATCAATGGTTTTTTTGAACTTTTTCTCTTCTTTTAAAAGTTGAGGGTGTTGTTGAATTTGTTGGTGTTTTTCAATGTTGAGGTTGTTATTGAATTTGTTGGTGTTTGTCAATATTGATGTTGTTGTTGAATTTGTTTGTCTTTTTCAATGTTGAGGTTGTAGTTGAATTTGCTGGTTTTGTCAATGTTTTTTTTTGAACTTTTAATCTTCTTTTAAATGTTGGGGTTGTTGTTGAATTAGTTTGTGTTTTTCAAGTTTGAGATTGTTCTTGAATTTGTTGGTGTTTTTCAAAGTTGCCGTACTTGTTGAATTTGTTGGTGATTTTTAATGTTGAGATTGTTTTTAAATTTGTTGGTTATTTTCAATATTGAGGTTGTTGTTGAATTTGTTGGTGTTATCAATGTTTATTTTGTTGAACTATTTTGTATTTTTCAATGTTGAGGTTGTTGTTGAATTTGTTGACGTTTTGCAATGTTGAGAATCGTTTTGAATTTTTTGCTGATTTTCAATGTTGAGGTTGTTGTTGAATTTGTTTATTTATCAATGCTTTTTTTTGAACTTTTTTTTATTTATGAATGTTGAGGTTGTTGTTGAATTTGTTGGTGTTATCAATGTTTTTTTGATCTTTTTCTCTTCTTTTAAATGTTGAGGTTGTTGTTGAATTTGGTGGTGACATTCAATATTGAGGTTGTTGTTGAATTTGTTGGCGTTTTTCAATGTTGAGGTTGTTGTTGAATTTGTTGTTGTTATCAAAGTATTTTTTGAACTTTTTCTCTTTTAAAAGTTGAGGTTGTTGTTGAATTTGTTGGTGTTTTTCAATATTGAGGTTATTGTTGAATTTGTTGTTGATTTTCAATATTGATGTTGTTGAATTTGTTGGTGATTTTCAATGTTGAGGTTGTTGTTGAATTTGTTGGTGCCTATAAAATATTGAGGTTGCGATTTAATTTGTTGGTGTTTTTCAATATTGAGGTTGTTGTTGAATTTGTTGGTATTATCAATGTTATCTTTTGAACTTTTTTATATTTTTCAATGTTGAGGTTGTTGTTGAATTTGTTGGTATTATTCAATGCTGAGGTTGTTGAATTTGTTGGTGTTTTTCAATGTTGAGGTTGTTGTTGAATTTGTTGGTGATTTTCAATGTTGAGGTTGTTGTTGAATTTGTTGGTGTTATCAATGTCATTTTTTGAACTTTTTTGTATTTTTCAATGTTGAGGTTGTTGTTGAATTTGTTGTTGTTATCAATGTTATTACTTGAACTTTTTTGTATTTTTCAATAATGAGTTTGTTTTTGAATTTGCTGGCGTTTTTCAATGTTGAGGTTGTTGTTGATTTTGTTGGTGATATTCAATATAGATGTTGTTGAATTTGTTGGTCATTTTAAATGTTGAGGTTGTTGTTGAATTTGTTGGTGTCTTTCAATATGAGGTTGTTGTTGAATTTGTTGGTGTTTTTCAATGTTGAGGTTGTTGTTGAATTTGTTGGTGTCTTTCAATATTGAGCTTGTTGATGAATTTGTTGGCGTTTTTCTATGTTGAGGTTGTTGTTGAATTGGTTGTCGTTATCAATGTATTTTTTGAACTTTTTCTCTTTTAAAAGTTGAGGTTGTTGTTGAATTTGTTGGTGTTTTTCAATGTTGAGATTGTTGTTGAATTTGTTGGCGTTTTTCAATGTTGTGGTTGTTGTTGAATTTGTTGGTGATTTTCAATGTTGAGGTTGTTGTTGAATTTGTTGTTGTCATTCAATATTGAGTTTGTGTTGAATTTGTTGGCGTCTTTCAGTGTTGAGGTTGTTGTTGAAGTTCTTGGTGCTATCAATGTTTTTATTGAACTTTTTTTCTTCCTTTGAAAGTTGAGGTTGTTGTTGAATTTGTTGGTGTTTTTCAATGTTGAGCTTGTTGTTGAAATTGTAAGTTTTTTTTCAACGTTGAGGTTGTTTTTGAATTTGTTAGTCTTTTTCAATGTGGAGGTTGATGTTGAATTTCTTGGTGATTTTCAATATCGAGGTTGTTGTTGAATTTGTTGGCGTTTTTCAATGTTGAGGTTCTTGTTGAATTTGTAGCTGATTTTCAATTTGAGGTCGTTGTTGAACATGTTGGTGTCTTTCAGTATTGGGGTTGTTGTTGAATTTGTTGGTGTTTTTCAATATTGAGGTTGTTGTTGAATTTGTTGGTATTATCAATGTTATCTTTTGAACTTATTTGTATTTTTCAATGTTGAGGTTGTTGTTGAATTTGTTGGTATTTTTCAATGCTGAGGTTGTTGAATTTGTTGGTGTTTTTCAACTTTGAGGTTGTTGTTGAATTTGTTGGTGATTTTCAATGTTGAGGTTGTTGTTGAATTTGTTGGTGTTATCAATGTCATTTTTTGAACTTTTTTGTATTTTTCAATGTTGAGGTTTGTGTTGAATTTGTTGGTGTTATCAATGTTATTACTTGAACTTTTTTTATTTTTCAATATTGAGTTTGTTTTTGAATTTGTTGGCGTTTTTTAATGTTGAGGTTGTTGTTGAAATTGTTGGTGATATTCAATATTGATGTTGTTGAATTTGTTGGTCATTTTAAATGTTGAGGTTGTTGTTGAATATGTTGGTGTCTTTCAATATTGGGGTTTCTGTTGAATATGTTGGTGTTTTTCAATGTTGAGGTTGCTGAATTTGTTGGTATTTTTCATTGTTGAGGTTGTTGTTGAATTTCTTGCTGATTTTCAATGTTGAGGTTGTTGTTGAATTTGTTGGTGTCATCAATGTTGTTATTTGAACTTTTTTGTATTTTTCAATATTGAGGTTGTTGTTCAATTTGTTGGTGATTTTAAATGCTGAGTTTGTTGTTGAATTTGTTGGTGATTTTCAATATTGATGTTGTTGAATTTGTTGGTGATTTTCAATGTTGAGGTTGTTGTTGAATTTGTTGGTGTCTTTCAATATTGAGGTTGCCATTGAATTTGTTGGCGTCATTCAATGTTGAGGTTGTTGTTGAATTTCTTGGTGTTATCAATGTTTTTATTGAACTTTTTCTCTTCTTTTAAAAGTTTAGGTTGTTGTTGAATTTTTTGGTGTTTTTCAATGTTGAGGTTCTTCTTGAATTTGTTGCTGTCTTTGAATATTGAGGTAGTTGTTGAATTTCTTTGTGTTTTTCAATGTTGAGGTTGTTGTTGAATTTGTTGGTGTTATCAATGATTTTTTTGAACTTTTTCTCTTCTTTTAAAAGTTGAGGGTGTTGTTGAATTTGTTGGTGTTTTTAAATGTTGAGGTTGTTATTGAATTTGTTGGTGTTTTTCAATATTGATGTTGTTGTTGAATATGTTTGTCTTTTTCAATGTTGAGGTTGTAGTTGAATTTGCTGGTGTTGTCAATGTTTTTTTTTGAACTTTTTATCTTCTTTTCAATGTTGAGGTTGCTATTGAGTTTGTTGGCATCTTTCAATGTTGAGGTTGTTGCTGAATTTCTTGTTGTTATCAATGTTTTTATTGAACTTTTTCTCATCTTTTAAAAGTTGAGGTTGTTTTTAAATTTGTTAGTGTTTTTCAATGTGGAGGTTGATGTTGAATTTGTTGGTGATTTTCAATGTTGAGGTTGTTGTTGACTTTGTTGATGAATTTGTTGGTGTTATCAATGTCATTTTTTGAACTTTTTTGTATTTTTCAATGTTGAGGTTGTTGTTGAGTTTATTGGTGTAATCAATGTTATTACTTGAACTTTTTTGTATTTTTCAATATTGAGGTTGTTTTTGAATTTGATGGCGTTTTTCAATGTTGAGGTTGTTGTTGAATTTGTTGGTGATATTCAATATTGATGTTGTTGAATTTGTTGGTAATTTTCAATGCTGAGGTTGTTGTTGAATTTGTTAGTGTCTTTCAATGTTGAGGTTGTTGTTGAATTTCTTGGTGTTATCAATGTTTTCATTGAACTTTTTCTCTTCTATTAAAAGTTGAGGCTGTTGTTGAATTTGTTGGTGCTTTTCAATGTTGAGCTTGTTGTTGAATTTGTACATTTTTTTGAATTTTGAGGTTGTTGTTGTCATTGTTGGTGTTTTTCAATGTTGTGATTGATGTTGAATTTGTTGGTGATTTTTTGTTGGTGATTTACAATATTTTGGTTGTTGTTGAAATTTTTGGCGTTTTTCAATGTTGAGATTGTTGTTGAATTTGTTACTGATTTTCAATGTTGAGGTCGTTGTTGAATTGGTTGGTTTTTTCATTGTTGAGGATGTTGTTGAATTTGTCGCTGTTTTTCAATGTTGAGGTTGTTGTTGAACTTGTTGGTGTTATCAATGTTTTTTGTTGAACTTGTTTGTACTTTTTAATGTTGCGGTTGTTGGTGAATTTGTTGGTTTTTTACAATGTTGAGTTTGTTGTTGAATTTGTTGGTTTTTTTTCCATGTTGTTGTTTGTTGTTGAATTTATTGGTGTTTTTCAATGTTGAGTTTGTTGTTGAATTTGTAGCTGATTTTCAATGTTGAGGTCGTTGTTGAACTTGGTGTTGTCTTTCAATATTGGGGTTGTTGTTGAATTTGTTGGTGTTTTTCAATTTTGAGGTTTTTGTTGAATTTGTTGGTGACTTTCAATATTGAGGTTGTTGTTGAATTTGTTGGTATTATCAATGTTATCTTTTGAACTTTTTGTATTTTTCAATGTTGAGGTTGTTGTTGAATTTGTTGGTATTTTTCAATGCTGAGGTTGTTGAATTTGTTGGTGTTTTTCAATGCTGAGGTTGTTGATGAAGTTGTTGGTGTTATCAATGTCATTTTTTGAACTTTTTTGTATTTTTCAATGTTGAGGTTGTTGTTGAATTTATTGGTGTTTTCAATGTTATTACTTGAACTTTTTTGTTTTTTCAATATTGAGGTTGTTTTTGAATTTATTGGCGTTTTTCAATGTTGAGGTTGTTGTTGAATTTGTTGGTGATATTCAATATTGATGTTGTTGAATTTGTTGGTGATTTTCAATGGTGAGGTTGTTGTTGACTTTGTTGCTGAATTTGTTGGTGTTATCAATGTCATTTTTTGAACTTTTTTGTATTTGTCAATGTTGAGGTTGTTGTTGAATTTGTTGGTGTCTTTCAATGTTGAGGTTGTTGTTGAATTTCTTGGTGATTTTCAATATTGACGTTGTTGATGAATTTGTTGGTGTCTTTCAATATTGAGGTTGTTGTTGAATTATTTGGCGTCTTTCAATGTTGAGGTTTCTGTTGAATTTGCTGGTGTTATCATTGTTTTTTTTAAACTTTTTATCTTCATTTAAATCTTGTGGTTGTTGTTGAATTAGTTTGTGTTTTTCAAGTTGGAGGTTGTTGTTGAATTTGTTTGTGTTATCATTGTTATTTTTCGAATTTTTTGTATTTTTCAATATTGAGGTTGATGTTGAATTTGTTGGTGTTATCAATGATTTTTTTGAACTTTTTCTCTTCTTTTAAAAGTTGAGGGTGTTGTTGAATTTGTTGGTGTTTTTCAATGTTGAGGTTGTTGTTGAATTTGTTGGTGTCTTTCAATATTGAGGTTGTTGTTGAATTTGTTTGTCTTTTTCAATGTTGAGGTTGTTGTTGAATTTGCTGGTGTTGTCAATGTTTTTTTTTGAACTTTTTATCTTCCTTTAAATGTTCAGGTTTTTGTTGAATTAGTTTGTGTTTTTCAAGTTTGAGGTTGTTCTTGAATTTGTTGGTGTTTTTCAAAGTTGTGGTCCTTGTTGAATTTGTTGGTGATTTTTAATGTTGAGATTGTTGTTAAATTTGTTGGTTATTTTCAATATTGAGGTTGTTGTTGAATTTGTTGGTGTTATCAATGTTTATTTTGTTGAACTTTTTTGTATTTTTCAATGTTGAGGTTGTTGTTGAATTTGTTGACGTTTTGCAACGTTGAGAATCTTTTTGAATATGTTGCTGATTTTCAATGTTGAGGTTGTTGTTGAATTTGTTGGTGATATTCAATATTGATGTTGTTGAATTTGTTGGTGATTTTCAATGCTGAGGTTGTTGTTGAATTTGTTGGTGTCTTTCAATGTTGAGGTTGTTGTTCAATTTCTTGGTGTTATCAATGTTTTCATTGAACTTTTTCTCTTCTATTAAAAGTTGAGGTTGTTGTTGAATTTGTTGGTGCTTTTCAATGTTGAGCTTGTTGTTGAATTTGTACGTTTTTTTGAATTTTGAGGTTGTTGTTGTAATTGTTAGTGTTTTTCAATGTTGTGGTTGATGTTGAATTTGCTGGTGATTTTTTGTTGGTGATTTTCAATATTGAAGTTGTTGTTGAAATTTTTGGCGTTTTTCAATGTTGAGATTGTTGTTGAATTTGTTACTGATTTTCAATGTTGAGGTCGTTGTTGAATTGGTTGGTTTTTTCATTGTTGAGGTTGTTTTTGAATTTGTCGCTGTTTTTCAATGTTGAGGTTGTTGTTGAACTTGTTGGTGTTATCAATGTTTTTTGTTGAACTTGTTTGTACTTTTTAATGTTGCGGTTGTTGGTGAATTTCTTGGTGTTTTACAATGTTGAGTTTGTTGTTGAATTTGTTGGCTTTTTTTCCATGTTGTTGTTGTTGTTGAAATTATTGGTGTTTTTCAATGTTGAGGTTGTTGTTGAATTTGTTGTTGATTTTCATTGTTGTGTTTGATGTAGAATTCGTTGTTGTTATCAATGCTATTTTTTGAACTTTTTGTATTTTTCAATGTTGAGGTTGTTGTTGAATTTGTTGATGCTATCAATGTTATTTTTTGAATTTTTGTATTAATTAATGTTGAGGTTGTTGTTTAATTTGTTGTTGTTATCCATGTTTTTTTTGAACTTTTCTCTTCTTTTAAAAGTTGGGGTTGTTGTTGAATTTGTTTATATTTTTCAATGTT
This sequence comes from Cetorhinus maximus, assembly GCF_964194155.1. NCBI lineage: Eukaryota > Metazoa > Chordata > Chondrichthyes > Lamniformes > Cetorhinidae > Cetorhinus > Cetorhinus maximus. Next base: position 261,806 of record NW_027596235.1, on the reverse strand, counting down.
GCGGTTGTTGAATTTTTGTATTTTTCATTGTTGAGGTTGCTGTTGAATTTGTTGGTGTTTTTCAATGTTGCGGTTTTTGTTGAATTTGTTGGTGACTTTCAATATTGTGGTTCATGTTGAATTTTTGGTGTTTTTCAATGTTGAGGTTGTTGTTGAATTTGTTGGTGATTTTCAATATTGAAGTTGTTGAATTTGTTGGTCATTTTAACTGTTGAGGTTCTTGTTGAATATGTTGGTGTCTTTCAATATTGAGGTTGCTGTTGAATATGTAGGTGTTTTTCAATGTTGAGGTTGTTGTTGAATTTGTTGGTATCATCAATGTTATTTTTTGAACTTTTTTGTATTTTTCAATGTTGAGGTTGTTGTTGAATTTGTTGGTATTTTTCAATGTTATTTTTTGAACTTTTATTTATTTTTGAAACTGGAGCTTATTGTTGAATTTGTTGCTGATTTTCAATGTTGAGGTCGTTGTTGAATTTATGGTGTTTTTCATTGTTGAGGTTGTTGTTGAATTTGTCGCTGTTTTTCAATGTTGAGGTTGTTGTTGAACTTGTTGGTGCTATCAATGTTTTTTGTTGAACTTGTTTGTACTTTTTAATGTTGCGGTTGTTGGTAAATTGTTGGTTTTTTACCATGTTGTGGTTGTTGTTGAATTTATTGGTGTTTTTCAATATTGAGGTTGTTGTTGAATTTGTTGTTGATTTTCAATGTTGGGTTTGATGTTGAATTCGTTATTGTTATCAATGCTATTTTTTGAACTTTTTGTATTTTTCAATTTTGAGGGTGTTGTTGAATTTGTTCGTGATATTGAATATAGATGTTGTTGAATTTGTTGGTGATTTTCAATGTTGAGGTTGTTGTTGAATTTGTTGGTGTCTTTCAATATTGAGGATGTTAATGAATTTGTTGGCGTCTTTCAATGTTCAGGTTGTTGTTGAATTTCATGGTGTTATCAATGTTTTTATTGAACTTTTTCTCTTCTATTAAAAGTTGAGGTTGTTGTTGAATTTGTTGGTGATTTTCAATGTTGAGCTTGTTGTTGAATTTGTAGGATTTTTTCAATTTTGAGGTTGTTGTTGGATTTGTTGGTGTTTTTCAATGTTGTGGTTGATGTTGAATTTGTTGGTGATTTTTTGTTGGTGATTTTCAATATTGAGGTTGTTGTTGAGTTTTTTTGGCATTTTTCAATGTTGAGGTTGTTGTTGAATTTGTTAATGATTTTCAATGTCGAGGTCGTTGTTGAATTTATTGGTGTTTTACATTTTTGAGGTTGTTGTTGAATTTGTCGCTCTTTTTCAATGTGGAAGTTGTTGTTGAACTTTTTGGTGTTATCAATGTTTTTTGTTGAACTTGTTTGTACTTTTTAATGTTGCGGTTGTAGGTGAATTTGTTGATGTTTTATAATGTTGAGTTTGTTGTTGAATTTGTTGTTTTTTTTCCATGTTGTGGTTGTTGTTGAATTTATTGGTGTTTTTCAATGTTGAGGATGTTGTTGAATTTGTTGGTATCATCAATGTTGTTATTTGAACTTTTTTGTATTTTTCAATATTGAGGTTGTTGTTGAAGTTGTTGGTGATTTTCAATATTGATGTGGTTCAATTTGTTGGTGATTTTCAATGTTGAGGTTGTTGTTGAATTTGTTGGTGATTTTCAATATTGATGTTGTTGAATTTGTTGGTGATTTTCAATGTTGAGGTTGTTGTTGAATTTGTTGGTGTTATCAATGTCATTGTTTGAACTTTTTTGTATTTATCAATGTTGAGGTTGTTGTTGAATTTGTTGTTGTTATCAATGTTATTTTTGAACTTTTTTGTATTTTTCAATATTGAGTTTGTTTTTGAATTTGTTGGTGTCTTTCAATATTGAGGTTGTTAATGAATTTGTTGGCGTCTTTCAATGTTGAGGTTGTTCCTGAATTTCTTGGTGTTATCAATGTTTGTATTGAACTTTTTCTCTTCTTTTAAAAGTTGAGGTTGTTGTTGAATTTGTAGGTTATTTTTCATTATTGAAGTGGTTGTTGAATTTGTTGGGGTTTTCAATATTGAGGTTGTTGTTGAATTTGTTGGCGTTTTTCAATGTTGAGGTTGTTGTTGAATTTTTTGGCGTTTTGCAATGTTGAGGTTGTTGTTGAATTTGTTGGTGTAATCAATGTTATTTTGTGAACATTTTTGTATTTTTTCAATATTAAGGTTGTTGTTGAATTTGTTGGTATTTTTCAATGTTGAGATTGTTGTTGAACATGTTGGTGTCTTTCAATATTGGGGTTGTTGTCATTGTTATCAATGTTTTTACTGAACTTTTTCTCTTCTTTTAATAGTTGAGGTTGTTGTTGAATTTGTTGGTGTTTTTCAATGTTGAGCTTGTTGTTGAAATTTTAAATTTATTTCAATGTTGAGGTTGTTTTTGAATTTGTTAGTGTTTTTCAATGAGGAGGTTGATGTTGAATTTGTCGGTGATTTTCAACATCGAGGTTGTTGTTGAATTTGTTGGCGTGTTTCAATGTTGAGGTTCTTTTTGAATTTGTAGCTGATTTTAAATTTTAGGTCTCTGTTGAACACGTTGGTGTCTTTCAATATTGGGGTTGTTGTTGAATTTGTTGGTGTTTTTCAATATTGAGGTTGTTGTTGAATTTGTTGGTATTATCAATGTTATCTTTTGAACTTTTTTGTATTTTTCAATGTTGAGGTTGTTGTTGAATTTGTAGGTATTTTGCAATGCTGAGGTTGTTGAATTTGTTGGTCTTTTAGAATGTTGAGGTTGTTGTTGAATTTGTTGGTGTTATCAATGTCATTTTTTGAACTTTTTTGTATTTTTCAATGTTGAGGTTGTTGTTGAATTTGTTGGTGTTATCAATGTTATTACTTGAACTTTTTTGTATTTTTCAATATTGAGTTTGTTTTTGAGTTTGTTGGCGTTTTTCAATGTTGAGGTTGTTGTTGAATTTGTTGGTGATATTCAATATTGATGTTGTTGAATTTGTTGGTGATTTTCAATGTTGAGGTTGTTGTTGAATTTGTTGGTGGCTTTCAATATTGAGGTTGTTAATGAATTTGTTGGCGTCTTTCAATGTTGAGGTTGTTGTTGAATTTCTTGGTGTTATCAATGTTTTTATTCAACTTTTTCTCTTCTTTTAAAAGTTGAGGTTGTTGTTGAATTTGTTGGCGATTTTCAGTGTTGAGCATATTGTTGAATTTGTAGGTTTTTTTTTCATTTTTGAATTTGTTGTGGAATTTGTTGGTATTTTTCAATGTCGTGGTTGATGTGGAATTTGTTGGAGATTTTTTGTTGGTGATTTTCAATATTGATGTTGTCGTTGAATTTGTTGGCGTTTTTCAATGTTGAGGTTGTTGTTGAATTTGTTGGTGTTATCAATGTTATTTTTTGAACTTTTAGTATTTTTCAATGTTGAGGTTGTTGTTGAATTTGTTGGTATTTTTTAATGTTGAGGTTGTTGTTGAATTTGTTTGTGTATTTGATTGTTGAGGTTGTTGTTGATTTTGTTGGTGTTTTCAATGTTATTTTTTGAACTTTTATTTATTTTTGAAAGTGGAGCTTAATGTTGAATTTGTTGGTTTTTTTCAATGTTTAGGTTATTGTTTGAATTTGTTGCTGATTTTCAATGTTGAGGTTGTTGTTGATTTTGTTGGTGTCTTTCAATATTGAGGTTGTTGTTGAATTTGTTGGCGTTTTTCAATGTTGAGGTTGTTGTTGAATTTGTTGTTGTTATCAAAGTATTTTTTGAACTTTTTCTCTTTTATAAGTTGAGGTTGTTGTTGAATTTGTTGGTGTTTTTCAATGTTGAGGTTGTTGTTAAATTTGTTGGCGTTTTTCAATATTGAGGTTGTTGTTGAATTTGTTGGTAATTTTCAATATTGATGTTGTTGAATTTGTTGGTGATTTTCAATGTTGAGGTTGTTGTTGAATTTGTTGGTGCCTATAAAATATTGAGGTTGCGATTGAATTTGTTGGTGTTTTTCAATATTGAGGTTGTTGTTGAATTTGTTGGTATTATCAATGTTATCTTTTGAACTTTTTTATATTTTTCAATGTTGAGGTTGTTGTTGAATTTGTTGGTATTATTCAATGCTGAAGTTGTTGAATTTGTTGGTGTTTTTCAATGTTGAGGTTGTATGTTGAATTTGTTGGTGATTTTCAATATTGAGGTTGTTGTTGAATTTGTTGGTGTTCTCAATGTCATTTTTTGAACTTTTTTGTATTTTTCAATGTTGAGGTTGTTGTTGAATTTGTTGGCATTATCAATGTTATTACTTGAACTTTTTTGTATTTTTCAATATTGAGTTTGTTTTTGAGTTTGTTGGCGTTTTTCAATGTTGAGGTTGTTGTTGAATTTGTTGGTGATATTCAATATTGATGTTGTTGAATTTGTGGGTGATTTTCAATGTTGAGGTTGTTGTTGAATTTGTTGGTGGCTTTCAATATTGAAGTTGTTAATGAATTTGTTGGCGTCTTTCAATGTTGAGGTTGTTGTTGAATTTCTTGGTGTTATCAATGTTTTTATTGAACTTTTTCTCTTCTTTTAAAAGTTGAGGTTGTTGTTGAATTTGTTGGCGATTTTCAGTGTTGAGCATATTGTTGAATTTGTAGGTTTTTTTTCATTTTTGAGTTTGTTGTGGAATTTGTTGGTGTTTTTCAATGTCGTGGTTGATGTGGAATTTGTTGGTGATTTTTTGTTGGTGATTTTCAATATTGAGGTTGTCGTTGAATTTGTTGGCGTTTTTCAATGTTGAGGCTGTTGTTGAAAATGTTGGTGTTATCAATGTTATTTTTTGAACTTTTAGTATTTTTCAATGTTGAGGCTGTTGTTGAATTTGTTGGTATTTTTTAACGATTAGGTTGTTGTTGAATATGTTTGTGTTTTTGATTGTTGAGGTTGTTGTTGATTTTGTTGGTGTTATCAATGTTATTTTTTGAACTTTTATTTATTTTTGAAAGTGGAGCTTATTGTTGAATTTGTTGATTTTTTTCAATGTTTAGGTTATTGTTTGAATTTGTTGCTGATTTTCAATGTTGAGGTTGTTGATGAATTTCTTGGTGTCTTTCAATATTGAGGTTGTTGTTGAATTTGATGGTGTTTTTCAATGTTGAGGTTGTTTTTGAATTTGTTGGTGACTTTCAATATTGAGGTTGTTGTTGAATTTGTTGGCGTTTTTCAATGTTGAGGTTGTTGTTGAATTTGTTGTTGTTATCAAAGTATTTTTTGAACTTTTTCTCTTTTAAAAGTTGAGGTTGTTGTTGAATTTGTTGGTGTTTTTCAATATTGAGGTTATTGTTGAATTTGTTGTTGATTTTCAATATTGATGTTGTTGAATTTGTTGGTGATTTTCAATGTTGAGGTTGTTGTTGAATTTGTTGGTGCCTATAAAATATTGAGGTTGCGATTTAATTTGTTGGTGTTTTTCAATATTGAGGTTGTTGTTGAATTTGTTGGTATTATCAATGTTATCTTTTGAACTTTTTTATATTTTTCAATGTTGAGGTTGTTGTTGAATTTGTTGGTATTATTCAATGCTGAGGTTGTTGAATTTGTTGGTGTTTTTCAATGTTGAGGTTGTTGTTGAATTTGTTGGTGATTTTCAATGTTGAGGTTGTTGTTGAATTTGTTGGTGTTATCAATGTCATTTTTTGAACTTTTTTGTATTTTTCAATGTTGAGGTTGTTGTTGAATTTGTTGTTGTTATCAATGTTATTACTTGAACTTTTTTGTATTTTTCAATAATGAGTTTGTTTTTGAATTTGCTGGCGTTTTTCAATGTTGAGGTTGTTGTTGATTTTGTTGGTGATATTCAATATAGATGTTGTTGAATTTGTTGGTCATTTTAAATGTTGAGGTTGTTGTTGAATTTGTTGGTGTCTTTCAATATGAGGTTGTTGTTGAATTTGTTGGTGTTTTTCAATGTTGAGGTTGTTGTTGAATTTGTTGGTGTCTTTCAATATTGAGCTTGTTGATGAATTTGTTGGCGTTTTTCTATGTTGAGGTTGTTGTTGAATTGGTTGTCGTTATCAATGTATTTTTTGAACTTTTTCTCTTTTAAAAGTTGAGGTTGTTGTTGAATTTGTTGGTGTTTTTCAATGTTGAGATTGTTGTTGAATTTGTTGACGTTTTTCAATGTTGTGGTTGTTGTTGAATTTGTTGGTGGTTTTCAATGTTGAGGTTGTTGTTGAATTTGTTGTTGTCATTCAATATTGAGTTTGTGTTGAATTTGTTGGCGTCTTTCAGTGTTGAGGTTGTTGTTGAAGTTCTTGGTGCTATCAATGTTTTTATTGAACTTTTTTTCTTCCTTTGAAAGTTGAGGTTGTTGTTGAATTTGTTGGTGTTTTTCAATGTTGAGCTTGTTGTTGAAATTGTAAGTTTTTTTTCAATGTTGAGGTTGTTTTTGAATTTGTTAGTGTTTTTCAATGTGGAGGTTGATGTTGAATTTCTTGGTGATTTTCAATATCGAGGTTGTTGTTGAATTTGTTGGCGTTTTTCAATGTTGAGGTTCTTGTTGAATTTGTAGCTGATTTTCAATTTGAGGTCGTTGTTGAACATGTTGGTGTCTTTCAGTATTGGGGTTGTTGTTGAATTTGTTGGTGTTTTTCAATATTGAGGTTGTTGTTGAATTTGTTGGTATTATCAATGTTATCTTTTGAACTTATTTGTATTTTTCAATATTGAGGTTGTTGTTGAATTTGTTGGTATTTTTCAATGCTGAGGTTGTTGAATTTGTTGGTGTTTTTCAACTTTGAGGTTGTTGTTGAATTTGTTGGTGATTTTCAATGTTGAGGTTGTTGTTGAATTTGTTGGTGTTATCAATGTCATTTTTTGAACTTTTTTGTATTTTTCAATGTTGAGGTTTGTGTTGAATTTGTTGGTGTTATCAATGTTATTACTTGAACTTTTTTTATTTTTCAATATTGAGTTTGTTTTTGAATTTGTTGGCGTTTTTTAATGTTGAGGTTGTTGTTGAAATTGTTGGTGATATTCAATATTGATGTTGTTGAATTTGTTGGTCATTTTAAATGTTGAGGTTGTTGTTGAATATGTTGGTGTCTTTCAATATTGGGGTTTCTGTTGAATATGTTGGTGTTTTTCAATGTTGAGGTTGCTGAATTTGTTGGTATTTTTCATTGTTGAGGTTGTTGTTGAATTTCTTGCTGATTTTCAATGTTGAGGTTGTTGTTGAATTTGTTGGTGTCATCAATGTTGTTATTTGAACTTTTTTGTATTTTTCAATATTGAGGTTGTTGTTCAATTTGTTGGTGATTTTAAATGCTGAGTTTGTTGTTGAATTTGTTGGTGATTTTCAATATTGATGTTGTTGAATTTGTTGGTGATTTTCAATGTTGAGGTTGTTGTTGAATTTGTTGGTGTCTTTCAATATTGAGGTTGCCATTGAATTTGTTGGCGTCATTCAATGTTGAGGTTGTTGTTGAATTTCTTGGTGTTATCAATGTTTTTATTGAACTTTTTCTCTTCTTTTAAAAGTTTAGGTTGTTGTTGAATTTTTTGGTGTTTTTCAATATTGAGGTTGTTGTTGAATTTGTTGGTATTTTTCAATGCTGAGGTTGTTGAATTTGTTGGTGTTTTTCAACTTTGAGGTTGTTGTTGAAATTGTAATTTTTTTTCAATGTTGAGGTTGCTTTTAAAGTTGTTAGTGTTTTTCAATGTGGAGGTTGATTGTTGAATTTGTTGGTGATTTTCAATATCGAGGTTGTTGTTGAATTTGTTCGCGTGTTTCAATGTTGAGGTTCTTTTTGAATTTGTAGCTGATTTTAAATTTTAGGTCTCTGTTGAACACGTTGGTGTCTTTCAATATTGGGGTTGTTGTTGAATTTGTTGGTGTTTTTCAATATTGAGGTTGTTGTTGAATTCGTTTTTGTTCTCAATGTCATTTTTTGAACTTTTTTGTATTTTTCAATGATGAGGTTGTTGTTGAATTTGTTGGTGTTATCAATGTTATTACTTGAACTTTTTTGTATTTTTCAATATTGAGTTTGATTTTGAGTTTGTTGGTGTTTTTCAATATTGAGGTTGTTGTTGAATTTGTTGGTGATTTTCAATATTGATGTTGTTGAATTTGTTGGTGATTTTCAATGTTGAGGTTGTTGTTGAATTTGTAGGTGCCTATAAAATATTGAGGTTGCGATTGAACTTGTTGGTGTTTTTCAATATTGAGGTTGTTGTTGAATTTGTTGGTATTATCAATGTTATCTTTTGAACTTTTTTATATTTTTCAATGTTGAGGTTGTTGTTGAATTTGTTGGTATTATTCAATGCTGAGGTTGTTGAATTTGTTGGTGTTTTTCAATGTTGAGGTTGTTGTTGAATTTGTTGGTGATTTTCAATGTTGAGGTTGTTGTTGAATTTTTTGGTGTTATCAATGTCATTTTTTGAACTTTTTTGTATTTTTCAATGTTGAGGTTGTTGTTGAATTTGTTGTTGTTATCAATGTTATTACTTGAACTTTTTTGTATTTTTCAATAATGAGTTTGTTTTTGAATTTGTTGGCGTTTTTCAATGTTGAGGTTGTTGTTGATTTTGTTGGTGATGTTCAATATAGATGTTGTTGAATTTGTTGGTCATTTTAAATGTTGAGGTTGTTGTTGAATTTGTTGGTGTCTTTCAATATGAGGTTGTTGTTGAATTTGTTGGTGTTTTTCAATGTTGAGCTTGTTGATGAATTTGTTGGCGTTTTTCAATGTTGAGGTTGTTGTTGAATTTGTTGTCGTTATCAATGTATTTTTTGAACTTTTTCTCTTTTAAAAGTTGAGGTTGTTGTTGAATTTGTTGGTGTTTTTCAATGTTGAGATTGTTGTTGAATTTGTTGGCGTTTTTCAATGTTGTGGTTGTTGTTGAATTTGTTGGTGATTTTCAATGTTGAGGTTGTTGTTGAATTTGTTGGTGTCTTTCAATATTGAGGTTTGTATTGAATTTGTTGGCGTCTTTCAGTGTTGAGGTTGTTGTTGAAGTTCTTGGTGCTATCAATGTTTTTATTGAACTTTTTTTCTTCCTTTGAAAGTTGAGGTTGTTGTTGAATTTGTTGGTGTTTTTCAATGTTGAGCTTGTTGTTGAAATTGTAAGTTTTTTTTCAATGTTGAGGTTTTTTTTTGAAATTGTTAGTGTTTTTCAATGTGGAGGTTGATGTTGAATTTCTTGGTGATTTTCAATATCGAGGTTGTTGTTGAATTTGTTGGCGTTTTTCAATGTTGAGGTTCTTGTTGAATTTGTAGCTGATTTTCAATTTGAGGTCGTTGTTGAACAAGTTGGTGTCTTTCAGTATTGGGGTTGTTGTTGAATTTGTTGGTGTTTTTCAATATTGAGGTTGTTGTTGAATTTGTTGGTATTATCAATGTTAGCTTTTGAACTTATTTGTATTTTTCAATGTTGAGGTTGTTGTTGAATTTGTTGGTATTTTTCAATGCTGAGGTTGTTGAATTTGTTGGTGTTTTTCAACTTTGAGGTTGTTGTTGAATTTGTTGGTGATTTTCAATGTTGAGGTTGTTGTTGAATTTGTTGGTGTTATGAATGTCATTTTTTGAACTTTTTTGTATTTTTCAATGTTGAGGTTTGTGTTGAATTTGCTGGTGTTATCAATGTTATTACTTGAACTTTTTTTATTTTTCAATATTGAATTTGTTTTTGAATTTGTTGGCGTTTTTTAATGTTGAGGTTGTTGTTGAAATTGTTGGTGATATTCAATATTGATGTTGTTGAATTTGTTGGTCATTTTAAATGTTGAGGTTGTTGTTGAATATGTTGGTGTCTTTCAATATTGGGGTTGCTGTTGAATATGTTGGTGTTTTTCAATGTTGAGGTTGTTGAATTTGTTGGTATTTTTCATTGTTGAGGTTGTTGTTGAATTTCTCGCTGTTTTTCAATGTTGAGGTTGTTGTTGAATTTGTTGGTGTCATCAATGTTGTTATTTCAACTTTTTGTATTTTTCAATATTGAGGTTGTTGTTGAATTTGTTGGTGATTTTCAATATTGATGTTGTTCAATTTGATGGTGATTTTCAATGCTGAGTTTGTTGTAGAATTTGTTGGTGATTTTCAATATTGATGTTGTTGAATTTGTTGGTGATTTTCAATGTTGAGATTGTTGTTGAATTTGTTGGTGTCTTTCAATATTGAGGTTGCCATTGAATTTGTTGGCGTCATTCAATGTTGAGGTTGTTGTTGAATTTCTTGGTGTTATCAATGTTTTTATTGAACTTTTTCTCTTCTTTTAAAAGTTGAGGTTGTTGTTGAATTTGTTGGTGTTTTTCAATATTGAGGTTGTTGTTGAATTTGTTGGTATTATCACTTTTATCTTTTGAACTTATTTGTATTTTTCAATGTTGAGGTTGTTGTTGAATTTGTTGGTATTTTTCAATGCTGAGGTTGTTGAATTTGTTGGTGTTTTTCAACTTTGAGGTTGTTGTTGAAATTGTAAGTTTTTTTCAATGTTGAGGTTGCTTTTGAAGTTGTTAGTGTTTTTCAATGTGGAGGTTGATTGTTGAATTTGTTGGTGATTTTCAATAACGAGGTTGTTGTTGAATTTGTTGGCGTTTTTCAATGTTGAGGTTGTTGTTGAATTTGTTGCTGATTTTCAATGTTGAAGTCGTTGTTGAACATGTTGGTGTCATTCAATGTTGAGGTTGTTGTTGAATTTGTTGGTGTTTTTCAATATTGAGGTTGTTGTTGAATTTGTTGGTATTATCAATGTTATCTTTTGAACTTATTTGTATTTTTGTAACCAGGTTGTTGTTGAATTTGTTGGAGTTTTTCAATGTTGAGGTTGTTGTTGAATTTGTTGCTGATTTTCAATGTTGAAGTTGTTGTTGAACATGTTGGTGTCTTTCAATATTGGGGTTGTTGTCATTGTTATCAATGTTTTTATTGAACTTTTTCTCTTCTTTTAAAAGTTGAGGTTGTTGTTGAATTTGTTGGTGTTTTTCAATGTTGAGCTTGTTGTTGAAATTGTAATTTTCTTTCAATGTTGAGGTTGTTTTTGAATTTGTTAGTGTTTTTCAATGAGGAGGTTGATGTTGAATTTGTTGGTGATTTTCAATATCGAGGTTGTTGTTGAATTTGTTGGCGTGTTTCAATGTTGAGGTTCTTGTTGAATTTGTAGCTGATTTTAAATTTTAGGTCGCTGCTGAACACGTTGGTGTCTTTCAATATTGGGGTTGTTGTTGAATTTGTTGGTGTTTTTCAATATTGAGGTTATTGTTGAATTTGTTGGTATTATCAATGTTATCTTTTGAACTTTTTTGTATTTTTCAATGTTGAGGTTGTTGTTGAATTTGTAGGAATTTTTCAAAGCTGAGGTTGTTGAATTTGTTGGTGTTTTTCAATGTCGAGGTTGTTATTGAATTTGTTGGTGTTATCAATGTCATTTTTTGAACTTTTTTGTATTTTTCAATGTTGAGGTTGTTGTTGAATTTGTTGGTGTTATCAATGTTATTTCTTGAACTTTTTTGTATTTTTCAATATTGAGTTTGTTTTTGAGATTGTTGGCGTTTTTCAATGTTGAGGTTGTTGTTGAATTTGTTGGTGATAATCAATATTGATGTTGTTGAATTTGATGGTGATTTTCAATGTTGAGGTTGTTGTTGAATTTGTTTGTGGCTTTCAATATTGAGGTTGTTAATGAATTTGTTTTCGTCTTTCAATGTTGAGGTTGTTGTTAAATTTCTTGGTGTTTTCAATGTTTTTATTGAACTTTTTCTCTTCTTTTAAAAGTTGAGGTTGTTGTTGAATTTGTTGGTGATTTTCAATGTTGAGCATATTGTTGAATTTGTAGGTTTTTTTACATTTTTGAGTTTGTTGTGGAATTTGTTGGTGTTTTTTTGTTGGTGATTTTCAATATTGAGGTTGTTGTTGAATGTGTTGGCGTTTTTCAATGTTGAGGTTGTTGTTGAATTTGTTGGTGTTATCAATGTTATTTTTTGAACTTTTTGTATTTTTCAATGTTGAGGTTGTTGTGGAATTTGTTTGTATTTTTGATTGTTGAGGTTGTAGTTGATTTTGTTGGTGTTATCAATGTTATTTTTTGAACTTTTATTTATTTTTGAATTTGGAGCTAAATGTTGAATTTGTTGGTTTTTTTCAATATTTAGGTTATTGTTTGAATTTGTTGCTGATTTTCAATGTTGAGGTTGTTGTTGAATTTGTTGGAGTCTTTCAATATTGAGGTTGTTGTTGAATTTGTTGGTGTTTTTCAATGTTGAGGTTGTTGTTGAATTTGTTGGTGACTTTCAATATTGAGGTTGTTGTTGAATTTGTTGGCGTTTTTCAATGTTGAGGTTGTTGTTGAATTTGTTGTTGTTATCAATGTATTTTTTGAACTTTTTCTCTTTTAAAAGTTGAGGTTGTTGTTGAATTTGTTGGTGTTTTTCAATGTTGAGTTTGTTGTTGAATTTGTTGGCGTTTTTCAATATTGAGGTTGTTGTTGAATTTGTTGGTGATTTTCAATATTGATGTTGTTGAATTTGTTGGTGATTTTCAATGTTGATGTTGTTGTTGAATTTTTTGGTGCCCTTACAATATTGAGGTTGCTATTGAATTTGTTGGTGTTTTTCAATATTGAGGTTGTTGTTGAATTTGTTGGTATTATCAATGTTATCTTTTGAACTTTTTTGTATTTTTCAATGTTGAGGTTGTTGTTGAATTTGTAGGTATTTTGCAATGCTGAGGTTGTTGAATTTGTTGGTCTTTTAGAATGTTGAGGTTGTTGTTGAATTTGTTGGTGTTATCAATGTCATTTTTTGAACTTTTTTGTATTTTTCAATGTTGAGGTTGTTGTTGAATTTGTTGGTGTTATCAATGTTATTACTTGAACTTTTTTGTATTTTTCAATATTGAGTTTGTTTTTGAGTTTGTTGGCGTTTTTCAATGTTGAGGTTGTTGTTGAATTTGTTGGTGATATTCAATATTGATGTTGTTGAATTTGTTGGTGATTTTCAATGTTGAGGTTGTTGTTGAATTTGTTGGTGGCTTTCAATATTGAGGTTGTTAATGAATTTGTTGGCATCTTTCAATGTTGAGGTTGTTGTTGAATTTCTTGGTGTTATCAATGTTTTTATTCAACTTTTTCTCTTCTTTTAAACGTTGAGGTTGTTGTTGAATTTGTTGGCGATTTTCAGTGTTGAGCATATTGTTGAATTTGTAGGTTTTTTTTTCATTTTTGAGTTTGTTGTGGAATTTGTTGGTATTTTTCAATGTCGTGGTTGATGTGGAATTTGTTGGAGATTTTTTGTTGGTGATTTTCAATATTGAGGTTGTCGTTGAATTTGTTGGCGTTTTTCAATGTTGAGGTTGTTGTTGAATTTGTTGGTGTTATCAATGTTATTTTTTGAACTTTTAGTATTTTTCAATGTTGAGGTTGTTGTTGAATTTGTTGGTATTTTTTAATGTTGAGGTTGTTGTTGAATTTGTTGGTGTTCTCAATGTCATTTTTTGAACTTTTTTGTATTTTTCAATGTTGAGGTTGTTGTTGAATTTGTTGGCGTTATCAATGTTATTACTTGAACTTTTTTGTATTTTTCAATATTGAGTTTGTTTTTGAGTTTGTTGGCGTTTTTCAATGTTGAGGTTGTTGTTGAATTTGTTGGTGATTTTCAATATTGATGTTGTTGAATTTGTTGGTGATTTTCAATGTTGAGGTTGTTGTTGAATTTGTAGGTGCCTATAAAATATTGAGGTTGCGATTGAATTTGTTGGTGTTTTTCAATATTGAGGTTGTTGTTGAATTTGTTGGTATTATCAATGTTATCTTTTGAACTTTTTTATATTTTTCAATGTTGAGGTTGTTGTTGAATTTGTTGGCATTATTCAATGCTGAGGTTGTTGAATTTGTTGGTGTTTTCAATGTTGAGGTTGTTGTTGAATTTTTTGGTGTTATCAATGTCATTTTTTGAACTTTTTTGTATTTTTCAATGTTGAGGTTGTTGTTGAATTTGTTGTTGTTATCAATGCTATTACTTGAACTTTTTTGTATTTTTCAATAATGAGTTTGTTTTTGAATTTGTTGGCGTTTTTCAATGTTGAGGTTGTTGTTGATTTTGTTGGTGATATTCAATATTGATGTTGTTGAATTTGTTGGTCATTTTAAATGTTGAGGTTGTTGTTGAATTTGTTGGTGTCTTTCAATATGAGGTTGTTGTTGAATTTGTTGGTGTTTTTCAATGTTGAGGTTGTTGTTGAATTTGTTGGTGTCTTTCAATATTGAGCTTGTTGATGAATTTGTTGGCGTTTTTCTATGTTGAGGTTGTTGTTGAATTTGTTGTCATTATCAATGTATTTTTTGCACTTTTTCTCTTTTAAAAGTTGAGGTTGTTGTTGAATTTGTTGGTGTTTTTCAATGTTGAGATTGTTGTTGAATTTGTTGGCGTTTTTCAATGTTGTGGTTGTTGTTGAATTTGTTGGTGATTTTCAATGTTGAGGTTGTTGTTGAATTTGTTGGTGTCTTTCAATATTGAGGTTTGTATTGAATTTGTTGGCGTCTTTTAGTGTTGAGGTTGTTGTTGAAGTTCTTGGTGCTATCAATGTTTTTATTGAACTTTTTTTCTTCCTTTGAAAGTTGAGGTTGTTGTTGAATTTGTTGGTGTTTTTCAATGTTGAGCTTGTTGTTGAAATTGTAAGTTTTTTTTCAATGTTGAGGTTTTTTTTTGAAATTGTTAGTGTTTTTCAATGTGGAGGTTGATGTTGAATTTCTTGGTGATTTTCAATATCGAGGTTGTTGTTGAATTTGTTGGCGTTTTTCAATGTTGAGGTTCTTGTTGAATTTGTAGCTGATTTTCAATTTGAGGTCGTTGTTGAACAAGTTGGTGTCTTTCAGTATTGGGGTTGTTGTTGAATTTGTTGGTGTTTTTCAATATTGAGGTTGTTGTTGAATTTGTTGGTATTATCAATGTTAGCTTTTGAACTTATTTGTATTTTTCAATGTTGAGGTTGTTGTTGAATTTGTTGGTATTTTTCAATGCTGAGGTTGTTGAATTTGTTGGTGTTTTTCAACTTTGAGGTTGTTGTTGAATTTGTTGGTGATTTTCAATGTTGAGGTTGTTGTTGAATTTGTTGGTGTTATGAATGTCATTTTTTGAACTTTTTTGTATTTTTCAATGTTGAGGTTTGTGTTGAATTTGCTGGTGTTATCAATGTTATTACTTGAAATTTTTTTATTTTTCAATATTGAATTTGTTTTTGAATTTGTTGGCGTTTTTTAATGTTGAGGTTGTTGTTGAAATTGTTGGTGATATTCAATATTGATGTTGTTGAATTTGTTGGTCATTTTAAATGTTGAGGTTGTTGTTGAATATGTTGGTGTCTTTCAATATTGGGGTTGCTGTTGAATATGTTGGTGTTTTTCAATGTTGAGGTTGTTGAATTTGTTGGTATTTTTCATTGTTGAGGTTGTTGTTGAATTTCTCGCTGTTTTTCAATGTTGAGGTTGTTGTTGAATTTGTTGGTGTCATCAATGTTGTTATTTCAACTTTTTTGTATTTTTCAATATTGAGGTTGTTGTTGAATTTGTTGGTGATTTTCAATATTGATGTTGTTCAATTTGATGGTGATTTTCAATGCTGAGTTTGTTGTAGAATTTGTTGGTGATTTTCAATATTGATGTTGTTGAATTTGTTGGTGATTTTCAATGTTGAGATTGTTGTTGAATTTGTTGGTGTCTTTCAATATTGAGGTTGCCATTGAATTTGTTGGCATCATTCAATGTTGAGGTTGTTGTTGAATTTCTTGGTGTTATCAATGTTTTTATTGAACTTTTTCTCTTCTTTTAAAAGTTGAGGTTGTTGTTGAATTTGTTGGTGTTTTTCAATATTGAGGTTGTTGTTGAATTTGTTGGTATTATCACTTTTATCTTTTGAACTTATTTGTATTTTTCAATGTTGAGGTTGTTGTTGAATTTGTTGGTATTTTTCAATGCTGAGGTTGTTGAATTTGTTGGTGTTTTTCAACTTTGAGGTTCTTGTTGAAATTGTAAGTTTTTTTCAATGTTGAGGTTGCTTTTGAAGTTGTTAGTGTTTTTCAATGTGGAGGTTGATTGTTGAATTTGTTGGTGATTTTCAATAACGAGGTTGTTGTTGAATTTGTTGGCGTTTTTCAATGTTGAGGTTGTTGTTGAATTTGTTGCTGATTTTCAATGTTGAAGTCGTTGTTGAACATGTTGGTGTCATTCAATGTTGAGGTTGTTGTTGAATTTGTTGGTGTTTTTCAATATTGAGGTTGTTGTTGAATTTGTTGGTATTATCAATGTTATCTTTTGAACTTATTTGTATTTTTGTAACCAGGTTGTTGTTGAATTTGTTGGAGTTTTTCAATGTTGAGGTTGTTGTTGAATTTGTTGCTGATTTTCAATGTTGAAGTTGTTGTTGAACATGTTGGTGTCTTTCAATATTGGGGTTGTTGTCATTGTTATCAATGTTTTTATTGAACTTTTTCTCTTCTTTTAAAAGTTGAGGTTGTTGTTGAATTTGTTGGTGTTTTTCAATGTTGAGCTTGTTGTTGAAATTGTAAATTTCTTTCAATGTTGAGGTTGTTTTTGAATTTGTTAGTGTTTTTCAATGAGGAGGTTGATGTTGAATTTGTTGGTGATTTTCAATATCGAGTTTGTTGTTGAATTTGTTGGCGTGTTTCAATGTTGAGGTTCTTGTTGAATTTGTAGCTGATTTTAAATTTTAGGTCGCTGCTGAACACGTTGGTGTCTTTCAATATTGGGGTTGTTGTTGAATTTGTTGGTGTTTTTCAATATTGAGGTTATTGTTGAATTTGTTGGTATTATCAATGTTATCTTTTGAACTTTTTTGTATTTTTCAATGTTGAGGTTGTTGTTGAATTTGTAGGAATTTTTCAAAGCTGAGGTTGTTGAATTTGTTGGTGTTTTTCAATGTCGAGGTTGTTATTGAATTTGTTGGTGTTATCAATGTCATTTTTTGAACTTTTTTGTATTTTTCAATGTTGAGGTTGTTGTTGAATTTGTTGGTGTTATCAATGTTATTTCTTGAACTTTTTTGTATTTTTCAATATTGAGTTTGTTTTTGAGTTTGTTGGCGTTTTTCAATGTTGAGGTTGTTGTTGAATTTGTTGGTGATAATCAATATTGAGGTTGTTAATGAATTTGTTTTCGTCTTTCAATGTTGAGGTTGTTGTTAAATTTCTTGGTGTTTTCAATGTTTTTATTGAACTTTTTCTCTTCTTTTAAAAGTTGAGGTTGTTGTTGAATTTGTTGGTGATTTTCAATGTTGAGCATATTGTTGAATTTGTAGGTTTTTTTTCATTTTTGAGTTTGTTGTGGAATTTGTTGGTGTTTTTTTGTTGGTGATTTTCAATATTGAGGTTGTTGTTGAATGTGTTGGCGTTTTTCAATGTTGAGGTTGTTGTTGAATTTGTTGTTGTTATCAATGTTATTTTTTGAACTTTTTGTATTTTTCAATGTTGAGGTTGTTGTGGAATTTGTTTGTATTTTTGATTGTTGAGGTTGTAGTTGATTTGTTGGTGTTATCAATGTTATTTTTTGAACTTTTATTTATTTTTGTATTTGAAGCTAAATGTTGAATTTGTTGGTTTTTTTCCATATTTAGGTTATTGTTTGAATTTGTTGCTGATTTTCAATGTTGAGGTTGTTGTTGAATTTGTTGGAGTCTTTCAATATTGAGGTTGTTGTTGAATTTGTTGGTGTTTTTCAATGTTGAGGTTGTTGTTGAATTTGTTGGTGACTTTCAATATTGAGGTTGTTGTTGAATTTGTTGGCGTTTTTCAGTGTTGAGGTTGTTGTTGAATTTGTTGTTGTTATCAATGTATTTTTTGAACTTTTTCTCTTTTAAAAGTTGAGGTTGTTGTTGAATTTGTTGGTGTTTTTCAATGTTGAGGTTGTTGTTGAATTTGTTGGCGTTTTTCAATATTGAGGTTGTTGTTGAATTTGTTGGTGATTTTCAATATTGATGTTGTTGAATTTGTTGGTGATTTTCAATGTTGATGTTGTTGTTGAATTTTTTGGTGCCCTTACAATATTGAGGTTGCTATTGAATTTGTTGGTGTTTTTCAATATTGAGGTTGTTGTTGAATTTGTTGGTATTATCAATGTTATCTTTTGAACTTTTTTGTATTTTTCAATGTTGAGGTTGTTGTTGAATTTGTTGGTATTATTCAATTCTGAGGTTGTTGAATTTGTTGGTGTTTTTCAATGTTAAGGTTGTTGTTGAATTTGTTGGTGATTTTCAATGTTGAGGTTGTTGTTGAATTTCTTGGTGTTATCAATGTCATTTTTTGAACTTTTTTGTATTTTTCAATGTTGAGGTTGTTGTTGAATTTGTTGTTGTTATCAATGTTATTAATTGAACTTTTTTGTATTTTTCAATGTTGAGGTTGTTGTTGAATTTGTTGTTGTTATCAATGTTATTTATTGAACTTTTTTGTATTTTTCAATATTGAGTTTGTTTTTGAGTTTGTTGGCGTTTATCAATGTTGAGGTTGTTGTTGGTTTTGTTGGTGATATTCAATATTGATGTTGTTGAATTTGTTGGTCATTTTAAATGTTGAGGTTGTTGTTGAATATGTTGGTGTCTTTCAATATTGAGGTTGCTGTTGAATATGTTGGTGTTTTTCAATATTGAGGTTGTTGTTGTATTTGTTGGTATTATCAATGTTATCTTTTGAACTTTTTTGTATTTTTCAATGTTGAGGTTGTTGTTGAATTTGTTGGTATTTTTCAATGCTGAGGTTATTGAATTTGTTGGTGTTTTTCAACGTTGAGGTTGTTGTTGAATTTGTTGGTGATTTTCAATGTTGAGGTTGTTGTTGAATTTGTTGGTGTTATCAATGTTATTACTTGAACTTTTTTGTATTTTTCAATCTTGAGTTTTTTTTTGAATTTGTTGGCGTTTTTCAATGTTGAGGTTGTTGAATTTGTTGCTGTTTTTCAGTGTTGAGGTTGTTGTTGAATTTGTTGGTGTCATCAATGTTGTTATTTGAACTTTTTTGTATTTTTCAATATTGAGGTTGTTGTTGAATTTGTTGGTGATTTTCAATATTGATGTTGTTCAATTTGTTGGTGTTTTTCAATGTTGAGGTTGTTGTTGTATTTGTTGGTGTCTTTCAATATTGAGGTTGCTGTTGAATTTGTTGTCGTCATTCAATGTTGAGGTTGTTGTTGAATTTCTTGGTGTTTTCAATGTTTTTATTGAACTTTTTCCCTTCTTTTAAAAGTTGAGGTTTTTGTTGAATTTGCTGGTGTTTTTCAATGTTGATCTTGTTGTTCAAATTTTAAATTTTTTTCAAGGTTGAGGTTGCTTTTGAATTAGGTAGTGTTTTTCAATGTTGAGATTGGTGTTGAATTTGTTGGTGATTTTCAATAACGAGGTTGTTGTTGAATTTGTTGGCGTTTTTCAATGTTGAGGTTGTTGTTGAATTTGTTGCTGATTTTCAATGTTTGAAGTCGTTGTTGAACTTTTTGGTGTCTTTCAATGTAGAGGTTGTTGTTGAATTTGTTGTTGTTATCAAGGTATTTTTTGAACTTTTTCTCTTTTAAAAGTTGAGGTTGTGGTTGAATTTGTGGGTGTTTTTCAATGTTGAGGTTGTTGTTGAATTTGTTGGTGATTTTCAATGTTGAGGTTGTTGTTGAATTTGTTGGTGTCCTTCAATATTGAGGTTGCTATTGAATTTGTTGGCGTCTTTCAATGTTGAGGTTGTTGTTGAATTTGTTGTTGATTTTCAATGTTGAGTTTGATGTTGAATTCGCTGTTGTTATCAATGCTATTTTTTCAACTTTTTGTATTTTTCAATGTTGAGGTTGTTGTTGAATTTGTTGATGTTATCAATGTTATTTTTTGAACTTCTTTGTATTATTTAATGTTGAGGTTGTTGTTTAATTTTTTGTTGTTATCCATGTTTTTTTTGAACTTTTCTCTTCTTTTAAAAGTTGAGGTTGTTGTTGAATTTGTTAGTGTTTTTCAGTGTTGCGTTTGTTGAATTTTTCATGTTTTTCATTGTTGAGGTTGTTGTTGAATTTGTTGCTGTTTTTCATTGTTGAGGTTGCTGTTGAATTTGTTGGTGTTTTTCAATGTAGCTGTTTTTGTTGAATTTGTTGTTGACTTTCAATATTGTGTTTGCTATTGAATTTGTTGGCGTCTTTCAATGTTGAGGTTGTTGTTGAATTTCTTGGTGTTATCAATGATTTTAATGAACTTTTTCTCTTCTTTTAAAAGTTGAGGTTGTTGTTGAATTTGTTGGTGTTTTTCAATGTTGAGCTTGTTGTTGAAATTGTAAGCTTTTTTCAATGTGTTTGTTGTTTTTGAATTTGTTAGTGTTTTCCAATGTGGAGGTTGATGTTGAATTTGTTGGTGATTTTCAATATCAAGGTTGCTGTTGAATTTTTTGGCGTTTTTCAATGTTGAGGTTCTTGTTGAATTTGTAGCTGATTTTCAATTTGAGGTCGTTGTTGAACATGCTGGTGTCTTTCAATATTGTGGTTGTTGTTGAATTTGTTGGTGTTTTTCAATATTGAGGTTCTTGTTGAATTTGTTGGTATTATCAATGTTATCTTTTGAACTTTTTTCTATTTTTCTATGTTGAGGTTGTTTTTGAATTTGTTGGTATTTTTCAATGCTGAGGTTGTTGAATTTGTTGGTGTTTTTCAATGTTGAGGTTGTTGTTGAATTTGTTGGTGATTTTCAATGTTGAGGTTGTTGTTGAATTTTTTGGTGTTATCAATGTCATTTTTTGAACTTTTTTGTATTTTTCAATGTTGAGGTTGTTGTTGGATTTGTTGTTGTTATCAATGTTATTACTTGAACTTTTTTGTATTTTTCAATATTGAGTTTGTTTTTGAATTTGTTGGCGTTTTTCAATGTTGAGGTTGTTGTTGATTTTGTTGGTGATATTCAATATTGATGTTGTTGAATTTGTTGGTCATTTTAAATGTTGATGTTGTTGTTGAATTTGTTGGTGTCTTTCAATATGAGGTTGTTGTTGAATTTGTTGGTGTTTTTCAATGTTGAGGTTGTTGTTGAATTTGTTGGTGTCTTTCAATATTGAGCTTGTTGATGAATTTGTTGGCGTTTTTCTATGTTGAGTTTGTTGTTGAATTGGTTGTCGTTATCAATGTATTTTTTGAACTTTTTCTCTTTTAAAAGTTGAGGTTGTTGTTGAATTTGTTGGTGTTTTTCAATGTTGAGATTGTTGTTGAATTTGTTGGCGTTTTTCAATGTTGTGGTTGTTGTTGAATTTGTTGGTGCTATCAATGTTTTTATTGAACTTTTTTTCTTCCTTTGAAAGTTGAGGTTGTTGTTGAAATTGTTGATGTTTTTCAATGTTGAGCTTGTTGTTGAAATTGTAAGTTTTTTTTCAATGTTGAGGTTGTTTTTGAATTTGTTAGTGTTTTTCAATGTGGATGTTGTTGTTGAATTTGTTGGCGTTTTTCAATGTTGAGGTTCTTGTTGAATTTGTAGCTGATTTTCAATTTGAGGTCGTTGTTGAACATGTTGGTGTCTTTCAATATTGGGGTTGTTGTTGAATTTGTTCGTGTTTTTCAATATTGAGGTTGTAGTTGAATTTGATGGTATTATCAATGTTATCTTTTGAACTTATTTGTATTTTTCAATGTTGAGGTTGTTGTTGAATTTGTTGGTATTTTTCAATGCTGAGGTTGTTGAATTTGTTGTTGTTTTTCAACTATGAGGTTGTTGTTGAATTTGTTGGTGATTTTCAATGTTGAGGTTGTTGTTGAATTTGTTGGTGTTATCAATGTCATTTTTTGAACTTTTTTGTATTTTTCAATGTTGAGGTTTGTGTTGAATTTGTTGGTGTTATCAATGTTATTACTTGAACTTTTTTTATTTTTCAATATTGAGTTTGTTTTTGAATTTGTTGGTGTTTTTCAATGTTGAGGTTGTTGTTGAATTTGTTGGTGATTTTCAATGTTGAGGTTGTTGTTGAATTTGTTGGTGTCATCAATGTTGTTATTTCAACTTTTTTGTATTTTTCAATATTGAGGTTGTTCAATTTGTTGATGAATTTCAATGCTGAGTTTGTTGTTGAATTTGTTGGTGATTTTCAATATTGATGTTGTTGAATTTGTTGGTGATTTTCAATGTTGAGGTTGTTGTTGAATTTCTTGGTGTTATCAATGTTTTATTGAACTTTTTCTCTTCTTTCAAAAGTTTAGGTTGTTGTTGAAATTGTTGGTGTTTTTCAATATTGAGGTTGTTGTTGAATTTGTTGGTATTATCAATGTTATCTTTTGAACTTATTTGTATTTTTCAATGTTGAGGTTGTTGTTGAATTTGTTGGTATTTTTCAATGCTGAGGTTGTTGAATTTGTTGGTGTTTTTCAACTTTGAGGTTGTTGTTGAAATTGTAAGTTTTTTTCAATGTTGAGGTTGCTTTTGAAGTTGTTAGTGTTTTTCAATGTGGAGGTTGATTGTTGAATTTGTTGATGATTTTCAATAACGAGGTTGTTGTTGAATTTGTTGGTGTTTTTCATTGTTGAGGTTGTTGTTGAATTTGTTGCTGATTTTCAATGTTGAAGTCGTTGTTGAACATGTTGGTGTCATTCAATGTTGAGGTTGTTGTTGAATTTGTTGGTGTTTTTCAATATTGAGGTTGTTGTTGAATTTGTTGGTATTATCAATGTTATCTTTTGAACTTATTTGTATTTTTCAATGTTGAGGTTGTTGTTGAATTTGTTGCTGTTTTTCAGTGTTGAGGTTGTTGTTGAATTTGTTGGTGTCATCAATGTTGTTATTTGAACTTTTTTGTATTTTTCAATATTGAGGTTGTTGTTGAATTTGTTGGTGATTTTCAATATTGATGTTGTTCAATTTGTTGGTGATTTTCAATGTTCAGGTTGTTGTTGAATTTGTTGGTGTCTTTCAATATTGAGGTTGCTGTTGAATTTGTTGTCGTCATTCAATGTTGAGGTTGTTGTTGAATTTCTTGGTGTTTTCAATGTTTTTATTGAACTTTTTCCCTTCTTTTAAAAGTTGAGGTTTTTGTTGAATTTGCTGGTGTTTTTCAATGTTGATCTTGTTGTTGAAATTTTAAATTTTTTTCAATGTTGAGGTTGCTTTTGAATTAGTTAGTGTTTTTCAATGTGGAGATTGATGTTGAATTTGTTGGTGATTTTCAATAACGAGGTTGTTGTTGAATTTGTTGGCATTTTTCAATGTTGAGGTTGTTGTTGAATTTGTTGCTGATTTTCAATGTTTGAAGTCGTTGTTGAACTTTTTGGTGTCTTTCAATGTAGAGGTTGTTGTTGAATTTGTTGTTGTTATCAATGTATTTTTTGAACTTTTTCTCTTTTAAAAGTTGAGGTTGTGGTTGAATTTGTGGGTGTTTTTCAATGTTGAGGTTGTTGTTGAATTTGTTGGTGATTTTCAATGTTGAGGTTGTTGTTGAATTTGTTGGTGTCCTTCAATATTGAGGTTGCTATTGAATTTGTTGGCGTCTTTCAATGTTGAGGTTGTTGTTGAATTTGTTGTTGATTTTCAATGTTGAGTTTGATGTTGAATTCGCTGTTGTTATCAATGCTATTTTTTCAACTTTTTGTATTTTTCAATGTTGAGGTTGTTGTTGAATTTGTTGATGTTATCAATGTTATTTTTTGAACTTCTTTGTATTATTTAATGTTGAGGTTGTTGTTTAATTTTTTGTTGTTATCCATGTTTTTTTTGAACTTTTCTCTTCTTTTAAAAGTTGAGGTTGTTGTTGAATTTGTTAGTGTTTTTCAGTGTTGCGGTTGTTGAATTTTTTGTGTTTTTCATTGTTGAGGTTGTTGTTGAATTTGTTGCTGTTTTTCATTGTTGAGGTTGCTGTTGAATTTGTTGGTGTTTTTCAATGTAGCTCTTTTTGTTGAATTTGTTGTTGACTTTCAATATTGTGTTTGCTATTGAATTTGTTGGCGTCTTTCAATGTTGAGGTTGTTGTTGAATTTCTTGGTGTTATCAATGATTTTAATGAACTTTTTCTCTTCTTTTAAAAGTTGAGGTTGTTGTTGAATTTGTTGGTGTTTTTCAATGTTGAGCTTGTTGTTGAAATTGTAAGCTTTTTTCAATGTGTTTGTTGTTTTTGAATTTGTTAGTGTTTTTCAATGTGGAGGTTGATGTTGAATTTGTTGGTGATTTTCAATATCAAGGTTGCTGTTGAATTTTTTGGCGTTTTTCAATGTTGAGGTTCTTGTTGAATTTGTAGCTGATTTTCAATTTGAGGTCGTTGTTGAACATGCTGGTGTCTTTCAATATTGGGGTTGTTGCTGAATTTGTTGGTGTTTTTCAATATTGAGGTTCTTGTTGAATTTGTTGGTATTATCAATGTTATCTTTTGAACTTTTTTCTATTTTTCTATGTTGAGGTTGTTTTTGAATTTGTTGGTATTTTTCAATGCTGAGGTTGTTGAATTTGTTGGTGTTTTTCAATGTTGAGGTTGTTGTTGAATTTGTTGGTGATTTTCAATGTTGAGGTTGTTGTTGAATTTTTTGGTGTTATCAATGTCATTTTTTGAACTTTTTTGTATTTTTCAATGTTGAGGTTGTTGTTGGATTTGTTGTTGTTATCAATGTTTTTACTTGAACTTTTTTGTATTTTTCAATATTGAGTTTGTTTTTGAATTTGTTGGCGTTTTTCAATGTTGAGGTTGTTGTTGATTTTGTTGGTGATATTCAATATTGATGTTGTTGAATTTGTTGGTCATTTTAAATGTTGATGTTGTTGTTGAATTTGTTGGTGTCTTTCAATATGAGGTTGTTGTTGAATTTGTTGGTGTTTTTCAATGTTGAGGTTGTTGTTGAATTTGTTGGTGTCTTTCAATATTGAGCTTGTTGATGAATTTGTTGGCGTTTTTCTATGTTGAGTTTGTTGTTGAATTGGTTGTCGTTATCAATGTATTTTTTGAACTTTTTCTCTTTTAAAAGTTGAGGTTGTTGTTGAATTTGTTGGTGTTTTTCAATGTTGAGATTGTTGTTGAATTTGTTGGCGTTTTTCAATGTTGTGGTTGTTGTTGAATTTGTTGGTGCTATCAATGTTTTTATTGAACTTTTTTTCTTCCTTTGAAAGTTGAGGTTGTTGTTGAAATTGTTGATGTTTTTCAATGTTGAGCTTGTTGTTGAAATTGTAAGTTTTTTTTCAATGTTGAGGTTGTTTTTGAATTTGTTAGTGTTTTTCAATGTGGATGTTGTTGTTGAATTTGTTGGCGTTTTTCAATGTTGAGGTTCTTGTTGAATTTGTAGCTGATTTTCAATTTGAGGTCGTTGTTGAACATGTTGGTGTCTTTCAATATTGGGGTTGTTGTTGAATTTGTTCGTGTTTTTCAATATTGAGGTTGTAGTTGAATTTGATGGTATTATCAATGTTATCTTTTGAACTTATTTGTATTTTTCAATGTTGAGGTTGTTGTTGAATTTGTTGGTATTTTTCAATGCTGAGGTTGTTGAATTTGTTGTTGTTTTTCAACTATGAGGTTGTTGTTGAATTTGTTGGTGATTTTCAATGTTGAGGTTGTTGTTGAATTTGTTGGTGTTATCAATGTCATTTTTTGAACTTTTTTGTATTTTTCAATGTTGAGGTTTGTGTTGAATTTGTTGGTGTTATCAATGTTATTACTTGAACTTTTTTTATTTTTCAATATTGAGTTTGTTTTTGAATTTGTTGGTGTTTTTCAATGTTGAGGTTGTTGTTGAATTTGTTGGTGATTTTCAATGTTGAGGTTGTTGTTGAATTTGTTGGTGTCATCAATGTTGTTATTTCAACTTTTTTGTATTTTTCAATATTGAGGTTGTTCAATTTGTTGATGAATTTCAATGCTGAGTTTGTTGTTGAATTTGTTGGTGATTTTCAATATTGATGTTGTTGAATTTGTTGGTGATTTTCAATGTTGAGATTGTTGTTGAATTTGTTGGAGTCTTTCAATGTTGAGGTTGCCATTGAATTTGTTGGCGTCATTCAATGTTGAGGTTGTTGTTGAATTTCTTGGTGTTATCAATGTTTTATTGAACTTTTTCTCTTCTTTCAAAAGTTTAGGTTGTTGTTGAAATTGTTGGTGTTTTTCAATATTGAGGTTGGTGTTGAATTTGTTGGTATTATCAATGTTATCTTTTGAACTTATTTGTATTTTTCAATGTTGAGGTTGTTGTTGAATTTGTTGGTATTTTTCAATGCTGAGGTTGTTGAATTTGTTGGTGTTTTTCAACTTTGAGGTTGTTGTTGAAATTGTAAGTTTTTTTCAATGTTGAGGTTGCTTTTGAAGTTGTTAGTGTTTTTCAATGTGGAGGTTGATTGTTGAATTTGTTGATGATTTTCAATAACGAGGTTGTTGTTGAATTTGTTGGCGTTTTTCATTGTTGAGGTTGTTGTTGAATTTGTTGCTGATTTTCAATGTTGAAGTCGTTGTTGAACATGTTGGTGTCATTCAATGTTGAGGTTGTTGTTGAATTTGTTGGTGTTTTTCAATATTGAGGTTGTTGTTGAATTTGTTGGTATTATCAATGTTATCTTTTGAACTTATTTGTATTTTTCAATGTTGAGGTTGTTGTTGAATTTGTTGGTATTTTTCAATGCTGAGGTTGTTGAATTTGTTGGTGTTATTCAACTTTGAGGTTGTTGTTGAAATTGTAAGTTTTTTTCCATGTTGAGGTTGCTTTTGAAGTTGTTAGTGTTTTTCAATGTGAAGGTTGATTGTTGAATTTGTTGGTGATTTTCAATAACCAGGTTGTTGTTGAATTTGTTGGCGTTTTTCAATGTTGAGGTTGTTGTTGAATTTGTTGCTGATTTTCAATGTTGAAGTCGTTGTTGAACATGTTGGTGTCTTTCAATATTGGGGTTGTTGTCATTGTTATCAATGTTTTTATTGAACTTTTTCTCTTCTTTTAAAAGTTGAGGTTGTTGTTGAATTTGTTGGTGTTTTTCAATGTTGAGCTTGTTGTTGAAATTGTAAATTTCTTTCAATGTTGAGGTTGTTTTTGAATTTGTTAGTGCTTTTCAATGAGGAGGTTGATGCTGAATTTGTTGGTGATTTTCAATATCGAGGTTGTTGTTGAATTTGTTGGCGTGTTTCAATGTTGAGGTTCTTTTTGAATTTGTAGCTGATTTTAAATTTTAGGTCGCTGCTGAACACGTTGGTGTCTTTCAATATTGGGGTTGTTGTTGAATTTGTTGGTGTTTTTCAATATTGAGGTTGTTGTTGAATTTGTTAGTATTATCAATGTTATCTTTTGAACTTTTTTGTATTTTTCAATGTTGAGGTTGTTGTTGAATTTGTTGGTATTTTTCAATGCTGAGGTTGTTGAATTTGTTGGTTTTTTTCAATGTTGAGGTTGTTGTTGAATTTGTTGGTGTTATCAATGTCATTTTTTGAACTTTTTTGTATTTTTCAATGTTGAGGTTGTTGTTGAATTTGTTGGTGTTATCAATGTTATTACTTGAACTTTTTTGTATTTTTCAATATTGAGTTTGTTTTTGAGTTTGTTGCCGTTTTTCAATGTTGAGGTTGTTGTTGAATTTGTTGGTGATATTCAATATTGATGTTGTTGAATTTGTTGGTGATTTTCAATGTTGAGGTTGTTGTTGAATTTGTTGGTGGCTTTCGATATTGAGGTTGTTAATGAATTTGTTGGCGTCTTTCAATGTTCAGGATGTTGTTGAATTTCTTGGTGTTATCAATGTTTTTATTGAACTTTTTCTCTTCTTTTAAAAGTTGAGGTTGTTGTTGAATTTGTTGGTGATTTTCAATGTTGAGCATATTGTTGAATTTGTAGGTTTTTTTTCATTTTTGAGTTTGTTGTGGAATTTGTTGGTGTTTTTCAATGTCGTGGTTGATGTGGAATTTGTTGGTGATTTTTTGTTGGTGATTTTCAATATTGAGGTTGTTGTTGAATGTATTGGCGTTTTTCAATGTTGAGGCTGTTGTTGAAAATGTTGGTGTTATCAATGTTATTTTTTGAATTTTTTGTATTTTTCAATGTTGAGGTTGTTGTTGAATTTGTTAGTATTTTTTAATGTTGAGGTTGTTGTTGAATTTGTTTGCATTTTTGATTGTTGAGGTTGTTGTTGATTTTGTTGGTGTTATCAATGTTATTTTTTGAACTTTTATTTATTTTTGAAAGTGGAGCTTAATGTTGAATTTGTTGGTTTTTTTCAATGTTTAGGTTATTGTTTGAATTTGTTGCTGATTTTCAATGTTGAGGTTGTTGTTGAATTTGTTGGAGTCTTTCAATATTGAGGTTGTTGTTGAATTTGTTGGTGTTTTTCAATGTTGAGGTTGTTGTTGAATTTGTTGGTGACTTTCAATATTGAGGTTGTTGTTGAATTTGTTGGCGTCTTTCAATGTTGAGGTTGTTGTTGAATTTGTTGGCGTTTTTCAATATTGAGGTTGTTGTTGAATTTGTTGTTGTTATCAATGTATTTTTTGAACTTTTTCTCTTTTAAAAGTTGAGGTTGTTGTTGAATTTGTTGGTGTTTTTCAATGTTGAGGTTGTTGTTGAAGTTGTTGGCGTTTTTCAATACTGAGGTTGTTGTTGAATTTGTTGGTGATTTTCAATATTGATGTTGTTGAATTTGTTGGTGATTTTCAATGTTGAGGTTGTTGTTGAATTTGTTGGTGCCTATAAAATATTGAGGTTGCTATTGAATTTGTTGGTGTTTTTCAATATTGAGGTTGTTGTTGAATTTGTTGGTATTATCAATGTTATCTTTTGAACTTTTATGTATTTTTCAATGTTGAGGTTGTTGTTGAATTTGTTGGTATTATTCAATGCTGAGGTTGTTGAATTTGTTGATGTTTTTCAATGTTGAGGTTGTTGTTGAATTTGTTGGTGATTTTCAATGTTGAGGTTGTTGTTGAATTTTTTGGTGTTATCAATGTCATTTTTTGAACTTTTTTGTATTTTTCAATGTTGAGGTTGTTGTTGAATTTGTTGTTGTTATCAATGTTATTACTTGAACTTTTTTGTATTTTTCAATATTGAGTTTGTTTTTGAGTTTGTTGGCGTTTTTCAATGTTGAGGTTGTTGTTGATTTTGTTGGTGATATTCAATATTGATGTTGTTGAATTTGTTGGTCATTTTAAATGTTGAGGTTGTTGTTGAATAAGTTGTTGTCTTTCAATATCGAGGTTGCTGTTGAATATGTTGGTGTTTTTCAATATTGAGGTTGTTGTTGTATTTGTTGGTATTATCAATGTTATCTTTTGAACTTTTTTGTATTTTTCAATGTTGAGGTTGTTGTTGAATTTGTTGGTATTTTTCAATGCTGAGGTTATTGAATTTGTTGGTGTTTTTCAATGTTGAGGTTGTTGTTGAATTTGTTGGTGATTTTCAATGTTGAGGTTGTTGTTGAATTTGTTGGTGTTATCAATGTCATTTTTTGAACATTTTTGTATTTTTCAATGTTGAGGTTGTTGTTGAATTTGTTGTTGTTATCAATGTTATTACTTGAACTTTTTTGTATTTTTCAATCTTGAGTTTTTTTTTGAATTTGTTGGCGTTTTTCAATGTTGAGGTTGTTGTTGAAATTGTTGGTGATATTCAATATTGATGTTGTTGAATTTGTTGATCATTTTAAATGTCGAGGTTGTTGTTGAATATGTTGGTGTCCTTCAATATTGAAGATGCTGTTGAATATGTTGGTGTTTTTCAATGTTGAGGTTGTTGAATTTGTTGGTATTTTTCATTGTTGAGGTTGTTGTTGAATTTATCGCTGTTTTTCAGTGTTGAGTTTGTTGTTGAATTTGTTGGCGTCATCAATGTTGTTATTTGAACTTTTTTGTATTTTTCAATAATGAGGTTGTTGTTGAATTTGTTGGTGATTTTCAATATTGATGTTGTTCAATTTGTTGGTGATTTTCAATGTTCAGGTTGTTGTTGAATTTGTTGGTGTCTTTCAATATTGAGGTTGCTGTTGAATTTGTTGTCGTCATTCAATGTTGAGGTTGTTGTTGAATTTCTTGGTGTTTTCAATGTTTTTATTGAACTTTTTCCCTTCTTTTAAAAGTTGAGGTTTTTGTTGAATTTGCTGGTGTTTTTCAATGTTGATCTTGTTGTTGAAATTTTAAATTTTTTTCAATGTTGAGGTTGCTTTTGAATTAGGTAGTGTTTTTCAATGTGGAGGTTGATGTTGAATTTGTTGGTGATTTTCAATAACGAGGTTGTTGTTGAATTTGTTGGCGTTTTTCAATGTTGAGGTTGTTGTTGAATTTGTTGCTGATTTTCAATGTTTGAAGTCGTTGTTGAACTTTCTGGTGTCTTTCAATGTAGAGGTTGTTGTTGAATTTGTTGTTGTTATCAATGTATTTTTTGAACTTTTTCTCTTTTAAAAGTTGAGGTTGTGGTTGAATTTGTGGGTGTTTTTCAATGTTGAGGTTGTTGTTGAATTTGTTGTCATTTTTCAATGTTGAGGTTGTTGTTGAATTTGTTGGTGATTTTCAATATTGATGTTGTTGAATTTGTTGGTGATTTTCAATGTTGAGATTGTTGTTGAATTTGTTGGAGTCTTTCAATATTGAGGTTGCCATTGAATTTGTTGGCGTCATTCAATGTTGAGGTTGTTGTTGAATTTCTTGGTGTTATCAATGTTTTATTGAACTTTTTCTCTTCTTTCAAAAGTTTAGGTTGTTGTTGAAATTGTTGGTGTTTTTCAATATTGAGGTTGTTGTTGAATTTGTTGGTATTATCAATGTTATCTTTTGAACTTATTTGTATTTTTCAATGTTGAGGTTGTTGTTGAATTTGTTGGTATTTTTCAATGCTGAGGTTGTTGAATTTGTTGGTGTTTTTCAACTTTGAGGTTGTTGTTGAAATTGTAAGTTTTTTTCAATGTTGAGGTTGCTTTTGAAGTTGTTAGTGTTTTTCAATGTGGAGGTTGATTGTTGAATTTGTTGATGATTTTCAATAACGAGGTTGTTGTTGAATTTGTTGGCGTTTTTCATTGTTGAGGTTGTTGTTGAATTTGTTGCTGATTTTCAATGTTGAAGTCGTTGTTGAACATGTTGGTGTCATTCAATGTTGAGGTTGTTGTTGAATTTGTTGGTGTTTTTCAATATTGAGGTTGTTGTTGAATTTGTTGGTATTATCAATGTTATCTTTTGAACTTATTTGTATTTTTCAATGTTGAGGTTGTTGTTGAATTTGTTGGTATTTTTCAATGCTGAGGTTGTTGAATTTGTTGGTGTTATTCAACTTTGAGGTTGTTGTTGAAATTGTAAGTTTTTTTCCATGTTGAGGTTGCTTTTGAAGTTGTTAGTGTTTTTCAATGTGAAGGTTGATTGTTGAATTTGTTGGTGATTTTCAATAACCAGGTTGTTGTTGAATTTGTTGGCGTTTTTCAATGTTGAGGTTGTTGTTGAATTTGTTGCTGATTTTCAATGTTGAAGTCGTTGTTGAACATGTTGGTGTCTTTCAATATTGGGGTTGTTGTCATTGTTATCAATGTTTTTATTGAACTTTTTCTCTTCTTTTAAAAGTTGAGGTTGTTGTTGAATTTGTTGGTGTTTTTCAATGTTGAGCTTGTTGTTGAAATTGTAAATTTCTTTCAATGTTGAGGTTGTTTTTGAATTTGTTAGTGCTTTTCAATGAGGAGGTTGATGCTGAATTTGTTGGTGATTTTCAATATCGAGGTTGTTGTTGAATTTGTTGGCGTGTTTCAATGTTGAGGTTCTTTTTGAATTTGTAGCTGATTTTAAATTTTAGGTCGCTGCTGAACACGTTGGTGTCTTTCAATATTGGGGTTGTTGTTGAATTTGTTGGTGTTTTTCAATATTGAGGTTGTTGTTGAATTTGTTAGTATTATCAATGTTATCTTTTGAACTTTTTTGTATTTTTCAATGTTGAGGTTGTTGTTGAATTTGTTGGTATTTTTCAATGCTGAGGTTGTTGAATTTGTTGGTTTTTTTCAATGTTGAGGTTGTTGTTGAATTTGTTGGTGTTATCAATGTCATTTTTTGAACTTTTTTGTATTTTTCAATGTTGAGGTTGTTGTTGAATTTGTTGGTGTTATCAATGTTATTACTTGAACTTTTTTGTATTTTTCAATATTGAGTTTGTTTTTGAGTTTGTTGCCGTTTTTCAATGTTGAGGTTGTTGTTGAATTTGTTGGTGATATTCAATATTGATGTTGTTGAATTTGTTGGTGATTTTCAATGTTGAGGTTGTTGTTGAATTTGTTGGTGGCTTTCGATATTGAGGTTGTTAATGAATTTGTTGGCGTCTTTCAATGTTCAGGTTTTTGTTGAATTTCTTGGTGTTATCAATGTTTTTATTGAACTTTTTCTCTTCTTTTAAAAGTTGAGGTTGTTGTTGAATTTGTTGGTGATTTTCAATGTTGAGCATATTGTTGAATTTGTAGGTTTTTTTTTCATTTTTGAGTTTGTTGTGGAATTTGTTGGTGTTTTTCAATGTCGTGGTTGATGTGGAATTTGTTGGTGATTTTTTGTTGGTGATTTTCAATATTGAGGTTGTTGTTGAATGTATTGGCGTTTTTCAATGTTGAGGCTGTTGTTGAAAATGTTGGTGTTATCAATGTTATTTTTTGAACTTTTTGTATTTTTCAATGTTGAGGTTGTTGTTGAATTTGTTAGTATTTTTTAATGTTGAGGTTGTTGTTGAATTTGTTTGCGTTTTTGATTGTTGAGGTTGTTGTTGATTTTGTTGGTGTTATCAATGTTATTTTTTGAACTTTTATTTATTTTTGAAAGTGGAGCTTAATGTTGAATTTGTTGGTTTTTTTCAATGTTTAGGTTATTGTTTGAATTTGTTGCTGATTTTCAATGTTGAGGTTGTTGTTGAATTTGTTGGAGTCTTTCAATATTGAGGTTGTTGTTGAATTTGTTGGTGTTTTTCAATGTTGAGGTTGTTGTTGAATTTGTTGGTGACTTTCAATATTGAGGTTGTTGTTGAATTTGTTGGCGTCTTTCAATGTTGAGGTTGTTGTTGAATTTGTTGGCGTTTTTCAATATTGAGGTTGTTGTTGAATTTGTTGTTGTTATCAATGTATTTTTTGAACTTTTTCTCTTTTAAAAGTTGAGGTTGTTGTTGAATTTGTTGGTGTTTTTCAATGTTGAGGTTGTTGTTGAATTTGTTGGCGTTTTTCAATACTGAGGTTGTTGTTGAATTTGTTGGTGATTTTCAATATTGATGTTGTTGAATTTGTTGGTGATTTTCAATGTTGAGGTTGTTGTTGAATTTGTTGGTGCCTATAAAATATTGAGGTTGCTATTGAATTTGTTGGTGTTTTTCAATATTGAGGTTGTTGTTGAATTTGTTGGTATTATCAATGTTATCTTTTGAACTTTTATGTATTTTTCAATGTTGAGGTTGTTGTTGAATTTGTTGGTATTATTCAATGCTGAGGTTGTTGAATTTGTTGATGTTTTTCAATGTTGAGGTTGTTGTTGAATTTGTTGGTGATTTTCAATGTTGAGGTTGTTGTTGAATTTTTTGGTGTTATCAATGTCATTTTTTGAACTTTTTTGTATTTTTCAATGTTGAGGTTGTTGTTGAATTTGTTGTTGTTATCAATGTTATTACTTGAACTTTTTTGTATTTTTCAATATTGAGTTTGTTTTTGAGTTTGTTGGCGTTTTTCAATGTTGAGGTTGTTGTTGATTTTGTTGGTGATATTCAATATTGATGTTGTTGAATTTGTTGGTCATTTTAAATGTTGAGGTTGTTGTTGAATAAGTTGTTGTCTCTCAATATCGAGGTTGCTGTTGAATATGTTGGTGTTTTTCAATATTGAGGTTGTTGTTGTATTTGTTGGTATTATCAATGTTATCTTTTGAACTTTTTTGTATTTTTCAATGTTGAGGTTGTTGTTGAATTTGTTGGTATTTTTCAATGCTGAGGTTATTGAATTTGTTGGTGTTTTTCAATGTTGAGGTTGTTGTTGAATTTGTTGGTGATTTTCAATGTTGAGGTTGTTGTTGAATTTCTTGGTGTTATCAATGTCATTTTTTGAACATTTTTGTATTTTTCAATGTTGAGGTTGTTGTTGAATTTGTTGTTGTTATCAATGTTATTACTTGAACTTTTTTGTATTTTTCAATCTTGAGTTTTTTTTTGAATTTGTTGGCGTTTTTCAATGTTGAGGTTGTTGTTGAAATTGTTGGTGATATTCAATATTGATGTTGTTGAATTTGTTGATCATTTTAAATGTCGAGGTTGTTGTTGAATATGTTGGTGTCCTTCAATATTGAAGATGCTGTTGAATATGTTGGTGTTTTTCAATGTTGAGGTTGTTGAATTTGTTGGTATTTTTCATTGTTGAGGTTGTTGTTGAATTTATCGCTGTTTTTCAGTGTTGAGTTTGTTGTTGAATTTGTTGGCGTCATCAATGTTGTTATTTGAACTTTTTTGTATTTTTCAATAATGAGGTTGTTGTTGAATTTGTTGGTGATTTTCAATATTGATGTTGTTCAATTTGTTGGTGATTTTCAATGTTCAGGTTGTTGTTGAATTTGTTGGTGTCTTTCAATATTGAGGTTGCTGTTGAATTTGTTGTCGTCATTCAATGTTGAGGTTGTTGTTGAATTTCTTGGTGTTTTCAATGTTTTTATTGAACTTTTTCCCTTCTTTTAAAAGTTGAGGTTTTTGTTGAATTTGCTGGTGTTTTTCAATGTTGATCTTGTTGTTGAAATTTTAAATTTTTTTCAATGTTGAGGTTGCTTTTGAATTAGGTAGTGTTTTTCAATGTGGAGGTTGATGTTGAATTTGTTGGTGATTTTCAATAACGAGGTTGTTGTTGAATTTGTTGGCGTTTTTCAATGTTGAGGTTGTTGTTGAATTTGTTGCTGATTTTCAATGTTTGAAGTCGTTGTTGAACTTTCTGGTGTCTTTCAATGTAGAGGTTGTTGTTGAATTTGTTGTTGTTATCAATGTATTTTTTGAACTTTTTCTCTTTTAAAAGTTGAGGTTGTGGTTGAATTTGTGGGTGTTTTTCAATGTTGAGGTTGTTGTTGAATTTGTTGTCATTTTTCAATGTTGAGGTTGTTGTTGAATTTGTTGGTGATTTTCAATATTGATGTTGTTGAATTTGTTGGTGATTTTCAATGTTGAGATTGTTGTTGAATTTGTTGGAGTCTTTCAATATTGAGGTTGCCATTGAATTTGTTGGCGTCATTCAATGTTGAGGTTGTTGTTGAATTTCTTGGTGTTATCAATGTTTTATTGAACTTTTTCTCTTCTTTCAAAAGTTTAGGTTGTTGTTGAAATTGTTGGTGTTTTTCAATATTGAGGTTGTTGTTGAATTTGTTGGTATTATCAATGTTATCTTTTGAACTTATTTGTATTTTTCAATGTTGAGGTTGTTGTTGAATTTGTTGGTATTTTTCAATGCTGAGGTTGTTGAATTTGTTGGTGTTTTTCAACTTTGAGGTTGTTGTTGAAATTGTAAGTTTTTTTAATGTTGAGGTTGCTTTTGAAGTTGTTAGTGTTTTTCAATGTGGAGGTTGATTGTTGAATTTGTTGATGATTTTCAATAACGAGGTTGTTGTTGAATTTGTTGGCGTTTTTCATTGTTGAGGTTGTTGTTGAATTTGTTGCTGATTTTCAATGTTGAAGTCGTTGTTGAACATGTTGGTGTCATTCAATGTTGAGGTTGTTGTTGAATTTGTTGGTGTTTTTCAATATTGAGGTTGTTGTTGAATTTGTTGGTATTATCAATGTTATCTTTTGAACTTATTTGTATTTTTCAATGTTGAGGTTGTTGTTGAATTTGTTGGTATTTTTCAATGCTGAGGTTGTTGAATTTGTTGGTGTTATTCAACTTTGAGGTTGTTGTTGAAATTGTAAGTTTTTTTCCATGTTGAGGTTGCTTTTGAAGTTGTTAGTGTTTTTCAATGTGAAGGTTGATTGTTGAATTTGTTGGTGATTTTCAATAACCAGGTTGTTGTTGAATTTGTTGGCGTTTTTCAATGTTGAGGTTGTTGTTGAATTTGTTGCTGATTTTCAATGTTGAAGTCGTTGTTGAACATGTTGGTGTCTTTCAATATTGGGGTTGTTGTCATTGTTATCAATGTTTTTATTGAACTTTTTCTCTTCTTTTAAAAGTTGAGGTTGTTGTTGAATTTGTTGGTGTTTTTCAATGTTGAGCTTGTTGTTGAAATTGTAAATTTCTTTCAATGTTGAGGTTGTTTTTGAATTTGTTAGTGCTTTTCAATGAGGAGGTTGATGCTGAATTTGTTGGTGATTTTCAATATCGAGGTTGTTGTTGAATTTGTTGGCGTGTTTCAATGTTGAGGTTCTTTTTGAATTTGTAGCTGATTTTAAATTTTAGGTCGCTGCTGAACACGTTGGTGTCTTTCAATATTGGGGTTGTTGTTGAATTTGTTGGTGTTTTTCAATATTGAGGTTGTTGTTGAATTTGTTAGTATTATCAATGTTATCTTTTGAACTTTTTTGTATTTTTCAATGTTGAGGTTGTTGTTGAATTTGTTGGTATTTTTCAATGCTGAGGTTGTTGAATTTGTTGGTTTTTTTCAATGTTGAGGTTGTTGTTGAATTTGTTGGTGTTATCAATGTCATTTTTTGAACTTTTTTGTATTTTTCAATGTTGAGGTTGTTGTTGAATTTGTTGGTGTTATCAATGTTATTACTTGAACTTTTTTGTATTTTTCAATATTGAGTTTGTTTTTGAGTTTGTTGCCGTTTTTCAATGTTGAGGTTGTTGTTGAATTTGTTGGTGATATTCAATATTGATGTTGTTGAATTTGTTGGTGATTTTCAATGTTGAGGTTGTTGTTGAATTTGTTGGTGGCTTTCGATATTGAGGTTGTTAATGAATTTGTTGGCGTCTTTCAATGTTCAGGATGTTGTTGAATTTCTTGGTGTTATCAATGTTTTTATTGAACTTTTTCTCTTCTTTTAAAAGTTGAGGTTGTTGTTGAATTTGTTGGTGATTTTCAATGTTGAGCATATTGTTGAATTTGTAGGTTTTTTTTCATTTTTGAGTTTGTTGTGGAATTTGTTGGTGTTTTTCAATGTCGTGGTTGATGTGGAATTTGTTGGTGATTTTTTGTTGGTGATTTTCAATATTGAGGTTGTTGTTGAATGTATTGGCGTTTTTCAATGTTGAGGCTGT
The DNA here is from genome assembly GCF_964194155.1 of Cetorhinus maximus. Taxonomy (NCBI): domain Eukaryota; kingdom Metazoa; phylum Chordata; class Chondrichthyes; order Lamniformes; family Cetorhinidae; genus Cetorhinus; species Cetorhinus maximus. The sequence continues at coordinate 224,760 of NW_027596235.1, read as the reverse complement.
TGTTGAAAATGTTGGTGTTATCAATGTTATTTTTTGAACTTTTTGTATTTTTCAATGTTGAGGTTGTTGTTGAATTTGTTAGTATTTTTTAATGTTGAGGTTGTTGTTGAATTTGTTTGCGTTTTTGATTGTTGAGGTTGTTGTTGATTTTGTTGGTGTTATCAATGTTATTTTTTGAACTTTTATTTATTTTTGAAAGTGGAGCTTAATGTTGAATTTGTTGGTTTTTTTCAATGTTTAGGTTATTGTTTGAATTTGTTGCTGATTTTCAATGTTGAGGTTGTTGTTGAATTTGTTGGAGTCTTTCAATATTGAGGTTGTTGTTGAATTTGTTGGTGTTTTTCAATGTTGAGGTTGTTGTTGAATTTGTTGGTGACTTTCAATATTGAGGTTGTTGTTGAATTTGTTGGCGTCTTTCAATGTTGAGGTTGTTGTTGAATTTGTTGGCGTTTTTCAATATTGAGGTTGTTGTTGAATTTGTTGTTGTTATCAATGTATTTTTTGAACTTTTTCTCTTTTAAAAGTTGAGGTTGTTGTTGAATTTGTTGGTGTTTTTCAATGTTGAGGTTGTTGTTGAATTTGTTGGCGTTTTTCAATACTGAGGTTGTTGTTGAATTTGTTGGTGATTTTCAATATTGATGTTGTTGAATTTGTTGGTGATTTTCAATGTTGAGGTTGTTGTTGAATTTGTTGGTGCCTATAAAATATTGAGGTTGCTATTGAATTTGTTGGTGTTTTTCAATATTGAGGTTGTTGTTGAATTTGTTGGTATTATCAATGTTATCTTTTGAACTTTTATGTATTTTTCAATGTTGAGGTTGTTGTTGAATTTGTTGGTATTATTCAATGCTGAGGTTGTTGAATTTGTTGATGTTTTTCAATGTTGAGGTTGTTGTTGAATTTGTTGGTGATTTTCAATGTTGAGGTTGTTGTTGAATTTTTTGGTGTTATCAATGTCATTTTTTGAACTTTTTTGTATTTTTCAATGTTGAGGTTGTTGTTGAATTTGTTGTTGTTATCAATGTTATTACTTGAACTTTTTTGTATTTTTCAATATTGAGTTTGTTTTTGAGTTTGTTGGCGTTTTTCAATGTTGAGGTTGTTGTTGATTTTGTTGGTGATATTCAATATTGATGTTGTTGAATTTGTTGGTCATTTTAAATGTTGAGGTTGTTGTTGAATAAGTTGTTGTCTCTCAATATCGAGGTTGCTGTTGAATATGTTGGTGTTTTTCAATATTGAGGTTGTTGTTGTATTTGTTGGTATTATCAATGTTATCTTTTGAACTTTTTTGTATTTTTCAATGTTGAGGTTGTTGTTGAATTTGTTGGTGATTTTCAATGTTGAGGTTGTTGTTGAATTTCTTGGTGTTATCAATGTCATTTTTTGAACATTTTTGTATTTTTCAATGTTGAGGTTGTTGTTGAATTTGTTGTTGTTATCAATGTTATTACTTGAACTTTTTTGTATTTTTCAATCTTGAGTTTTTTTTTTAATTTGTTGGCGTTTTTCAATGTTGAGGTTGTTGTTGAAATTGTTGGTGATATTCAATATTGATGTTGTTGAATTTGTTGATCATTTTAAATGTCGAGGTTGTTGTTGAATATGTTGGTGTCCTTCAATATTGAAGATGCTGTTGAATATGTTGGTGTTTTTCAATGTTGAGGTTGTTGAATTTGTTGGTATTTTTCATTGTTGAGGTTGTTGTTGAATTTATCGCTGTTTTTCAGTGTTGAGTTTGTTGTTGAATTTGTTGGCGTCATCAATGTTGTTATTTGAACTTTTTTGTATTTTTCAATAATGAGGTTGTTGTTGAATTTGTTGGTGATTTTCAATATTGATGTTGTTCAATTTGTTGGTGATTTTCAATGTTCAGGTTGTTGTTGAATTTGTTGGTGTCTTTCAATATTGAGGTTGCTGTTGAATTTGTTGTCGTCATTCAATGTTGAGGTTGTTGTTGAATTTCTTGGTGTTTTCAATGTTTTTATTGAACTTTTTCCCTTCTTTTAAAAGTTGAGGTTTTTGTTGAATTTGCTGGTGTTTTTCAATGTTGATCTTGTTGTTGAAATTTTAAATTTTTTTCAATGTTGAGGTTGCTTTTGAATTAGGTAGTGTTTTTCAATGTGGAGGTTGATGTTGAATTTGTTGGTGATTTTCAATAACGAGGTTGTTGTTGAATTTGTTGGCGTTTTTCAATGTTGAGGTTGTTGTTGAATTTGTTGCTGATTTTCAATGTTTGAAGTCGTTGTTGAACTTTCTGGTGTCTTTCAATGTAGAGGTTGTTGTTGAATTTGTTGTTGTTATCAATGTATTTTTTGAACTTTTTCTCTTTTAAAAGTTGAGGTTGTGGTTGAATTTGTGGGTGTTTTTCAATGTTGAGGTTGTTGTTGAATTTGTTGTCATTTTTCAATGTTGAGGTTGTTGTTGAATTTGTTGGTGATTTTCAATATTGATGTTGTTGAATTTGTTGGTGATTTTCAATGTTGAGATTGTTGTTGAATTTGTTGGAGTCTTTCAATATTGAGGTTGCCATTGAATTTGTTGGCGTCATTCAATGTTGAGGTTGTTGTTGAATTTCTTGGTGTTATCAATGTTTTATTGAACTTTTTCTCTTCTTTCAAAAGTTTAGGTTGTTGTTGAAATTGTTGGTGTTTTTCAATATTGAGGTTGTTGTTGAATTTGTTGGTATTATCAATGTTATCTTTTGAACTTATTTGTATTTTTCAATGTTGAGGTTGTTGTTGAATTTGTTGGTATTTTTCAATGCTGAGGTTGTTGAATTTGTTGGTGTTTTTCAACTTTGAGGTTGTTGTTGAAATTGTAAGTTTTTTTCAATGTTGAGGTTGCTTTTGAAGTTGTTAGTGTTTTTCAATGTGGAGGTTGATTGTTGAATTTGTTGATGATTTTCAATAACGAGGTTGTTGTTGAATTTGTTGGCGTTTTTCATTGTTGAGGTTGTTGTTGAATTTGTTGCTGATTTTCAATGTTGAAGTCGTTGTTGAACATGTTGGTGTCATTCAATGTTGAGGTTGTTGTTGAATTTGTTGGTGTTTTTCAATATTGAGGTTGTTGTTGAATTTGTTGGTATTATCAATGTTATCTTTTGAACTTATTTGTATTTTTCAATGTTGAGGTTGTTGTTGAATTTGTTGGTATTTTTCAATGCTGAGGTTGTTGAATTTGTTGGTGTTATTCAACTTTGAGGTTGTTGTTGAAATTGTAAGTTTTTTTCCATGTTGAGGTTGCTTTTGAAGTTGTTAGTGTTTTTCAATGTGAAGGTTGATTGTTGAATTTGTTGGTGATTTTCAATAACCAGGTTGTTGTTGAATTTGTTGGCGTCTTTCAATGTTGAGGTTGTTGTTGAATTTGTTGCTGATTTTCAATGTTGAAGTCGTTGTTGAACATGTTGGTGTCTTTCAATATTGGGGTTGTTGTCATTGTTATCAATGTTTTTATTGAACTTTTTCTCTTCTTTTAAAAGTTGAGGTTGTTGTTGAATTTGTTGGTGTTTTTCAATGTTGAGCTTGTTGTTGAAATTGTAAATTTCTTTCAATGTTGAGGTTGTTTTTGAATTTGTTAGTGCTTTTCAATGAGGAGGTTGATGCTGAATTTGTTGGTGATTTTCAATATCGAGGTTGTTGTTGAATTTGTTGGCGTGTTTCAATGTTGAGGTTCTTTTTGAATTTGTAGCTGATTTTAAATTTTAGGTCGCTGCTGAACACGTTGGTGTCTTTCAATATTGGGGTTGTTGTTGAATTTGTTGGTGTTTTTCAATATTGAGGTTGTTGTTGAATTTGTTAGTATTATCAATGTTATCTTTTGAACTTTTTTGTATTTTTCAATGTTGAGGTTGTTGTTGAATTTGTTGGTATTTTTCAATGCTGAGGTTGTTGAATTTGTTGGTTTTTTTCAATGTTGAGGTTGTTGTTGAATTTGTTGGTGTTATCAATGTCATTTTTTGAACTTTTTTGTATTTTTCAATGTTGAGGTTGTTGTTGAATTTGTTGGTGTTATCAATGTTATTACTTGAACTTTTTTGTATTTTTCAATATTGAGTTTGTTTTTGAGTTTGTTGCCGTTTTTCAATGTTGAGGTTGTTGTTGAATTTGTTGGTGATATTCAATATTGATGTTGTTGAATTTGTTGGTGATTTTCAATGTTGAGGTTGTTGTTGAATTTGTTGGTGGCTTTCGATATTGAGGTTGTTAATGAATTTGTTGGCGTCTTTCAATGTTCAGGTTTTTGTTGAATTTCTTGGTGTTATCAATGTTTTTATTGAACTTTTTCTCTTCTTTTAAAAGTTGAGGTTGTTGTTGAATTTGTTGGTGATTTTCAATGTTGAGCATATTGTTGAATTTGTAGGTTTTTTTTCATTTTTGAGTTTGTTGTGGAATTTGTTGGTGTTTTTCAATGACGTGGTTGATGTGGAATTTGTTGGTGATTTTTTGTTGGTGATTTTCAATATTGAGGTTGTTGTTGAATGTATTGGCGTTTTTCAATGTTGAGGCTGTTGTTGAAAATGTTGGTGTTATCAATGTTATTTTTTGAACTTTTTGTATTTTTCAATGTTGAGGTTGTTGTTGAATTTGTTAGTATTTTTTAATGTTGAGGTTGTTGTTGAATTTGTTTGCGTTTTTGATTGTTGAGGTTGTTGTTGATTTTGTTGGTGTTATCAATGTTATTTTTTGAACTTTTATTTATTTTTGAAAATGGAGCTTAATGTTGAATTTGTTGGTTTTTTTCAATGTTTAGGTTATTGTTTGAATTTGTTGGTGTTATTCAACTTTGAGGTTGTTGTTGAAATTGTAAGTTTTTTTCCATGTTGAGGTTGCTTTTGAAGTTGTTAGTGTTTTTCAATGTGAAGGTTGATTGTTGAATTTGTTGGTGATTTTCAATAACCAGGTTGTTGTTGAATTTGTTGGCGTTTTTCAATGTTGAGGTTGTTGTTGAATTTGTTGCTGATTTTCAATGTTGAAGTCGTTGTTGAACATGTTGGTGTCTTTCAATATTGGGGTTGTTGTCATTGTTATCAATGTTTTTATTGAACTTTTTCTCTTCTTTTAAAAGTTGAGGTTGTTGTTGAATTTGTTGGTGTTTTTCAATGTTGAGCTTGTTGTTGAAATTGTAAATTTCTTTCAATGTTGAGGTTGTTTTTGAATTTGTTAGTGCTTTTCAATGAGGAGGTTGATGCTGAATTTGTTGGTGATTTTCAATATCGAGGTTGTTGTTGAATTTGTTGGCGTGTTTCAATGTTGAGGTTCTTTTTGAATTTTTAGCTGATTTTAAATTTTAGGTCGCTGCTGAACACGTTGGTGTCTTTCAATATTGGGGTTGTTGTTGAATTTGTTGGTGTTTTTCAATATTGAGGTTGTTGTTGAATTTGTTAGTATTATCAATGTTATCTTTTGAACTTTTTTGTATTTTTCAATGTTGAGGTTGTTGTTGAATTTGTTGGTATTTTTCAATGCTGAGGTTGTTGAATTTGTTGGTTTTTTTCAATGTTGAGGTTGTTGTTGAATTTGTTGGTGTTATCAATGTCATTTTTTGAACTTTTTTGTATTTTTCAATGTTGAGGTTGTTGTTGAATTTGTTGGTGTTATCAATGTTATTACTTGAACTTTTTTGTATTTTTCAATATTGAGTTTGTTTTTGAGTTTGTTGCCGTTTTTCAATGTTGAGGTTGTTGTTGAATTTGTTGGTGATATTCAATATTGATGTTGTTGAATTTGTTGGTGATTTTCAATGTTGAGGTTGTTGTTGAATTTGTTGGTGGCTTTCGATATTGAGGTTGTTAATGAATTTGTTGGCGTCTTTCAATGTTCAGGATGTTGTTGAATTTCTTGGTGTTATCAATGTTTTTATTGAACTTTTTCTCTTCTTTTAAAAGTTGAGGTTGTTGTTGAATTTGTTGGTGATTTTCAATGTTGAGCATATTGTTGAATTTGTAGGTTTTTTTTCATTTTTGAGTTTGTTGTGGAATTTGTTGGTGTTTTTCAATGTCGTGGTTGATGTGGAATTTGTTGGTGATTTTTTGTTGGTGATTTTCAATATTGAGGTTGTTGTTGAATGTATTGGCGTTTTTCAATGTTGAGGCTGTTGTTGAAAATGTTGGTGTTATCAATGTTATTTTTTGAACTTTTTGTATTTTTCAATGTTGAGGTTGTTGTTGAATTTGTTAGTATTTTTTAATGTTGAGGTTGTTGTTGAATTTGTTTGCGTTTTTGATTGTTGAGGTTGTTGTTGATTTTGTTGGTGTTATCAATGTTATTTTTTGAACTTTTATTTATTTTTGAAAGTGGAGCTTAATGTTGAATTTGTTGGTTTTTTTCAATGTTTAGGTTATTGTTTGAATTTGTTGCTGATTTTCAATGTTGAGGTTGTTGTTGAATTTGTTGGAGTCTTTCAATATTGAGGTTGTTGTTGAATTTGTTGGTGTTTTTCAATGTTGAGGTTGTTGTTGAATTTGTTGGTGACTTTCAATATTGAGGTTGTTGTTGAATTTGTTGGCGTCTTTCAATGTTGAGGATGCTGTTGAATTTGTTGGCGTTTTTCAATATTGAGGTTGTTGTTGAATTTGTTGTTGTTATCAATGTATTTTTTGAACTTTTTCTCTTTTAAAAGTTGAGGTTGTTGTTGAATTTGTTGGTGTTTTTCAATTCTGAGGTTGTTGAATTTGTTGTTGTTTTTCAATACTGAGGTTGTTGTTGAATTTGTTGGTGATTTTCAATGTTGAGGTTGTTGTTGAATTTGTTGGTGTTATCAATGTCATTTTTTGAACTTTTTTGTATTTTTCAATGTTGAGGTTTGTGTTGAATTTGTTGGTGTTATCAATGTTATTACTTGAACTTTTTTTATTTTTCAATATTGAGTTTGTTTTTGAATTTGTTGGTGCTTTTCAATGTTGAGGTTGTTGTTGAATTTGTTGGTGATTTTCAATGTTGAGGTTGTTGTTGAATTTGTTGGTGTCATCAATGTTGTTATTTCAACTTTTTTGTATTTTTCAATATTGAGGTTGTTCAATTTGTTGATGAATTTCAATGCTGAGTTTGTTGTTGAATTTGTTGGTGATTTTCAATATTGATGTTGTTGAATTTGTTGGTGATTTTCAATGTTGAGATTGTTGTTGAATTTGTTGGAGTCTTTCAATATTGAGGTTGCCTTTGAATTTGTTGGCGTCATTCAATGTTGAGGTTGTTGTTGAATTTCTTGGTGTTATCAATGTTTTATTGAACTTTTTCTCTTCTTTCAAAAGTTTAGGTTGTTGTTGAAATTGTTGGTGTTTTTCAATATTGAGGTTGTTGTTGAATTTGTTGGTATTATCAATGTTATCTTTTGAACTTATTTGTATTTTTCAATGTTGAGGTTGCTTTTGAAGTTGTTAGTGTTTTTCAATGTGGAGGTTGATTGTTGAATTTGTTGATGATTTTCAATAACGAGGTTGTTGTTGAATTTGTTGGCGTTTTTCATTGTTGAGGTTGTTGTTGAATTTGTTGCTGATTTTCAATGTTGAAGTCGTTGTTGAACATGTTGGTGTCATTCAATGTTGAGGTTGTTGTTGAATTTGTTGGTGTTTTTCAATATTGAGGTTGTTGTTGAATTTGTTGGTATTATCAATGTTATCTTTTGAACTTATTTGTATTTTTCAATGTTGAGGTTGTTGTTGAATTTGTTGGTATTTTTCAATGCTGAGGTTGTTGAATTTGTTGGTGTTATTCAACTTTGAGGTTGTTGTTGAAATTGTAAGTTTTTTTCCATGTTGAGGTTGCTTTTGAAGTTGTTAGTGTTTTTCAATGTGAAGGTTGATTGTTGAATTTGTTGGTGATTTTCAATAACCAGGTTGTTGTTGAATTTGTTGGCGTTTTTCAATGTTGAGGTTGTTGTTGAATTTGTTGCTGATTTTCAATGTTGAAGTCGTTGTTGAACATGTTGGTGTCTTTCAATATTGGGGTTGTTGTCATTGTTATCAATGTTTTTATTGAACTTTTTCTCTTCTTTTAAAAGTTGAGGTTGTTGTTGAATTTGTTGGTGTTTTTCAATGTTGAGCTTGTTGTTGAAATTGTAAATTTCTTTCAATGTTGAGGTTGTTTTTGAATTTGTTAGTGCTTTTCAATGAGGAGGTTGATGCTGAATTTGTTGGTGATTTTCAATATCGAGGTTGTTGTTGAATTTGTTGGCGTGTTTCAATGTTGAGGTTCTTTTTGAATTTGTAGCTGATTTTAAATTTTAGGTCGCTGCTGAACACGTTGGTGTCTTTCAATATTGGGGTTGTTGTTGAATTTGTTGGTGTTTTTCAATATTGAGGTTGTTGTTGAATTTGTTAGTATTATCAATGTTATCTTTTGAACTTTTTTGTATTTTTCAATGTTGAGGTTGTTGTTGAATTTGTTGGTATTTTTCAATGCTGAGGTTGTTGAATTTGTTGGTTTTTTTCAATGTTGAGGTTGTTGTTGAATTTGTTGGTGTTATCAATGTCAATTTTTGAACTTTTTTGTATTTTTCAATGTTGAGGTTGTTGTTGAATTTGTTGGTGTTATCAATGTTATTACTTGAACTTTTTTGTATTTTTCAATATTGAGTTTGTTTTTGAGTTTGTTGCCGTTTTTCAATGTTGAGGTTGTTGTTGAATTTGTTGGTGATATTCAATATTGATGTTGTTGAATTTGTTGGTGATTTTCAATGTTGAGGTTGTTGTTGAATTTGTTGGTGGCTTTCGATATTGAGGTTGTTAATGAATTTGTTGGCGTCTTTCAATGTTCAGGTTTTTGTTGAATTTCTAGGTGTTATCAATGTTTTTATTGAACTTTTTCTCTTCTTTTAAAAGTTGAGGTTGTTGTTGAATTTGTTGGTGATTTTCAATGTTGAGCATATTGTTGAATTTGTAGGTTTTTTTTCATTTTTGAGTTTGTTGTGGAATTTGTTGGTGTTTTTCAATGACGTGGTTGATGTGGAATTTGTTGGTGATTTTTTGTTGGTGATTTTCAATATTGAGGTTGTTGTTGAATGTATTGGCGTTTTTCAATGTTGAGGCTGTTGTTGAAAATGTTGGTGTTATCAATGTTATTTTTTGAACTTTTTGTATTTTTCAATGTTGAGGTTGTTGTTGAATTTGTTAGTATTTTTTAATGTTGAGGTTGTTGTTGAATTTGTTTGCGTTTTTGATTGTTGAGGTTGTTGTTGATTTTGTTGGTGTTATCAATGTTATTTTTTGAACTTTTATTTATTTTTGAAAGTGGAGCTTAATGTTGAATTTGTTGGTTTTTTTCAATGTTTAGGTTATTGTTTGAATTTGTTGCTGATTTTCAATGTTGAGGTTGTTGTTGAATTTGTTGGAGTCTTTCAATATTGAGGTTGTTGTTGAATTTGTTGGTGTTTTTCAATGTTGAGGTTGTTGTTGAATTTGTTGGTGACTTTCAATGTTGAGGTTGTTGTTGAATTTGTTGGCGTTTTTCAATATTGAGGTTGTTGTTGAATTTGTTGTTGTTATCAATGTATTTTTTGAACTTTTTCTCTTTTAAAAGTTGAGGTTGTTGTTGAATTTGTTGGTGATTTTCAATGTTGAGGTTGTTGTTGAATTTGTTGGCGTTTTTCAATACTGAGGTTGTTGTTGAATTTGTTGGTGATTTTCAATATTGATGTTGTTGAATTTGTTGGTGATTTTCAATGTTGAGGTTGTTGTTGAATTTGTTGGTGCCTATAAAATATTGAGGTTGCTATTGAATTTGTTGGTGTTTTTCAATATTGAGGTTGTTGTTGAATTTGTTGGTATTATCAATGTTATCTTTTGAACTTTTATGTATTTTTCAATGTTGAGGTTGTTGTTGAATTTGTTGGTATTATTCAATGCTGAGGTTGTTGAATTTGTTGATGTTTTTCAATGTTGAGGTTGAGTTGAATTTGTTGGTGATTTTCAATGTTGAGGTTGTTGTTGAATTTTTTGGTGTTATCAATGTCATTTTTTGAACTTTTTTGTATTTTTCAATGTTGAGGTTGTTGTTGAATTTGTTGTTGTTATCAATGTTATTACTTGAACTTTTTTGTATTTTTCAATATTGAGTTTGTTTTTGAGTTTGTTGGCGTTTTTCAATGTTGAGGTTGTTGTTGATTTTGTTGGTGATATTCAATATTGATGTTGTTGAATTTGTTGGTCATTTTAAATGTTGAGGTTGTTGTTGAATAAGTTGTTGTCTTTCAATATCGAGGTTGCTGTTGAATATGTTGGTGTTTTTCAATATTGAGGTTGTTGTTGTATTTGTTGGTATTATCAATGTTATCTTTTGAACTTTTTTGTATTTTTCAATGTTGAGGTTGTTGTTGAATTTGTTGGTATTTTTCAATGCTGAGGTTGTTGAATTTGTTGGTGTTATTCAACTTTGAGGTTGTTGTTGAAATTGTAAGTTTTTTTCCATGTTGAGGTTGCTTTTGAAGTTGTTAGTGTTTTTCAATGTGAAGGTTGATTGTTGAATTTGTTGGTGATTTTCAATAACCAGGTTGTTGTTGAATTTGTTGGCGTCTTTCAATGTTGAGGTTGTTGTTGAATTTGTTGCTGATTTTCAATGTTGAAGTCGTTGTTGAACATGTTGGTGTCTTTCAATATTGGGGTTGTTGTCATTGTTATCAATGTTTTTATTGAACTTTTTCTCTTCTTTTAAAAGTTGAGGTTGTTGTTGAATTTGTTGGTGTTTTTCAATGTTGAGCTTGTTGTTGAAATTGTAAATTTCTTTCAATGTTGAGGTTGTTTTTGAATTTGTTAGTGCTTTTCAATGAGGAGGTTGATGCTGAATTTGTTGGTGATTTTCAATATCGAGGTTGTTGTTGAATTTGTTGGCGTGTTTCAATGTTGAGGTTCTTTTTGAATTTGTAGCTGATTTTAAATTTTAGGTCGCTGCTGAACACGTTGGTGTCTTTCAATATTGGGGTTGTTGTTGAATTTGTTGGTGTTTTTCAATATTGAGGTTGTTGTTGAATTTGTTAGTATTATCAATGTTATCTTTTGAACTTTTTTGTATTTTTCAATGTTGAGGTTGTTGTTGAATTTGTTGGTATTTTTCAATGCTGAGGTTGTTGAATTTGTTGGTTTTTTTCAATGTTGAGGTTGTTGTTGAATTTGTTGGTGTTATCAATGTCATTTTTTGAACTTTTTTGTATTTTTCAATGTTGAGGTTGTTGTTGAATTTGTTGGTGTTATCAATGTTATTACTTGAACTTTTTTGTATTTTTCAATATTGAGTTTGTTTTTGAGTTTGTTGCCGTTTTTCAATGTTGAGGTTGTTGTTGAATTTGTTGGTGATATTCAATATTGATGTTGTTGAATTTGTTGGTGATTTTCAATGTTGAGGTTGTTGTTGAATTTGTTGGTGGCTTTCGATATTGAGGTTGTTAATGAATTTGTTGGCGTCTTTCAATGTTCAGGTTTTTGTTGAATTTCTTGGTGTTATCAATGTTTTTATTGAACTTTTTCTCTTCTTTTAAAAGTTGAGGTTGTTGTTGAATTTGTTGGTGATTTTCAATGTTGAGCATATTGTTGAATTTGTAGGTTTTTTTTCATTTTTGATTTTGTTGTGGAATTTGTTGGTGTTTTTCAATGTCGTGGTTGATGTGGAATTTGTTGGTGATTTTTTGTTGGTGATTTTCAATATTGAGGTTGTTGTTGAATGTATTGGCGTTTTTCAATGTTGAGGCTGTTGTTGAAAATGTTGGTGTTATCAATGTTATTTTTTGAACTTTTTGTATTTTTCAATGTTGAGGTTGTTGTTGAATTTGTTAGTATTTTTTAATGTTGAGGTTGTTGTTGAATTTGTTTGCGTTTTTGATTGTTGAGGTTGTTGTTGATTTTGTTGGTGTTATCAATGTTATTTTTTGAACTTTTATTTATTTTTGAAAGTGGAGCTTAATGTTGAATTTGTTGGTTTTTTTCAATGTTTAGGTTATTGTTTGAATTTGTTGCTGATTTTCAATGTTGAGGTTGTTGTTGAATTTGTTGGAGTCTTTCAATATTGAGGTTGTTGTTGAATTTGTTGGTGTTTTTCAATGTTGAGGTTGTTGTTGAATTTGTTGGTGACTTTCAATATTGAGGTTGTTGTTGAATTTGTTGGCGTCTTTCAATGTTGAGGTTGCTGTTGAATTTGTTGGCGTTTTTCAATATTGAGGTTGTTGTTGAATTTGTTGTTGTTATCAATGTATTTTTTGAACTTTTTCTCTTTTAAAAGTTGAGGTTGTTGTTGAATTTGTTGGTGTTTTTCAATGTTGAGGTTGTTGTTGAATTTGTTGGCGTTTTTCAATACTGAGGTTGTTGTTGAATTTGTTGGTGATTTTCAATATTGATGTTGCTGAATTTGTTGGTGATTTTCAATGTTGAGGTTGTTGTTGAATTTGTTGGTGCCTATAAAATATTGAGGTTGCTATTGAATTTGTTGGTGTTTTTCAATATTGAGGTTGTTGTTGAATTTGTTGGTATTATCAATGTTATCTTTTGAACTTTTATGTATTTTTCAATGTTGAGGTTGTTGTTGAATTTGTTGGTATTATTCAATGCTGAGGTTGTTGAATTTGTTGATGTTTTTCAATGTTGAGGTTGTTGTTGAATTTGTTGGTGATTTTCAATGTTGAGGTTGTTGTTGAATTTTTTGGTGTTATCAATGTCATTTTTTGAACTTTTTTGTATTTTTCAATGTTGAGGTTGTTGTTGAATTTGTTGTTGTTATCAATGTTATTACTTGAACTTTTTTGTATTTTTCAATATTGAGTTTGTTTTTGAGTTTGTTGGCGTTTTTCAATGTTGAGGTTGTTGTTGATTTTGTTGGTGATATTCAATATTGATGTTGTTGAATTTGTTGGTCATTTTAAATGTTGAGGTTGTTGTTGAATAAGTTGTTGTCTTTCAATATCGAGGTTGCTGTTGAATATGTTGGTGTTTTTCAATATTGAGGTTGTTGTTGTATTTGTTGGTATTATCAATGTTATCTTTTGAACTTTTTTGTATTTTTCAATGTTGAGGTTGTTGTTGAATTTGTTGGTATTTTTCAATGCTGAGGTTATTGAATTTGTTGGTGTTTTTCAATGTTGAGGTTGTTGTTGAATTTGTTGGTGATTTTCAATGTTGAGGTTGTTGTTGAATTTGTTGGTGTTATCAATGTCATTTTTTGAACTTTTTTGTATTTTTCAATGTTGAGGTTGTTGTTGAATTTGTTGTTGTTATCAATGTTATTACTTGAACTTTTTTGTATTTTTCAATCTTGAGTTTTTTTTTGAATTTGTTGGCGTTTTTCAATGTTGAGGTTGTTGTTGAAATTGTTGGTGATATTCAATATTGATGTTGTTGAATTTGTTGATCATTTTAAATGTCGAGGTTGTTGTTGAATATGTTGGTGTCCTTCAATATTGAAGATGCTGTTGAATATGTTGGTGTTTTTCAATGTTGAGGTTGTTGAATTTGTTGGTATTTTTCATTGTTGAGGTTGTTGTTGAATTTATCGCTGTTTTTCAGTGTTGAGTTTGTTGTTGAATTTGTTGGCGTCATCAATGTTGTTATTTGAACTTTTTTGTATTTTTCAATAATGAGGTTGTTGTTGAATTTGTTGGTGATTTTCAATATTGATGTTGTTCAATTTGTTGGTGATTTTCAATGTTCAGGTTGTTGTTGAATTTGTTGGTGTCTTTCAATATTGAGGTTGCTGTTGATTTTGTTGTCGTCATTCAATGTTGAGGTTGTTGTTGAATTTCTTGGTGTTTTCAATGTTTTTATTGAACTTTTTCCCTTCTTTTAAAAGTTGAGGTTTTTGTTGAATTTGCTGGTGTTTTTCAATGTTGATCTTGTTGTTGAAATTTTAAATTTTTTTCAATGTTGAGGTTGCTTTTGAATTAGGTAGTGTTTTTCAATGTGGAGGTTGATGTTGAATTTGTTGGTGATTTTCAATGTTGAGGTTGTTGTTGAATTTGTTGCTGATTTTCAATGTTTGAAGTCGTTGTTGAACTTTCTGGTGTCTTTCAATGTAGAGGTTGTTGTTGAATTTGTTTTTGTTATCAATGTAATTTTTGAACTTTTTCTCTTTTAAAAGTTGAGGTTGTGGTTGAATTTGTGGGTATTTTTCAATGTTGAGGTTGTTGTTGAATTTGTTGTCATTTTTCAATGTTGAGGTTGTTGTTGAATTTGTTGGTGATTTTCAATATTGATGTTGTTGAATTTGTTGGTGATTTTCAATGTTGAGATTGTTGTTGAATTTGTTGGAGTCTTTCAATATTGAGGTTGCCATTGAATTTGTTGGCGTCATTCAATGTTGAGGTTGTTGTTGAATTTCTTGGTGTTATCAATGTTTTATTGAACTTTTTCTCTTCTTTCAAAAGTTTAGGTTGTTGTTGAAATTGTTGGTGTTTTTCAATATTGAGGTTGTTGTTGAATTTGTTGGTATTATCAATGTTATCTTTTGAACTTATTTGTATTTTTCAATGTTGAGGTTGTTGTTGAATTTGTTGGTATTTTTCAATGCTGAGGTTGTTGAATTTGTTGGTGTTTTTCAACTTTGAGGTTGTTGTTGAAATTGTAAGTTTTTTTCAATGTTGAGGTTGCTTTTGAAGTTGTTAGTGTTTTTCAATGTGGAGGTTGATTGTTGAATTTGTTGATGATTTTCAATAACGAGGTTGTTGTTGAATTTGTTGGCGTTTTTCATTGTTGAGGTTGTTGTTGAATTTGTTGCTGATTTTCAATGTTGAAGTCGTTGTTGAACATGTTGGTGTCATTCAATGTTGAGGTTGTTGTTGAATTTGTTGGTGTTTTTCAATATTGAGGTTGTTGTTGAATTTGTTGGTATTATCAATGTTATCTTTTGAACTTATTTGTATTTTTCAATGTTGAGGTTGTTGTTGAATTTGTTGGTATTTTTCAATGCTGAGGTTGTTGAATTTGTTGGTGTTATTCAACTTTGAGGTTGTTGTTGAAATTGTAAGTTTTTTTCCATGTTGAGGTTGCTTTTGAAGTTGTTAGTGTTTTTCAATGTGAAGGTTGATTGTTGAATTTGTTGGTGATTTTCAATAACCAGGTTGTTGTTGAATTTGTTGGCGTTTTTCAATGTTGAGGTTGTTGTTGAATTTGTTGCTGATTTTCAATGTTGAAGTCGTTGTTGAACATGTTGGTGTCTTTCAATATTGGGGTTGTTGTCATTGTTATCAATGTTTTTATTGAACTTTTTCTCTTCTTTTAAAAGTTGAGGTTGTTGTTGAATTTGTTGGTGTTTTTCAATGTTGAGCTTGTTGTTGAAATTGTAAATTTCTTTCAATGTTGAGGTTGTTTTTGAATTTGTTAGTGCTTTTCAATGAGGAGGTTGATGCTGAATTTGTTGGTGATTTTCAATATCGAGGTTGTTGTTGAATTTGTTGGCGTGTTTCAATGTTGAGGTTCTTTTTGAATTTGTAGCTGATTTTAAATTTTAGGTCGCTGCTGAACACGTTGGTGTCTTTCAATATTGGGGTTGTTGTTGAATTTGTTGGTGTTTTTCAATATTGAGGTTGTTGTTGAATTTGTTAGTATTATCAATGTTATCTTTTGAACTTTTTTGTATTTTTCAATGTTGAGGTTGTTGTTGAATTTGTTGGTATTTTTCAATGCTGAGGTTGTTGAATTTGTTGGTTTTTTTCAATGTTGAGGTTGTTGTTGAATTTGTTGGTGTTATCAATGTCATTTTTTGAACTTTTTTGTATTTTTCAATGTTGAGGTTGTTGTTGAATTTGTTGGTGTTATCAATGTTATTACTTGAACTTTTTTGTATTTTTCAATATTGAGTTTGTTTTTGAGTTTGTTGCCGTTTTTCAATGTTGAGGTTGTTGTTGAATTTGTTGGTGATATTCAATATTGATGTTGTTGAATTTGTTGGTGATTTTCAATGTTGAGGTTGTTGTTGAATTTGTTGGTGGCTTTCGATATTGAGGTT
The DNA here is from genome assembly GCF_964194155.1 of Cetorhinus maximus. NCBI lineage: Eukaryota > Metazoa > Chordata > Chondrichthyes > Lamniformes > Cetorhinidae > Cetorhinus > Cetorhinus maximus. Next base: position 208,840 of record NW_027596235.1, on the reverse strand, counting down.
GTTAATGAATTTGTTGGCGTCTTTCAATGTTCAGGATGTTGTTGAATTTCTTGGTGTTATCAATGTTTTTATTGAACTTTTTCTCTTCTTTTAAAAGTTGAGGTTGTTGTTGAATTTGTTGGTGATTTTCAATGTTGAGCATATTGTTGAATTTGTAGGTTTTTTTTCATTTTTGATTTTGTTGTGGAATTTGTTGGTGTTTTTCAATGTCGTGGTTGATGTGGAATTTGTTGGTGATTTTTTGTTGGTGATTTTCAATATTGAGGTTGTTGTTGAATGTATTGGCGTTTTTCAATGTTGAGGCTGTTGTTGAAAATGTTGGTGTTATCAATGTTATTTTTTGAACTTTTTGTATTTTTCAATGTTGAGGTTGTTGTTGAATTTGTTAGTATTTTTTAATGTTGAGGTTGTTGTTGAATTTGTTTGCGTTTTTGATTGTTGAGGTTGTTGTTGATTTTGTTGGTGTTATCAATGTTATTTTTTGAACTTTTATTTATTTTTGAAAGTGGAGCTTAATGTTGAATTTGTTGGTTTTTTTCAATGTTTAGGTTATTGTTTGAATTTGTTGCTGATTTTCAATGTTGAGGTTGTTGTTGAATTTGTTGGAGTCTTTCAATATTGAGGTTGTTGTTGAATTTGTTGGTGTTTTTCAATGTTGAGGTTGTTGTTGAATTTGTTGGTGACTTTCAATATTGAGGTTGTTGTTGAATTTGTTGGCGTCTTTCAATGTTGAGGTTGCTGTTGAATTTGTTGGCGTTTTTCAATATTGAGGTTGTTGTTGAATTTGTTGTTGTTATCAATGTATTTTTTGAACTTTTTCTCTTTTAAAAGTTGAGGTTGTTGTTGAATTTGTTGGTGTTTTTCAATGTTGAGGTTGTTGTTGAATTTGTTGGCGTTTTTCAATACTGAGGTTGTTGTTGAATTTGTTGGTGATTTTCAATATTGATGTTGTTGAATTTGTTGGTGATTTTCAATGTTGAGGTTGTTGTTGAATTTGTTGGTGCCTATAAAATATTGAGGTTGCTATTGAATTTGTTGGTGTTTTTCAATATTGAGGTTGTTGTTGAATTTGTTGGTATTATCAATGTTATCTTTTGAACTTTTATGTATTTTTCAATGTTGAGGTTGTTGTTGAATTTGTTGGTATTATTCAATGCTGAGGTTGTTGAATTTGTTGATGTTTTTCAATGTTGAGGTTGTTGTTGAATTTGTTGGTGATTTTCAATGTTGAGGTTGTTGTTGAATTTTTTGGTGTTATCAATGTCATTTTTTGAACTTTTTTGTATTTTTCAATGTTGAGGTTGTTGTTGAATTTGTTGTTGTTATCAATGTTATTACTTGAACTTTTTTGTATTTTTCAATATTGAGTTTGTTTTTGAGTTTGTTGGCGTTTTTCAATGTTGAGGTTGTTGTTGATTTTGTTGGTGATATTCAATATTGATGTTGTTGAATTTGTTGGTCATTTTAAATGTTGAGGTTGTTGTTGAATAAGTTGTTGTCTTTCAATATCGAGGTTGCTGTTGAATATGTTGGTGTTTTTCAATATTGAGGTTGTTGTTGTATTTGTTGGTATTATCAATGTTATCTTTTGAACTTTTCTGTATTTTTCAATGTTGAGGTTGTTGTTGAATTTGTTGGTATTTTTCAATGCTGAGGTTATTGAATTTGTTGGTGTTTTTCAATGTTGAGGTTGTTGTTGAATTTGTTGGTGATTTTCAATGTTGAGGTTGTTGTTGAATTTCTTGGTGTTATCAATGTCATTTTTTGAACTTTTTTGTATTTTTCAATGTTGAGGTTGTTGTTGAATTTGTTGTTGTTATCAATGTTATTACTTGAACTTTTTTGTATTTTTCAATCTTGAGGTTTTTTTGAATTTGTTGGCGTTTTTCAATGTTGAGGTTGTTGTTGAAATTGTTGGTGATATTCAATATTGATGTTGTTGAATTTGTTGATCATTTTAAATGTCGAGGTTGTTGTTGAATATGTTGGTGTCCTTCAATATTGAAGATGCTGTTGAATATGTTGGTGTTTTTCAATGTTGAGGTTGTTGAATTTGTTGGTATTTTTCATTGTTGAGGTTGTTGTTGAATTTATCGCTGTTTTTCAGTGTTGAGTTTGTTGTTGAATTTGTTGGCGTCATCAATGTTGTTATTTGAACTTTTTTGTATTTTTCAATAATGAGGTTGTTGTTGAATTTGTTGGTGATTTTCAATATTGATGTTGTTCAATTTGTTGGTGATTTTCAATGTTCAGGCTGTTGTTGAATTTGTTGGTGTCTTTCAATATTGAGGTTGCTGTTGATTTTGTTGTCGTCATTCAATGTTGAGGTTGTTGTTGAATTTCTTGGTGTTTTCAATGTTTTTATTGAACTTTTTCCCTTCTTTTAAAAGTTGAGGTTTTTGTTGAATTTGCTGGTGTTTTTCAATGTTGATCTTGTTGTTGAAATTTTAAATTTTTTTCAATGTTGAGGTTGCTTTTGAATTAGGTAGTGTTTTTCAATGTGGAGGTTGATGTTGAATTTGTTGGTGATTTTCAATGTTGAGGTTGTTGTTGAATTTGTTGCTGATTTTCAATGTTTGAAGTCGTTGTTGAACTTTCTGGTGTCTTTCAATGTAGAGGTTGTTGTTGAATTTGTTTTTGTTATCAATGTAATTTTTGAACTTTTTCTCTTTTAAAAGTTGAGGTTGTGGTTGAATTTGTGGGTATTTTTCAATGTTGAGGTTGTTGTTGAATTTGTTGTCATTTTTCAATGTTGAGGTTGTTGTTGAATTTGTTGGTGATTTTCAATATTGATGTTGTTGAATTTGTTGGTGATTTTCAATGTTGAGATTGTTGTTGAATTTGTTGGAGTCTTTCAATATTGAGGTTGCCATTGAATTTGTTGGCGTCATTCAATGTTGAGGTTGTTGTTGAATTTCTTGGTGTTATCAATGTTTTATTGAACTTTTTCTCTTCTTTCAAAAGTTTAGGTTGTTGTTGAAATTGTTGGTGTTTTTCAATATTGAGGTTGTTGTTGAATTTGTTGGTATTATCAATGTTATCTTTTGAACTTATTTGTATTTTTCAATGTTGAGGTTGTTGTTGAATTTGTTGGTATTTTTCAATGCTGAGGTTGTTGAATTTGTTGGTGTTTTTCAACTTTGAGGTTGTTGTTGAAATTGTAAGTTTTTTTCAATGTTGAGGTTGCTTTTGAAGTTGTTAGTGTTTTTCAATGTGGAGGTTGATTGTTGAATTTGTTGATGATTTTCAATAACGAGGTTGTTGTTGAATTTGTTGGCGTTTTTCATTGTTGAGGTTGTTGTTGAATTTGTTGCTGATTTTCAATGTTGAAGTCGTTGTTGAACATGTTGGTGTCATTCAATGTTGAGGTTGTTGTTGAATTTGTTGGTGTTTTTCAATATTGAGGTTGTTGTTGAATTTGTTGGTATTATCAATGTTATCTTTTGAACTTATTTGTATTTTTCAATGTTGAGGTTGTTGTTGAATTTGTTGGTATTTTTCAATGCTGAGGTTGTTGAATTTGTTGGTGTTATTCAACTTTGAGGTTGTTGTTGAAATTGTAAGTTTTTTTCCATGTTGAGGTTGCTTTTGAAGTTGTTAGTGTTTTTCAATGTGAAGGTTGATTGTTGAATTTGTTGGTGATTTTCAATAACCAGGTTGTTGTTGAATTTGTTGGCGTTTTTCAATGTTGAGGTTGTTGTTGAATTTGTTGCTGATTTTCAATGTTGAAGTCGTTGTTGAACATGTTGGTGTCTTTCAATATTGGGGTTGTTGTCATTGTTATCAATGTTTTTATTGAACTTTTTCTCTTCTTTTAAAAGTTGAGGTTGTTGTTGAATTTGTTGGTGTTTTTCAATGTTGAGCTTGTTGTTGAAATTGTAAATTTCTTTCAATGTTGAGGTTGTTTTTGAATTTGTTAGTGCTTTTCAATGAGGAGGTTGATGCTGAATTTGTTGGTGATTTTCAATATCGAGGTTGTTGTTGAATTTGTTGGCGTGTTTCAATGTTGAGGTTCTTTTTGAATTTGTAGCTGATTTTAAATTTTAGGTCGCTGCTGAACACGTTGGTGTCTTTCAATATTGGGGTTGTTGTTGAATTTGTTGGTGTTTTTCAATATTGAGGTTGTTGTTGAATTTGTTAGTATTATCAATGTTATCTTTTGAACTTTTTTGTATTTTTCAATGTTGAGGTTGTTGTTGAATTTGTTGGTATTTTTCAATGCTGAGGTTGTTGAATTTGTTGGTTTTTTTCAATGTTGAGGTTGTTGTTGAATTTGTTGGTGTTATCAATGTCATTTTTTGAACTTTTTTGTATTTTTCAATGTTGAGGTTGTTGTTGAATTTGTTGGTGTTATCAATGTTATTACTTGAACTTTTTTGTATTTTTCAATATTGAGTTTGTTTTTGAGTTTGTTGCCGTTTTTCAATGTTGAGGTTGTTGTTGAATTTGTTGGTGATATTCAATATTGATGTTGTTGAATTTGTTGGTGATTTTCAATGTTGAGGTTGTTGTTGAATTTGTTGGTGGCTTTCGATATTGAGGTTGTTAATGAATTTGTTGGCGTCTTTCAATGTTCAGGATGTTGTTGAATTTCTTGGTGTTATCAATGTTTTTATTGAACTTTTTCTCTTCTTTTAAAAGTTGAGGTTGTTGTTGAATTTGTTGGTGATTTTCAATGTTGAGCATATTGTTGAATTTGTAGGTTTTTTTTCATTTTTGATTTTGTTGTGGAATTTGTTGGTGTTTTTCAATGTCGTGGTTGATGTGGAATTTGTTGGTGATTTTTTGTTGGTGATTTTCAATATTGAGGTTGTTGTTGAATGTATTGGCGTTTTTCAATGTTGAGGCTGTTGTTGAAAATGTTGGTGTTATCAATGTTATTTTTTGAACTTTTTGTATTTTTCAATGTTGAGGTTGTTGTTGAATTTGTTAGTATTTTTTAATGTTGAGGTTGTTGTTGAATTTGTTTGCGTTTTTGATTGTTGAGGTTGTTGTTGATTTTGTTGGTGTTATCAATGTTATTTTTTGAACTTTTATTTATTTTTGAAAGTGGAGCTTAATGTTGAATTTGTTGGTTTTTTTCAATGTTTAGGTTATTGTTTGAATTTGTTGCTGATTTTCAATGTTGAGGTTGTTGTTGAATTTGTTGGAGTCTTTCAATATTGAGGTTGTTGTTGAATTTGTTGGTGTTTTTCAATGTTGAGGTTGTTGTTGAATTTGTTGGTGACTTTCAATATTGAGGTTGTTGTTGAATTTGTTGGCGTCTTTCAATGTTGAGGTTGCTGTTGAATTTGTTGGCGTTTTTCAATATTGAGGTTGTTGTTGAATTTGTTGTTGTTATCAATGTATTTTTTGAACTTTTTCTCTTTTAAAAGTTGAGGTTGTTGTTGAATTTGTTGGTGTTTTTCAATGTTGAGGTTGTTGTTGAATTTGTTGGCGTTTTTCAATACTGAGGTTGTTGTTGAATTTGTTGGTGATTTTCAATATTGATGTTGTTGAATTTGTTGGTGATTTTCAATGTTGAGGTTGTTGTTGAATTTGTTGGTGCCTATAAAATATTGAGGTTGCTATTGAATTTGTTGGTGTTTTTCAATATTGAGGTTGTTGTTGAATTTGTTGGTATTATCAATGTTATCTTTTGAACTTTTATGTATTTTTCAATGTTGAGGTTGTTGTTGAATTTGTTGGTATTATTCAATGCTGAGGTTGTTGAATTTGTTGATGTTTTTCAATGTTGAGGTTGTTGTTGAATTTGTTGGTGATTTTCAATGTTGAGGTTGTTGTTGAATTTTTTGGTGTTATCAATGTCATTTTTTGAACTTTTTTGTATTTTTCAATGTTGAGGTTGTTGTTGAATTTGTTGTTGTTATCAATGTTATTACTTGAACTTTTTTGTATTTTTCAATATTGAGTTTGTTTTTGAGTTTGTTGGCGTTTTTCAATGTTGAGGTTGTTGTTGATTTTGTTGGTGATATTCAATATTGATGTTGTTGAATTTGTTGGTCATTTTAAATGTTGAGGTTGTTGTTGAATAAGTTGTTGTCTTTCAATATCGAGGTTGCTGTTGAATATGTTGGTGTTTTTCAATATTGAGGTTGTTGTTGTATTTGTTGGTATTATCAATGTTATCTTTTGAACTTTTCTGTATTTTTCAATGTTGAGGTTGTTGTTGAATTTGTTGGTATTTTTCAATGCTGAGGTTATTGAATTTGTTGGTGTTTTTCAATGTTGAGGTTGTTGTTGAATTTGTTGGTGATTTTCAATGTTGAGGTTGTTGTTGAATTTCTTGGTGTTATCAATGTCATTTTTTGAACTTTTTTGTATTTTTCAATGTTGAGGTTGTTGTTGAATTTGTTGTTGTTATCAATGTTATTACTTGAACTTTTTTGTATTTTTCAATCTTGAGGTTTTTTTGAATTTGTTGGCGTTTTTCAATGTTGAGGTTGTTGTTGAAATTGTTGGTGATATTCAATACTGATGTTGTTGAATTTGTTGATCATTTTAAATGTCGAGGTTGTTGTTGAATATGTTGGTGTCCTTCAATATTGAAGATGCTGTTGAATATGTTGGTGTTTTTCAATGTTGAGGTTGTTGAATTTGTTGGTATTTTTCATTGTTGAGGTTGTTGTTGAATTTATCGCTGTTTTTCAGTGTTGAGTTTGTTGTTGAATTTGTTGGCGTCATCAATGTTGTTATTTGAACTTTTTTGTATTTTTCAATAATGAGGTTGTTGTTGAATTTGTTGGTGATTTTCAATATTGATGTTGTTCAATTTGTTGGTGATTTTCAATGTTCAGGCTGTTGTTGAATTTGTTGGTGTCTTTCAATATTGAGGTTGCTGTTGATTTTGTTGTCGTCATTCAATGTTGAGGTTGTTGTTGAATTTCTTGGTGTTTTCAATGTTTTTATTGAACTTTTTCCCTTCTTTTAAAAGTTGAGGTTTTTGTTGAATTTGCTGGTGTTTTTCAATGTTGATCTTGTTGTTGAAATTTTAAATTTTTTTCAATGTTGAGGTTGCTTTTGAATTAGGTAGTGTTTTTCAATGTGGAGGTTGATGTTGAATTTGTTGGTGATTTTCAATAACGAGGTTGTTGTTGAATTTGTTGGCGTTTTTCAATGTTGAGGTTGTTGTTGAATTTGTTGCTGATTTTCAATGTTTGAAGTCGTTGTTGAACTTTCTGGTGTCTTTCAATGTAAAGGTTGTTGTTGAATTTGTTGTTGTTATCAATGTATTTTTTGAACTTTTTCTCTTTTAAAAGTTGAGGTTGTGGTTGAATTTGTGGGTGTTTTTCAATGTTGAGGTTGTTGTTGAATTTGTTGTCATTTTTCAATGTTGAGGTTGTTGTTGAATTTGTTGGTGATTTTCAATATTGATGTTGTTGAATTTGTTGGTGATTTTCAATGTTGAGATTGTTGTTGAATTTGTTGGAGTCTTTCAATATTGAGGTTGCCATTGAATTTGTTGGCGTCATTCAATGTTGAGGTTGTTGTTGAATTTCTTGGTGTTATCAATGTTTTATTGAACTTTTTCTCTTCTTTCAAAAGTTTAGGTTGTTGTTGAAATTGTTGGTGTTTTTCAATATTGAGGTTGTTGTTGAATTTGTTGGTATTATCAATGTTATCTTTTGAACTTATTTGTATTTTTCAATGTTGAGGTTGTTGTTGAATTTGTTGGTATTTTTCAATGCTGAGGTTGTTGAATTTGTTGGTGTTTTTCAACTTTGAGGTTGTTGTTGAAATTGTAAGTTTTTTTCAATGTTGAGGTTGCTTTTGAAGTTGTTAGTGTTTTTCAATGTGGAGGTTGATTGTTGAATTTGTTGATGATTTTCAATAACGAGGTTGTTGTTGAATTTGTTGGCGTTTTTCATTGTTGAGGTTGTTGTTGAATTTGTTGCTGATTTTCAATGTTGAAGTCGTTGTTGAACATGTTGGTGTCATTCAATGTTGAGGTTGTTGTTGAATTTGTTGGTGTTTTTCAATATTGAGGTTGTTGTTGAATTTGTTGGTATTATCAATGTTATCTTTTGAACTTATTTGTATTTTTCAATGTTGAGGTTGTTGTTGAATTTGTTGGTATTTTTCAATGCTGAGGTTGTTGAATTTGTTGGTGTTATTCAACTTTGAGGTTGTTGTTGAAATTGTAAGTTTTTTTCCATGTTGAGGTTGCTTTTGAAGTTGTTAGTGTTTTTCAATGTGAAGGTTGATTGTTGAATTTGTTGGTGATTTTCAATAACCAGGTTGTTGTTGAATTTGTTGGCGTTTTTCAATGTTGAGGTTGTTGTTGAATTTGTTGCTGATTTTCAATGTTGAAGTCGTTGTTGAACATGTTGGTGTCTTTCAATATTGGGGTTGTTGTCATTGTTATCAATGTTTTTATTGAACTTTTTCTCTTCTTTTAAAAGTTGAGGTTGTTGTTGAATTTGTTGGTGTTTTTCAATGTTGAGCTTGTTGTTGAAATTGTAAATTTCTTTCAATGTTGAGGTTGTTTTTGAATTTGTTAGTGCTTTTCAATGAGGAGGTTGATGCTGAATTTGTTGGTGATTTTCAATATCGAGGTTGTTGTTGAATTTGTTGGCGTGTTTCAATGTTGAGGTTCTTTTTGAATTTGTAGCTGATTTTAAATTTTAGGTCGCTGCTGAACACGTTGGTGTCTTTCAATATTGGGGTTGTTGTTGAATTTGTTGGTGTTTTTCAATATTGAGGTTGTTGTTGAATTTGTTAGTATTATCAATGTTATCTTTTGAACTTTTTTGTATTTTTCAATGTTGAGGTTGTTGTTGAATTTGTTGGTATTTTTCAATGCTGAGGTTGTTGAATTTGTTGGTTTTTTTCAATGTTGAGGTTGTTGTTGAATTTGTTGGTGTTATCAATGTCATTTTTTGAACTTTTTTGTATTTTTCAATGTTGAGGTTGTTGTTGAATTTGTTGGTGTTATCAATGTTATTACTTGAACTTTTTTGTATTTTTCAATATTGAGTTTGTTTTTGAGTTTGTTGCCGTTTTTCAATGTTGAGGTTGTTGTTGAATTTGTTGGTGATATTCAATATTGATGTTGTTGAATTTGTTGGTGATTTTCAATGTTGAGGTTGTTGTTGAATTTGTTGGTGGCTTTCGATATTGAGGTTGTTAATGAATTTGTTGGCGTCTTTCAATGTTCAGGTTTTTGTTGAATTTCTTGGTGTTATCAATGTTTTTATTGAACTTTTTCTCTTCTTTTAAAAGTTGAGGTTGTTGTTGAATTTGTTGGTGATTTTCAATGTTGAGCATATTGTTGAATTTGTAGGTTTTTTTTCATTTTTGAGTTTGTTGTGGAATTTGTTGGTGTTTTTCAATGACGTGGTTGATGTGGAATTTGTTGGTGATTTTTTGTTGGTGATTTTCAATATTGAGGTTGTTGTTGAATGTATTGGCGTTTTTCAATGTTGAGGCTGTTGTTGAAAATGTTGGTGTTATCAATGTTATTTTTTGAACTTTTTGTATTTTTCAATGTTGAGGTTGTTGTTGAATTTGTTAGTATTTTTTAATGTTGAGGTTGTTGTTGAATTTGTTTGCGTTTTTGATTGTTGAGGTTGTTGTTGATTTTGTTGGTGTTATCAATGTTATTTTTTGAACTTTTATTTATTTTTGAAAGTGGAGCTTAATGTTGAATTTGTTGGTTTTTTTCAATGTTTAGGTTATTGTTTGAATTTGTTGCTGATTTTCAATGTTGAGGTTGTTGTTGAATTTGTTGGAGTCTTTCAATATTGAGGTTGTTGTTGAATTTGTTGGTGTTTTTCAATGTTGAGGTTGTTGTTGAATTTGTTGGTGACTTTCAATATTGAGGTTGTTGTTGAATTTGTTGGCGTCTTTCAATGTTGAGGTTGCTGTTGAATTTGTTGGCGTTTTTCAATATTGAGGTTGTTGTTGAATTTGTTGTTGTTATCAATGTATTTTTTGAACTTTTTCTCTTTTAAAAGTTGAGGTTGTTGTTGAATTTGTTGGTGTTTTTCAATGTTGAGGTTGTTTTGTGAATTTGTTGGCGTTTTTCAATACTGAGGTTGTTGTTGAATTTGTTGGTGATTTTCAATATTGATGTTGTTGAATTTGTTGGTGATTTTCAATGTTGAGGTTGTTGTTGAATTTGTTGGTGCCTATAAAATATTGAGGTTGCTATTGAATTTGTTGGTGTTTTTCAATATTGAGTTTGTTGTTGAATTTGTTGGTATTATCAATGGTTATCTTTTGAACTTTTATGTATTTTTCAATGTTGAGGTTGTTGTTGAATTTGTTGGTATTATTCAATGCTGAGGTTGTTGAATTTGTTGATGTTTTTCAATGTTGAGGTTGTTGTTGAATTTGTTGGTGATTTTCAATGTTGAGGTTGTTGTTGAATCTGTTGGTGATTTTCAATGTTGAGGTTGTTGTTGAATTTTTTGGTGTTATCAATGTCATTTTTTGAACTTTTTTGTATTTTTCAATGTTGAGGTTGTTGTTGAATTTGTTGTTGTTATCAATGTTATTACTTGAACTTTTTTGTATTTTTCAATATTGAGTTTGTTTTTGAGTTTGTTGGCGTTTTTCAATGTTGAGGTTGTTGTTGATTTTGTTGGTGATATTCAATATTGATGTTGTTGAATTTGTTGGTCATTTTAAATGTTGAGGTTGTTGTTGAATAAGTTGTTGTCTTTCAATATCGAGGTTGCTGTTGAATATGTTGGTGTTTTTCAATATTGAGGTTGTTGTTGTATTTGTTGGTATTATCAATGTTATCTTTTGAACTTTTTTGTATTTTTCAATGTTGAGGTTGTTGTTGAATTTGTTGGTATTTTTCAATGCTGAGGTTATTGAATTTGTTGGTGTTTTTCAATGTTGAGGTTGTTGTTGAATTTGTTGGTGATTTTCAATGTTGAGGTTGTTGTTGAATTTGTTGGTGTTATCAATGTCATTTTTTGAACTTTTTTGTATTTTTCAATGTTGAGGTTGTTGTTGAATTTGTTGTTGTTATCAATGTTATTACTTGAACTTTTTTGTATTTTTCAATCTTGAGTTTTTTTTTGAATTTGTTGGCGTTTTTCAATGTTGAGGTTGTTTTTGAAATTGTTGGTGATATTCAATATTGATGTTGTTGAATTTGTTGATCATTTTAAATGTCGAGGTTGTTGTTGAATATGTTGGTGTCCTTCAATATTGAAGATGCTGTTGAATATGTTGGTGTTTTTCAATGTTGAGGTTGTTGAATTTGTTGGTATTTTTCATTGTTGAGGTTGATGTTGAATTTATCGCTGTTTTTCAGTGTTGAGTTTGTTGTTGAATTTGTTGGCGTCATCAATGTTGTTATTTGAACTTTTTTGTATTTTTCAATAATGAGGTTGTTGTTGAATTTGTTGGTGATTTTCAATATTGATGTTGTTCAATTTGTTGGTGATTTTCAATGTTCAGGTTGTTGTTGAATTTGTTGGTGTCTTTCAATATTGAGGTTGCTGTTGAATTTGTTGTCGTCATTCAATGTTGAGGTTGTTGTTGAATTTCTTGGTGTTTTCAATGTTTTTATTGAACTTTTTCCCTTCTTTTAAAAGTTGAGGTTTTTGTTGAATTTGCTGGTGTTTTTCAATGTTGATCTTGTTGTTGAAATTTTAAATTTTTTTCAATGTTGAGGTTGCTTTTGAATTAGGTAGTGTTTTTCAATGTGGAGGTTGATGTTGAATTTGTTGGTGATTTTCAATAACGAGGTTGTTGTTGAATTTGTTGGCGTTTTTCAATGTTGAGGTTGTTGTTGAATTTGTTGCTGATTTTCAATGTTTGAAGTCGTTGTTGAACTTTCTGGTGTCTTTCAATGTAGAGGTTGTTGTTGAATTTGTTGTTGTTATCAATGTATTTTTTGAACTTTTTCTCTTTTAAAAGTTGAGGTTGTGGTTGAATTTGTGGGTGTTTTTCAATGTTGAGGTTGTTGTTGAATTTGTTGTCATTTTTCAATGTTGAGGTTGTTGTTGAATTTGTTGGTGATTTTCAATATTGATGTTGTTGAATTTGTTGGTGATTTTCAATGTTGAGATTGTTGTTGAATTTGTTGGTGTCTTTCAATATTGAGGTTGCTATTGAATTTGTTGGCGTCTTTCAATGTTGAGATTGTTGTTGAATTTGTTGTTGATTTTCAATGTTGAGTTTGATGTTGAATTTGTTGTTGTTATCAATGCTATTTTTTCAACTTTTTGTATTTTTCAATGTTGAGGTTGTTGTTGAATTTGTTGATGTTATCAATGTTATTTTTTGAACTTCTTTGTATTAATTAATGTTGAGGTTGTTGTTTAATTTTTTTTGTTATCCATGTTTTTTTTGAAGTTTTCTCTTCTTTTAAAAGTTGAGGTTGTTGTTAAATTTGTTAGTGTTTTTCAGTGTTGCGTTTGTTGAATTTTTCGTGTTTTTCATTGTTGAGGTTGTTGTTGAATTTGTTGCTGTTTTTCATTGTTGAGGTTGCTGTTGAATTTGTTGGTGTTTTTCAATGTAGCTGTTTTTGTTGAATTTGTTGTTGACTTACAATATTGTGTTTGCTATTGAATTTATTGGCGTCTTTCAATGTTGAGGTTGTTGTTGAATTTCTTGGTGTTATCAATGATTTTAATGAACTTTTTCTCTTCTTTTAAAAGTTGAGGTTGTTGTTGAATTTGTTGGTGTTTTTCAATGTTGAGCTTGTTGTTGAAATTGTAAGCTTTTTTCAATGTGTTTGTTGTTTTTGAATTTGTTAGTGTTTTCCAATGTGGAGGTTGATGTTGAATTTGTTGGTGTCTTTCAATATTGGGGTTGTTGTTGAATTTGTTGGTGTTTTTCAATATTGAGGTTGTTGTTGAATTTGTTGGTATTATCAATGTTATCTTTTGAACTTTTTTCTATTTTTCTATGTTGAGGTTGTTTTTGAATTTGTTGGTATTTTTCAATGCTGAGGTTGTTGAATTTGTTGGTGTTTTTCAATGATGAGGTTGTTGTTGAATTTGTTGGTGATTTTCAATGTTGAGGTTGTTGTTGAATTTGTTGGTATTATTCAATGCTGAGGTTGTTGAATTTGTTGATGTTTTTCAATGTTGAGGTTGTTGTTGAATTTGTTGGTGATTATCAATGTTGAGGTTGTTGTTGAATTTTTTGGTGTTATCACTGTCATTTTTTGAACTTTTTTGTATTTTTCAATGTTGAGGTTGTTGTTGAATTTGTTGTTGTTATCAATGTTATTACTTGAACTTTATTGTATTTTTCAATATTGAGTTTGTTTTTGAATTTGTTGGCGTTTTTCAATGTTGAGGTTGTTGTTGATTTTGTTGGTGATATTCAATATTGATGTTGTTGAATTTGTTGGTCATTTTAAATGTTGATGTTGTTGTTGAATTTGTTGGTGTCTTTCAATATGAGGTTGTTGTTGAATTTGTTGGTGTTTTTCAATGTTGAGGTTGTTGTTGAATTTGTTGGTGTCTTTCAATATTGAGCTTGTTGATGAGTTTGTTGGCGTTTTTCTATGTTGAGGTTGTTGTTGAATTTGTTGTCGTTATCAATGTATTTTTTGAACTTTTTCTCTTTTAAAAGTTGAGGTTGTTGTTGAATTTGTTGGTGATTTTCAATATTGATGTTGTTGAATTTGTTGGTGATTTTCAATGTTGAGATTGTTGTTGAATTTGTTGGAGTCTTTCAATATTGAGGTTGCCATTGAATTTGTTGGCGTCATTCAATGTTGAGGTTGTTGTTGAATTTCTTGGTGTTATCAATGTTTTATTGAACTTTTTCTCTTCTTTCAAAAGTTTAGGTTGTTGTTGAAATTGTTGGTGTTTTTCAATATTGAGGTTGTTGTTGAATTTGTTGGTATTATCAATGTTATCTTTTGAACTTATTTGTATTTTTCAATGTTGAGGTTGTTGTTGAATTTGTTGGTATTTTTCAATGCTGAGGTTGTTGAATTTGTTGGTGTTATTCAACTTTGAGGTTGTTGTTGAAATTGTAAGTTTTTTTCAATGTTGAGGTTGCTTTTGAAGTTGTTAGTGTTTTTCAATGTGGAGGTTGATTGTTGAATTTGTTGGTGATTTTCAATAACCAGGTTGTTGTTGAATTTGTTGGAGTTTTTCAATGTTGAGGTTGTTGTTGAATTTGTTGCTGATTTTCAATGTTGAAGTTGTTGTTGAACATGTTGGTGTCTTTCAATATTGGGGTTGTTGTCATTGTTATCAATGATTTTAATGAACTTTTTCTCTTCTTTTAAAAGTTGAGGTTGTTGTTGAATTTCTTGGTGTTTTTCAATGTTGAGCTTGTTGTTGAAATTGTAAGCTTTTTTCAATGTGTTTGTTGTTTTTGAATTTGTTAGTGTTTTTCAATGTGGAGGTTGATGTTGAATTTGTTGGTGATTTTCAATATCAAGGTTGCTGTTGAATTTTTTGGCGTTTTTCAATGTTGAGGTTCTTGTTGAATTTGTAGCTGATTTTCAATTTGAGGTCGTTGTTGAACATGTTGGTGTCTTTCAATATTGGGGTTGTTGTTGAATTTGTTGGTGTTTTTCAATATTGAGGTTGTTGTTGAATTTGTTGGTATTATCAATGTTATCTTTTGAACTTTTTTCTATTTTTCTATGATGAGGTTGTTTTTGAATTTGTTGGTATTTTTCAATGCTGAGGTTGTTGAATTTGTTGGTGTTTTTCAATGATGAGGTTGTTGTTGAATTTGTTGGTGATTTTCAATGTTGAGGTTGTTGTTGAATTTTTTGGTGTTATCAATGTCATTTTTTGAACTTTTTTGTATTTTTCAATGTTGAGGTTGTTGTTGAATTTGTTGTTGTTATCAATGTTATTACTTGAACTTTTATGTATTTTTCAATATTGAGTTTGTTTTTGAATTTGTTGGCGTTTTTCAATGTTGAGGTTGTTGTTGATTTTGTTGGTGATATTCAATATTGATGTTTTTGAATTTGTTGGTCATTTTAAATGTTATCTTTTGAACTTTTTTGTATTTTTCAATGTTGAGGTTGTTGTTGAATTTGTTGGTATTTTTCAATGCTGAGGTTATTGAATTTGTTGGTGTTTTTCAATGTTGAGGTTGTTGTTGAATTTGTTGGTGATTTTCAATGTTGAGGTTGTTGTTGAATTTGTTGGTGTTATCAATGTCATTTTTTGAACTTTTTTGTATTTTTCAATGTTGAGGTTATTGTTGAATTTGTTGTTGTTATCAATGTTATTACTTGAACTTTTTTGTATTTTTCAATCTTGAGTTTTTTTTTGAATTTGTTGGCGTTTTTCAATGTTGAGGCTGTTGTTGAAATTGTTGGTGATATTCAATATTGATGTTGTTGAATTTGTTGATCATTTTAAATGTCGAGGTTGTTGTTGAATATGTTGGTGTCCTTCAATATTGAGGATGCTGCTGAATATGTTGGTGTTTTTCAATGTTGAGGTTGTTGAATTTGTTGGTATTTTTCATTGTTGAGGTTGTTGTTGAATTTATCGCTGTTTTTCAGTGTTGAGTTTGTTGTTGAATTTGTTGGTGTCATCAAAGTTGTTATTTGAACTTTTTTGTATTTTTCAATAATGAGGTTGTTGTTGAATTTGTTGGTGATTTTCAATATTGATGTTGTTCAATTTGTTGGTGATTTCCAATGTTCAGGTTGTTGTTGAATTTGTTGGTGTCTTTCAATATTGAGGTTGCTGTTGAATTTGTTGTCGTCATTCAATGTTGAGGTTGTTGTTGAATTTCTTGGTGTTTTCAATGTTTTTATTGAACTTTTTCCCTTCTTTTAAAAGTTGAGGTTTTTGTTGAATTTGCTGGTGTTTTTCAATGTTGATCTTGTTGTTGAAATTTTAATTTTTTTTCAATGTTGAGGTTGCTTTTGAATTAGGTAGTGTTTTTCAATGTGGAGGTTGATGTTGAATTTGTTGGTGATTTTCAATAACGAGGTTGTTGTTGAATTTGTTGGCGTTTTTCAATGTTGAGGTTGTTGTTGAATTTGTTGCTGATTTTCAATGTTTGAAGTCGTTGTTGAACTTTTTGGTGTCTTTCAATGTAGAGGTTGTTGTTGAATTTGTTGTTGTTATCAATGTATTTTTTGAACTTTTTCTCTTTTAAAAGTTGAGGTTGTGGTTGAATTTGTGGGTGTTTTTCAATGTTGAGGTTGTTGTTGAATTTGTTGTCATTTTTCAATGTTGAGGTTGTTGTTGAATTTGTTGGTGATTTTCAATATTGATGTTGTTGAATTTGTTGGTGATTTTCAATGTTGAGATTGTTGTTGAATTTGTTGGTGTCTTTCAATATTGAGGTTGCTATTGAATTTGTTGGCGTCTTTCAATGTTGAGGTTGTTGTTGAATTTGTTAGTGTTTTTCAGTGTTGCGTTTGTTGAATTTTTCATGTTTTTCATTGTTGAGGTTGTTGTTGAATTTGTTGCTGTTTTTCATTGTTGAGGTTGCTGTTGAATTTGTTGTTGACTTTCAATATTGTGTTTGCTATTCAATTTGTTGGCGTCTTTCAATGTTGAGGTTGTTGTTGAATTTCTTGGTGTTATCAATGATTTTAATGAACTTTTTCTCTTCTTTTAAAAGTTGAGGTTGTTGTTGAATTTGTTGGTGTTTTTCAATGTTGAGCTTGTTGTTGAAATTGTAAGCTTTTTTCAATGTGTTTGTTGTTTTTGAATTTGTTAGTGTTTTTCAATGTGGAGGTTGATGTTGAATTTGTTGGTGATTTTCAATATCAAGGTTGCTGTTGAATTTTTTGGCGTTTTTCAATGTTGAGGTTCTTGTTGAATTTGTAGCTGATTTTCAATTTGAGGTCGTTGTTGAACATGTTGGTGTCTTTCAATATTGGGGTTGTTGTTGAATTTGTTGGTGTTTTTCAATATTGAGGTTGTTGTTGAATTTGTTGGTATTATCAATGTTATCTTTTGAACTTTTTTCTATTTTTCTATGTTGAGGTTGTTTTTGAATTTGTTGGTATTTTTCAATGCTGAGGTTGTTGAATTTGTTGGTGTTTTTCAATGATGAGGTTGTTGTTGAATTTGTTGGTGATTTTCAATGTTGAGGTTGTTGTTGAATTTTTTGGTGTTATCAATGTCATTTTTTGAACTTTTTTGTATTTTTCAATGTTGAGGTTGTTGTTGAATTTGTTGTTGTTATCAATGTTATTACTTGAACTTTTTTGTATTTTTCAATATTGAGTTTGTTTTTGAATTTGTTGGCGTTTTTCAATGTTGAGGTTGTTGTTGATTTTGTTGGTGATATTCAATATTATTGTTGTTGAATTTGTTGGTCATTTTAAATGTTGATGTTGTTGTTGAATTTGTTGGTGTCTTTCAATATGAGGTTGTTGTTGAATTTGTTGGTGTTTTTCAATGTTGAGGTTGTTGTTGAATTTGTTGGTGTCTTTCAATATTGAGCTTGTTGATGAATTTGTTGGCGTTTTTCTATGTTGAGGTTGTTGTTGAATTTGTTGTCGTTATCAATGTATTTTTTGAACTTTTTCTCTTTTAAAAGTTGAGGTTGTTGTTGAATTTGTTGGTGTTTTTCAATGTTGAGATTGTTGTTGAATTTGTTGGCGTTTTTCAATGTTGTGGTTGTTGTTGAATTTGTTGTTGTTTTTCAATGTTGAGGTTGTTTTTGAATTTGTTGGTGATTTTCAATATTGATGTTGTTGAATTTGTTGGTGATTTTCAATGTTGAGATTGTTGTTGATTTTGTTGGTGTCTTTCAATATTGAGGTTGCTATTGAATTTGTTGGCGTCTTTCAATGTTGAGATGGTTGTTGAATTTGTTGTTGATTTTCAATGTTGAGTTTGATGTTGAATTCGTTGTTGTTTTCAATGCTATTTTTTCAACTTTTTGTATTTTTCAATGTTGAGGTTGTTGTTGAATTTGTTGATGTTATCAATGTTATTTTTTGAACTGCTTTGTATTAATTAATGTTGAGGTTGTTGTTTAATTTTTTTTGTTATCCATGTTTTTTTTGAAGTTTTCTCTTCTTTTAAAAGTTGAGGTTGTTGTTAAATTTGTTAGTGTTTTTCAGTTTTGCGTTTGTTGAATTTTTCGTGTTTTTCATTGTTGAGGTTGTTGTTGAATTTGTTGCTGTTTTTCATTGTTGAGGTTGCTGTTGAATTTGTTGGTGTTTTTCAATGTAGCTGTTTTTGTTGAATTTGTTGTTGACTTTCAATATTGTGTTTGCTATTGAATTTATTGGCGTCTTTCAATGTTGAGGTTGTTGTTGAATTTCTTGGTGTTATCAATGATTTTAATGAACTTTTTCTCTTCTTTTAAAAGTTGAGGTTGTTGTTGAATTTCTTGGTGTTTTTCAATGTTGAGCTTGTTGTTGAAATTGTAAGCTTTTTTCAATGTGTTTGTTGTTTTTGAATTTGTTAGTGTTTTTCAATGTGGAGGTTGATGTTGAATTTGTTGGTGATTTTCAATATCAAGGTTGCTGTTGAATTTTTTGAGGTTTTTCCATGTTGAGGTTCTTGTTGAATTTGTAGCTGATTTTCAATTTGAGGTCGTTGTTGAACATGTTGGTGTCTTTCAATATTGGGGTTGTTGTTGAATTTGTTGGTGTTTTTCAATATTGAGGTTGTTGTTGAATTTGTTGGTATTATCAATGTTATCTTTTGAACTTTTTTCTATTTTTCTATGTTGAGGTTGTTTTTGAATTTGTTGGTATTTTTCAATGCTGAGGTTGTTGAATTTGTTGGTGTTTTTCAATGTTGAGGTTGTTGTTGAATTTGTTGGTGATTTTCAATGTTGAGGTTGTTGTTGAATTTTTTGGTGTTATCAATGTCATTTTTTGAACTTTTTTGTATTTTTCAATGTTGAGGTTGTTGTTGAATTTGTTGGTATTTTTCAATGCTGAGGTTGTTGAATTTGTTGGTGTTTTTCAACTTTGAGGTTGTTGTTGAATTTGTTGTTGTTGATGATTTTCAATGTTGAGGTTGTTGTTGAATTTGTTGGTGTTATCAATGTCATTTTTTGAACTTTTTTGTATTTTTCAATGTTGAGGTTTGTGTTGAATTTGCTGGTGTTATCAATGTTATTACTTGAACTTTTTTTATTTTTCAATATTGAGTTTGTTTTTGAATTTGTTGGCGTTTTTTAATGTTGAGGTTGTTGTTGAAATTGTTGGTGATATTCAATATTGATGTTTTTGAATTTGTTGGTCATTTTAAATGTTGAGGTTGTTGTTGAATATGTTGGTGTCTTTCAATATTGGGGTTGCTGTTGAATATGTTGGTGTTTTTCAATGTTGAGGTTGTTGTTGAATTTCTCGCTGTTTTTCAATGTTGAGGTTGTTGTTGAATTTGTTGGTGTCATCAATGTTGTTATTTCAACTTTTTTGCATTTTTCAATATTGAGGTTGTTCAATTTGTTGGTGATTTTCAATGCTGAGTTTGTTGTTGAATTTGTTGGTGATTTTCAATATTGATGTTGTTGAATTTGTTGGTGATTTTCAATGTTGAGCTTGTTGTTGAAATTGTAAGCTTTTTTCAATGTTGAGGTTATTTTTGAATTTGTTAGTGTTTTTCAATGTGGAGGTTGATGTTGAATTTGTTGGTGATTTTCAATATCGAGGTTGTTGTTGAATTTGTTGGCGTTTTTCAATGTTGAGGTTCTTGTTGAATTTGTAGCTGATTTTCAATTTGAGGTCGTTGTTGAACATGTTGGTGTCTTTCAATATTGGGGTTGTTTTTGAATTTGTTGGTGTTTTTCAATGTTGAGCTTGTTGTTGATATTGTAAGTTTTTTTTCAATGTTGAGGTTGTTTTTGAATTTGTTAATGTGTTTCAATATGGAGGTTGTTGTTGAATTTGTTGGCGTTTTTCAATGTTGAGGTTCTTGTTGAATTTGTAGCTGATTTTCAATTTGAGGTCGTTGTTGAACATGTTGGTGTCTTTCAATATTGGGGTTGTTGTTGAATTTGTTGGTGTTTTTCAATATTGAGGTTGTTGTTGAATTTTATGGTATTATCAATTTTATCTGTTGAACTTTTTTGTATTTTTCAATGTTGAGGTTGTTGTTGAATTTGTTGGTATTTTTCAATGCTGAGGTTGTTGAATTTGTTGGTGTTTTTCAACTTTGAGGTTGTTGTTGAATTTGTTGGTGATTTTCAATGTTGAGGTTGAAGTTGAATTTGTTGGTGTTATCAATGTCATTTTTTTGAACTTTTTTGTATTTTTCAATGTTGAGGTTTGTGTTGAATTTGCTGGTGTTATCAATGTTATTACTTGAACTTTTTTTATTTTTCAATATTGAGTTTGTTTTTGAATTTGTTGGCGTTTTTTAATGTTGAGGTTGTTGTTGAAATTGTTGGTGATATTCAATATTGATGTTTTTGAATTTGTTGGTCATTTTAAATGTTGAGGTTGTTGTTGAATATGTTGGTGTCTTTCAATATTGGGGTTGCTGTTGAATATGTTGGTGTTTTTCAATGTTGAGGTTGTTGAATTTGTTGGTATTTTTCATTGTTGAGGTTGTTGTTGAATTTCTCGCTGTTTTTCAATGTTGAGGTTGTTGTTGAATTTGTTGGTGTCATCAATGTTGTTATTTCAACTTTTTTGTATTTTTCAATATTCAGGTTGTTCAATTTGTTGGTGATTTTCTATGCTGAGTTTGTTGTTGAATTTGTTGGTGATTTTCAATATTGATGTTGTTGAATTTGTTGGTGATTTTCAATGTTGAGCTTTTGTTGAAATTGTAAGCTTTGTTCAATGTTGAGGTTGTTTTTGAATTTGTTAGTGTTTTTCAAAGTGGAGGTTGATGTTGAATTTGTTGGTGATTTTCAATATCAAGGTTGCTGTTGAATTTGTTGGCGTTTTTCAATGTTGAGGTTCTTGTTGAATTTGTAGCTGATTTTCAATTTGAGGTCGTTGTTGAACATGTTGGTGTCGTTCAATATTGGGGTTGTTGTTGAATTTGTTGGTGTTTTGCAATATTGATTTGTTGTTGAATTTATTGGTATTATCAATGTTATCTTTTGAACTTTTTTGTATTTTTCAATGTTGAGGTTGTTTTTGAATTTGTTGGTATTTTTCAATGCTGAGGTTGTTGAATTTGTTGGTGTTTTTCAATGTTGAGGTTGTTGTTGAATTTGTTGGTGATTTTCAATGTTGAGGTTGTTGTTGAATTTGTTGGTGTTATCAATGTCATTTTTTGATCTTTTTTGTATTTTTCAATGTTGAGGTTGTTGTTGAATTTGTTGGTGTTATCAATGTTATTACTTGAACTTTTTTATATTTTTCAGTGTTGAGTTTGTTTTTGAATTTGTTGGCGTTTTTCAATGTTCAGGTTGTGGTTGGATTTGTTGGTGATATTCAATATTGATGTTGTTGAATTTGTTGGTGATTTTCAATGTTGAGGTTGTTGTTGAATTTGTTGGTGTCTTTCAATATTGAGGTTGGTAATGAATTTGTTGGCGTCTTTCAATGTTGAGGTTGTTGTTGAATTTCTTGGTGTTACCAATGCTTTTATTGAACGTTTTCTCTTCTATTAATAGTTGAGGTTGTTGTTGAATTTGTTGGTGATTTTCAATGTTGAGCTTATTGTTGAATTTGTAGGGTTTTTTTTCATTTTTGAATTTGTTGTTGTATTTGTTGGTGTTTTTCAATGTTTTGGTTGATGTGGAATTTGTTGGTGATTTTTTGTTGGTGATTTACAATATTGAGGTTGTTGTTGAATTTGTTGGTGTTTTTCAATGTTGAGGTTGTTGTTGAATTTGTTGGTGTTATCAATGTTATTTTTTGAACTATTTTGTATTTTTAAATGTTGAGGTTGTTGTTGAATTTGTTGGTATTTTTTAATGTTGAGGTTGTTGTTGAATTTGTTTGTGTTTTTGATTGTTAAGGTTGTTGTTGAATTTTTTGGTGTTATCAATGTTATTTTTTGAACTTTTATCTATTTTTGAAAGTGGAGCTTATTGTTGAATTTGTTGGTTTTTTTCAATGTTGAGGTTGTTGTTGAATTTGTTGGTGTCTTTCAATATTGAGGTTGTTGTTGAATTTGTTGGTGTTTTTCAATGTTGAGGTTGTTGTTGAATTTGCTAGTGAATTTCAATGTTGAGGTTGTTGTTGAATTTGTTGGCGTTTTTCAATTTTGAGGTTGTTGTTGAATTTGTTGTTGTTATCAATGTATTTTTTGTACTTTTTCTCTTTTAAAAGTTGAGGTTGTTGTTGAATTTGTTGGTGTTTTTCAATGTTGAAGTTGATGTTGAATTTGTTGGTGATTTTCAATATTGAGGTTGTTGTTGAATTTGTTGGTGATTTTCAATGTTGAGGTTGTTGTTGAATTTGTTGCTGTCTTTCAATATTGAGGTTGTTGTTGAATTTGTTGGCGTCTTTCAATGTTGAGGTTGTTGTTGAATATCTTGGTGTTATCAATGTTTTTATTGAACTTTTTCTCTTCTTTTAAAAGTTGAGGTTGTTGTTGAATTTGTTGGTGTTTTTCAATGTTGAGCTTGTTGTTGAAATTGCAAGTTTTTTCAATGTTGAGGTTGTTTTTGAATTTGTTAGTGTTTTTCAATGTGGAGGTTGATGTTGAATTTGTTGGTGATTTTCAATATCAAGGTTGCTGTTGAATTTTTTGTCGTTTTTCAATGTTGAGGTTCTTGTTGAATTTGTAGCTGATTTTCAATTTGAGGTCGTTGTTGAACATGTTGGTGTCTGTCAATATTGGTGTTGTTGTTGAATTTGTTGGTGTTTTTCAATATTGAGGTTGTTGTTGAATTTGTTGGTATTATCAATGTTATCTTTTGAACTTTTTTGTATTTTTCAATGTTGAGGTTGTTGTTGAATTTGTTGGTATTTTTCAATGCTGAGGTTGTTGAATTTGTTGGTGTTTTTCAATGTTGAGGTTGTTGTTGAATTTGTTGGTGATTTTCAATGTTGAGGTTGTTGTTGAATTTGTTGGTTTTATCAATGTCATTTTTTGAACTTTTTTGTATTTTTCATTGTTGAGGTTGTTGTTGAATTTGTTGGTGTTATCAATGTTATTACTTGAACTTTTTTGTATTTTTCAATATTGAGTTTGTTTTTGAATTTGTTGGCGTCTTTCAATGTTGAGGTTGTTGTTGAATTTCTTGGTGATATTCAATATTGATGTTGTTGAATTTGTTGGTGATATTCAATGTTGAGGTTCTTGTTGAATTTGTTGGTGTCTTTCAATATTGAGGTTGTTAATGAATTTGTTGGCGTCTTTGAATGTTGAGGTTGTTGTTGAATTTCTTGGTGTTATCAAGGTTTTTATTCAACTTCTTCACTTCTATTAAAAGTTGAGGTTGTTGTTGAATTTGTTGGTGATTTTCAATGTTGAGCTTTTTGTTGAATTTGCAGGTTTTTTTCAATTTTGATGTTGTTGTTGAATTTGTTGGTGTTTTTCAATGTTGTGGTTGATGTTGAATTTTTTGGTGATTTTTTGTTGGTGAATTTCAATATTGAGGTTGTTGTTGAATTCTTTGGCGTTTTTCAATGTTGAGATTGTTGTTGAATTTGTTATTGATTTTCAATGTTGAGGTCGTTGTTGAATTGGTTGGTGTTTTTCATTGTTGAGGCTGTTGTTGAATGTGTCGCTCTTTTTCAATGTTTAGGTTGTGGTTGAACTTGTTGTTGTTTTCAATGTTTTTTGTTGAACTTGTTTGTACTTTTTAATGTTGTGGTTGTTGGTGAATTTGTTGGTGTTTTACAATTTTGAGTTTGTTGTTGAATTGGTTGGTTTTTTTTCCATGTTGTGGTTGTTGTTGAATTTGTTGGTGATTTTCAATGTTGAGTTTGATGTAGAATTCGTTGTTGTTATCAATGCTATTTTTTGAACTTTTTGTATTTTTCAATGTTGAGGTTGTTGTTGAATTTGTTGATGTTATCAATGTTATTTTTTGAACTTTTTTGTATTATTTAATGTTAAGGTTGTTGTTTAATTTGTTGTTGTTATCCATGTTTTTTTTGAAGTTTTCTCTTCTTTTAAATGTTGTGGTTGTTGTTGAATTTGTTAGTATTTTTCAATGTTGCGGTTGTTGAATTTTTGGTGTTTTTCAAATGTTGAGGTTGTTGTTGAATTTGTTGCTGTTTTTCATTGTTGAGGTTGCTGTTGAATTTGTTGGTGTTTTTCAATGTTGAGGTTGTTGTTGAATTTGTTGGTGATTTTCAATATTGAAGTTGTTGAATTTGTTGGTCATTTTAAATGTTGAGGTTGTTGTTGAATATGTTGGTGTCTTTAAAAGTTGAGGTTCCTGTTGAATATGTTGGTGTTTTTCAATGTTTAGGTTGTTGAATTTGTTGGTATTTTTCATTGTTGAGGTTGTTGTTGAATTTCTCGCTGTTTTTCAATGTTGAGGTTGTTGTTGAATTTGTTGGTGTCATCAATGTTGTTATTTGAACTTTTTTGTATTTTTCAATATTGAGGTTTTTGTTGAATTTGTTGGTGATTTTCAATATTAATGTTGTTCAATTTGTTGGTGATTTTCAATGTTGAGGTTGCTGATGAATTTGTTGGTGATGTTCAATATTGAGGTTGTTGTTGAATTTGTTGGTGTCATTCAATGTTGAGGTTGTTGTTGAATTTCTTGTTGTTATCAATGTTTTTATTGAACTTTTTCTCTTCTTTTAAAAGTTGAGGTTGTTGTTGAATTTGTTGGTGTTTTTCAATGTTGAGCTTGTTGTTGAAATTGTAAGTTTTTTTCAATGTTGAGGTTGTTGTTGAATTTGTTAGTGTTTTTTAATGTGGAGGTTGATGTTGAATTTGTTGGTGATTTTCAATATCAAGGTTGTTGTTGAATTTGTTGGCATTTTTCAATGTTGAGGTTGTTGTTGAATTTGTTGCTGATTTTCAATGTTGAGGTCGTTGTTGAACTTTTTGGTGTCTTTCAATGTTGAGGTTGTTGTTGAATTTCTTGTTGTTATCAATGTTTTTATTGAACTTTTTCTCTTCTTCTAAAAGTTGAGGTTGTTCTTGAATTTGTTGGTGATTTTCAATGTTGTGGTTGATGTTGAATTTGTTGGTGATTTTTTGTTGGTGATTTTCAATATTGAGGTTGTTGTTGAATTTGTTGGCGTTTTTGAACTTTGAGGTTGTTGTTGAATTTGTTGGTGTTATCAGTGTTATTTTTTGAACTTTTTTGTATTTTTCAATGTTGAGGTTGTTTTTGAATTTGTTGGTATTTTTCAATGTTGAGGTTGTTGTTGAATTTTTTGGTGTTATCAATGTTATTTTTTGAACTTTTATTTGTTTTTGAAAGTTGAGCTTATTGTTGAATTTGTTGATTTTTTTCAATGTTGAGGTTGTTGTTTGAATTTGTTGCTGATTTTCAATGTTGAGGTCATTGTTGAATTTGTTGGTGTTTTTCATTGTTGAGGTTGTTGTTGAATTTGTTGGTGATTTTCATAATTGATGTTGTTGAATTTGTTGGTGATTTTCAATTTTGAGTTTGATGTTGAATTCGTTGTTGTTATCAATGCTATTTTTTGAACTTTTTGTATTTTTCAATGTTGAGGTTGTTGTTGAATTTGTTGATGTTATCAATGTTATTTTTTGAACTTTTTTATATTATTTAATGTTGAGGTTGTTGTTTAATTTGTTGTTGTTATCCATGTTTTTCTTGAACTTTTCTCTTCTTTTAAAAGTTGAGGTTGTTGTTGAATTTGTTAGTATTTTTCAATGTTGTGGTTGTTGAATTTTTTGTGTTTTTCATGGTTGAGGTTGTTGTTGAATTTGATTTTGTTTTTCATTGTTGAGGTTGCTGTTGAATTTGCTGGTGTCTTTCAATATTGAGGGTGTTAATGAATTTGTTGGCATCTTTCAATGTTGAGGTTATTGTTGAATTTCTTGGTGTTATCAATGTTTTTATTGAACTTTTTCCCTTCTATTAAAAGTTGAGGTTGTTGTTGAATTTGTTGGTGATTTTCAATGTTGAGCTTGTTGTTGAACTTATTTGTATTTTTCAATGTTGAGGTTGTTGTTGAATTTGTTGGTGTTATTCAATGTTGTGGTTGATGTTGAATTTGTTGGTGATTTTTTGTTGTTGATTTTCAATATTGAGGTTGTTGTTGAATTTTTTGGCGTTTTTCAATGTTGAGGTCGTTGTTGAATTTGTTGCTGTTTTTCATTGTTGAGGTTGTTATTGAATTTGTCGCTGTTTTTCAATGTTGAGGTTGTTATTGAACTTGTTGGTGTTATCAATGTTTTTTGTTGAACTTGTTGGTACTTTTTAATGTTGCGGTTGTTGGTGAATTTGTTGATGTTTTACAATGTTGAGTTTGTTGTTGAATTTGTTGTTTTTTTTTCCATGTTGTGGTGGTTGTTGAATTGATTGGTGTTTTTCAATGTTGAGGTTGTTGTTGAATTTGTTGTTGATTTTAAATGTTGAGTTTAATGTTGATTTCGTTGTTGTTATCAATGCTATTTTTTGAACTTTTTGTATTTTTCAATGTTGAGGTTGTTGTTGAATTTGTTGATGTCATCCATGTTTTTTTTGAACATTTCTCTGCTTTTAAAAGTTGAGGTTGTTGTTGAATTTGTTAGTTGTTTTCAATGTTGCGGTTGTTGAACTTTTTTTTTCATTGTTGAGGTTTTTGTTGAATTTGTTCCTGTTTTTCATTGTTGAGGTTGATGTAGAATTTGTTGGTGTTTTTCAAAGTTGCGGTTTTTGTTGAATTTGTTGTTGACTTTCAAGATTGTGGTTCATGTTGAATTTTTGGTGTTTTTCAATGTTGAGGTTGTTGTTGAATTTGTTGGTGATTTTCAATATTGAAGTTGTTGAATTTGTTGGTCATTTTAAATGTTGAGATTGTTGTTGAATATGTTGGTGTCTTTCAATATTGAGGTTGCTGTTGAATATGTTAGTGTTTTTCAATGTTGTGGTTGTTGAATTGGTTGGTGTTTTTCATTGTTGAGGCTGTTGTTGAATGTGTCGCTCTTTTTCAATGTTTAGGTTGTGGTTGAACTTGTTGTTGTTTTCAATGTTTTTTGTTGAACTTGTTTGTACTTTTTAATGTTGTGGTTGTTGGTGAATTTGTTGGTGTTTTACAATTTTGAGTTTGTTGTTGAATTGGTTGGTTTTTTTTCCATGTTGTGGTTGTTGTTGAATTTGTTGGTGATTTTCAATGTTGAGTTTGATGTAGAATTCGTTGTTGTTATCAATGCTATTTTTTGAACTTTTTGTATTTTTCAATGTTGAGGTTGTTGTTGAATTTGTTGATGTTATCAATGTTATTTTTTGAACTTTTTTGTATTATTTAATGTTAAGGTTGTTGTTTAATTTGTTGTTGTTATCCATGTTTTTTTTGAAGTTTTCTCTTCTTTTAAATGTTGTGGTTGTTGTTGAATTTGTTAGTATTTTTCAATGTTGCGGTTGTTGAATTTTTGGTGTTTTTCAAATGTTGAGGTTGTTGTTGAATTTGTTGCTGTTTTTCATTGTTGAGGTTGCTGTTGAATTTGTTGGTGTTTTTCAATGTTGAGGTTGTTGTTGAATTTGTTGGTGATTTTCAATATTGAAGTTGTTGAATTTGTTGGTCATTTTAAATGTTGAGGTTGTTGTTGAATATGTTGGTGTCTTTAAAAGTTGAGGTTCCTGTTGAATATGTTGGTGTTTTTCAATGTTTAGGTTGTTGAATTTGTTGGTATTTTTCATTGTTGAGGTTGTTGTTGAATTTCTCGCTGTTTTTCAATGTTGAGGTTGTTGTTGAATTTGTTGGTGTCATCAATGTTGTTATTTGAACTTTTTTGTATTTTTCAATATTGAGGTTTTTGTTGAATTTGTTGGTGATTTTCAATATTAATGTTGTTCAATTTGTTGGTGATTTTCAATGTTGAGGTTGCTGATGAATTTGTTGGTGATGTTCAATATTGAGGTTGTTGTTGAATTTGTTGGTGTCATTCAATGTTGAGGTTGTTGTTGAATTTCTTGTTGTTATCAATGTTTTTATTGAACTTTTTCTCTTCTTTTAAAAGTTGAGGTTGTTGTTGAATTTGTTGGTGTTTTTCAATGTTGAGCTTGTTGTTGAAATTGTAAGTTTTTTTCAATGTTGAGGTTGTTGTTGAATTTGTTAGTGTTTTTTAATGTGGAGGTTGATGTTGAATTTGTTGGTGATTTTCAATATCAAGGTTGTTGTTGAATTTGTTGGCATTTTTCAATGTTGAGGTTGTTGTTGAATTTGTTGCTGATTTTCAATGTTGAGGTCGTTGTTGAACTTTTTGGTGTCTTTCAATGTTGAGGTTGTTGTTGAATTTCTTGTTGTTATCAATGTTTTTATTGAACTTTTTCTCTTCTTCTAAAAGTTGAGGTTGTTCTTGAATTTGTTGGTGATTTTCAATGTTGTGGTTGATGTTGAATTTGTTGGTGATTTTTTGTTGGTGATTTTCAATATTGAGGTTGTTGTTGAATTTGTTGGCGTTTTTGAACTTTGAGGTTGTTGTTGAATTTGTTGGTGTTATCAGTGTTATTTTTTGAACTTTTTTGTATTTTTCAATGTTGAGGTTGTTTTTGAATTTGTTGGTATTTTTCAATGTTGAGGTTGTTGTTGAATTTTTTGGTGTTATCAATGTTATTTTTTGAACTTTTATTTGTTTTTGAAAGTTGAGCTTATTGTTGAATTTGTTGATTTTTTTCAATGTTGAGGTTGTTGTTTGAATTTGTTGCTGATTTTCAATGTTGAGGTCATTGTTGAATTTGTTGGTGTTTTTCATTGTTGAGGTTGTTGTTGAATTTGTTGGTGATTTTCATAATTGATGTTGTTGAATTTGTTGGTGATTTTCAATTTTGAGTTTGATGTTGAATTCGTTGTTGTTATCAATGCTATTTTTTGAACTTTTTGTATTTTTCAATGTTGAGGTTGTTGTTGAATTTGTTGATGTTATCAATGTTATTTTTTGAACTTTTTTATATTATTTAATGTTGAGGTTGTTGTTTAATTTGTTGTTGTTATCCATGTTTTTCTTGAACTTTTCTCTTCTTTTAAAAGTTGAGGTTGTTGTTGAATTTGTTAGTATTTTTCAATGTTGTGGTTGTTGAATTTTTTGTGTTTTTCATGGTTGAGGTTGTTGTTGAATTTGATTTTGTTTTTCATTGTTGAGGTTGCTGTTGAATTTGCTGGTGTCTTTCAATATTGAGGGTGTTAATGAATTTGTTGGCATCTTTCAATGTTGAGGTTATTGTTGAATTTCTTGGTGTTATCAATGTTTTTATTGAACTTTTTCCCTTCTATTAAAAGTTGAGGTTGTTGTTGAATTTGTTGGTGATTTTCAATGTTGAGCTTGTTGTTGAACTTATTTGTATTTTTCAATGTTGAGGTTGTTGTTGAATTTGTTGGTGTTATTCAATGTTGTGGTTGATGTTGAATTTGTTGGTGATTTTTTGTTGTTGATTTTCAATATTGAGGTTGTTGTTGAATTTTTTGGCGTTTTTCAATGTTGAGGTCGTTGTTGAATTTGTTGCTGTTTTTCATTGTTGAGGTTGTTATTGAATTTGTCGCTGTTTTTCAATGTTGAGGTTGTTATTGAACTTGTTGGTGTTATCAATGTTTTTTGTTGAACTTGTTGGTACTTTTTAATGTTGCGGTTGTTGGTGAATTTGTTGATGTTTTACAATGTTGAGTTTGTTGTTGAATTTGTTGTTTTTTTTTCCATGTTGTGGTGGTTGTTGAATTGATTGGTGTTTTTCAATGTTGAGGTTGTTGTTGAATTTGTTGTTGATTTTAAATGTTGAGTTTAATGTTGATTTCGTTGTTGTTATCAATGCTATTTTTTGAACTTTTTGTATTTTTCAATGTTGAGGTTGTTGTTGAATTTGTTGATGTCATCCATGTTTTTTTTGAACATTTCTCTGCTTTTAAAAGTTGAGGTTGTTGTTGAATTTGTTAGTTGTTTTCAATGTTGCGGTTGTTGAACTTTTTTTTTCATTGTTGAGGTTTTTGTTGAATTTGTTCCTGTTTTTCATTGTTGAGGTTGATGTAGAATTTGTTGGTGTTTTTCAAAGTTGCGGTTTTTGTTGAATTTGTTGTTGACTTTCAAGATTGTGGTTCATGTTGAATTTTTGGTGTTTTTCAATGTTGAGGTTGTTGTTGAATTTGTTGGTGATTTTCAATATTGAAGTTGTTGAATTTGTTGGTCATTTTAAATGTTGAGATTGTTGTTGAATATGTTGGTGTCTTTCAATATTGAGGTTGCTGTTGAATATGTTAGTGTTTTTCAATGTTGTGGTTGTTGAATTTGTTGGTATTTTTCATTGTTGAGGTTGTTGTTGAATTTGTCGCTGTTTTTCAATGTTGTGGTTGTTGAATTTGTTGGTATTTTTCATTGTTGAGGTTGTTGTTGAATTTGTCGCTGTTTTTCAATGTTGCGGTTGTTGTTGAATTTGTTGGTGATATTCAATATTGATGTTGTTGAATTTGTTGGTGACTTTCAATTTTGCGGTTGTTGTTGAATTTGTTGGTGTCTTTCAATATTGAGGTTGTTAATGAATTTGTTGGCGTCTTTCAATGTTGAGGTTGTTGTTGAATTTCTTGGTGTTATCAATGTTTTTATTGAACTTTTTCACTTCTATTAAAAGTTGAGGTTGTTGTTGAATTTGTTGGTGTTTTTCAATGTGAGTTTGTTGTTGAAAGTTTAAGTATTTTTCAATGTTGAGGTTGCTTTTGAAGTTTTTAGTGTTTTTCAATGTGGAGGTTGTTGTTGAATTTGTAGGTTTTTTTCAATTTTGAGGTTGTTGTTGAATTTGTTGGTGTTTTTCAATGTTGTGGTTGATGTTGAATTTGTTGGTGATTTTATGTTGGTGATTTTCAATATTGAGGTTGTTGTTGAATTTTTTGGCGTTTTTCAATGTTGTGGTTGATGTTGAATTTGTTGGTGATTTTTTGTTGTTGATTTTCAATATTGAGGTTGTTGTTGAATTTTTTGGCGTTTTTCAATGTTGAGATTGTTGTTGAATTTGTTACTGATTTTCAATGTTGAGGTCGTTGTTGAATTTGTTGCTGTTTTTCATTGTTGAGGTTGTTATTGAATTTGTCGCTGTTTTTCAATGTTGAGGTTGTTATTGAACTTGTTGGTGTTATCAATGTTTTTTGTTGAACTTGTTGGTACTTTTTAATGTTGCAGTTGTTGGTGAATTTGTTGATGTTTTACAATGTTGAGTTTGTTGTTGAATTTGTTGTTTTTTTTTCCATGTTGTGGTGGTTGTTGAATTGATTGGTGTTTTTCAATGTTGAGGTTGTTGTTGAACTTGTTGCTGATTTTAAATGCTGAGTTTAATGTTGATTTCGTTGTTGTTATCAATGCTATTTTTTGAACTTTTTGTATTTTTCAATGTTGAGGTTGTTGTTGAATTTGTTGATGTCATCCATGTTTTTTTTGAACATTTCTCTGCTTTCAAAAGTTGAGGTTGTTGTTGAATTTGTTAGTTGTTTTCAATGTTGCGGTTGTTGAACTTTTTTTTTCATTGTTGAGGTTTTTGTTGAATTTGTTCCTGTTTTTCATTGTTGAGGTTGATGTAGAATTTGTTGGTGTTTTTCAAAGTTGCGGTTTTTGTTGAATTTGTTGTTGACTTTCAAGATTGTGGTTCATGTTGAATTTTTGGTGTTTTTCAATGTTGAGGTTGTTGTTGAATTTGTTGGTGGTTTTCAATATTGAAGTTGTTGAATTTGTTGGTCATTTTAAATGTTGAGGTTGTTGTTGAACATGTTGGTGTCTTTCAATATTGAGGTTGCTGTTGAATATGTTAGTGTTTTTCAATGTTGTGGTTGTTGAATTTGTTGGTATTTTTCATTGTTGAGGTTGTTGTTGAATTTGTCGCTGTTTTTCAATGTTGTGGTTGTTGAATTTGTTGGTATTTTTCATTGTTGAGGTTGTTGTTGAATTTGTCGCTGTTTTTCAATGTTGCGGTTGTTGTTGAATTTGTTGGTGATATTCAATATTGATGTTGTTGAATTTGTTGGTGACTTTCAATTTTGCGGTTGTTGTTGAATTTGTTGGTGTCTTTCAATATTGAGGTTGTTAATGAATTTGTTGGCGTCTTTCAATGTTGAGGTTGTTGTTGAATTTCTTGGTGTTATCAATGTTTTTATTGAACTTTTTCACTTCTATTAAAAGTTGAGGTTGTTGTTGAATTTGTTGGTGTTTTTCAATGTGAGCTTGTTGTTGAAATTTTAAGTATTTTTCAATGTTGAGGTTGCTTTTGAAGTTGTTAGTGTTTTTCAATGTGGAGGTTGTTGTTGAATTTGTAGGTTTTTTTCAATTTTGAGGTTGTTGTTGAATTTGTTGGTGTTTTTCAATGTTGTGGTTGATGTTGAATTTGTTGGTGATTTTATGTTGGTGATTTTCAATATTGAGGTTGTTGTTGAATTTGTTGGTGTTTTTCAATGTTGTGGTTGATGTTGAATATTTTGGTGATTTTTTGTTGGTGAATTTCAATATTGAGGTTGTTGTTGAATTCTTTGGCGTTTTTCAATGTTGAGATTGTTGTTGAATTTGTTATTGATTTTCAATGTTGAGGTCGTTGTTGAATTGGTTGGTGTTTTTCATTGTTGAGGCTGTTGTTGAATGTGTCGCTCTTTTTCAATGTTTAGGTTGTGGTTGAACTTGTTGTTGTTTTCAATGTTTTTTGTTGAACTTGTTTGTACTTTTTAATGTTGTGGTTGTTGGTGAATTTGTTGGTGTTTTACAATTTTGAGTTTGTTGTTGAATTGGTTGGTTTTTTTTCCATGTTGTGGTTGTTGTTGAATTTGTTGGTGATTTTCAATGTTGAGTTTGATGTAGAATTCGTTGTTGTTATCAATGCTATTTTTTGAACTTTTTGTATTTTTCAATGTTGAGGTTGTTGTTGAATTTGTTGATGTTATCAATGTTATTTTTTGAACTTTTTTGTATTATTTAATGTTAAGGTTGTTGTTTAATTTGTTGTTGTTATCCATGTTTTTTTTGAAGTTTTCTCTTCTTTTAAATGTTGTGGTTGTTGTTGAATTTGTTAGTATTTTTCAATGTTGCGGTTGTTGAATTTTTGGTGTTTTTCAAATGTTGAGGTTGTTGTTGAATTTGTTGCTGTTTTTCATTGTTGAGGTTGCTGTTGAATTTGTTGGTGTTTTTCAATGTTGAGGTTGTTGTTGAATTTGTTGGTGATTTTCAATATTGAAGTTGTTGAATTTGTTGGTCATTTTAAATGTTGAGGTTGTTGTTGAATATGTTGGTGTCTTTAAAAGTTGAGGTTCCTGTTGAATATGTTGGTGTTTTTCAATGTTTAGGTTGTTGAATTTGTTGGTATTTTTCATTGTTGAGGTTGTTGTTGAATTTCTCGCTGTTTTTCAATGTTGAGGTTGTTGTTGAATTTGTTGGTGTCATCAATGTTGTTATTTGAACTTTTTTGTATTTTTCAATATTGAGGTTTTTGTTGAATTTGTTGGTGATTTTCAATATTAATGTTGTTCAATTTGTTGGTGATTTTCAATGTTGAGGTTGCTGATGAATTTGTTGGTGATGTTCAATATTGAGGTTGTTGTTGAATTTGTTGGTGTCATTCAATGTTGAGGTTGTTGTTGAATTTCTTGGTGTTATCAATGTTTTTATTGAACTTTTTCTCTTCTTTTAAAAGTTGAGGTTGTTGTTGAATTTGTTGGTGATTTTCAATGTTGAGGTTGTTGTTGAATTTGTTAGTGTTTTTTAATGTGGAGGTTGATGTTGAATTTGTTGGTGATTTTCAATATCAAGGTTGTTGTTGAATTTGTTGGCATTTTTCAATGTTGAGGTTGTTGTTGAATTTGTTGCTGATTTTCAATGTTGAGGTCGTTGTTGAACTTTTTGGTGTCTTTCAATGTTGAGGTTGTTGTTGAATTTCTTGTTTTTATCAATGTTTTTATTGAACTTTTTCTCTTCTTCTAAAAGTTGAGGTTGTTCTTGAATTTGTTGGTGATTTTCAATGTTGTGGTTGATGTTGAATTTGTTGGTGATTTTTTGTTGGTGATTTTCAATATTGAGGTTGTTGTTGAATTTGTTGGCGTTTTTGAACTTTGAGGTTGTTGTTGAATTTGTTGGTGTTATCAATGTTATTTTTTGAACTTTTTTGTATTTTTCAATGTTGAGGTTGTTTTTGAATTTGTTGGTATTTTTCAATGTTGAGGTTGTTGTTGAATTTGTTGGTATTTTTCAATGTTGAGGTTGTTGTTGAATTTTTTGGTGTTATCAATGTTATTTTTTGAACTTTTATTTGTTTTTGAAAGTTGAGCTTATTGTTGAATTTGTTGATTTTTTTCAATGTTGAGGTTGTTGTTTGAATTTGTTGCTGATTTTCAATGTTGAGGTCATTGTTGAATTTGTTGGTGTTTTTCATTGTTGAGGTTGTTGTTGAATTTGTTGGTGATTTTCATAATTGATGTTGTTGAATTTGTTGGTGATTTTCAATTTTGAGTTTGATGTTGAATTCGTTGTTGTTATCAATGCTATTTTTTGAACTTTTTGTATTTTTCAATGTTGAGGTTGTTGTTGAATTTGTTGATGTTATCAATGTTATTTTTTGAACTTTTTTATATTATTTAATGTTGAGGTTGTTGTTTAATTTGTTGTTGTTATCCATGTTTTTCTTGAACTTTTCTCTTCTTTTAAAAGTTGAGGTTGTTGTTGAATTTGTTAGTATTTTTCAATGTTGTGGTTGTTGAATTTTTTGTGTTTTTCATGGTTGAGGTTGTTGTTGAATTTGATTTTGTTTTTCATTGTTGAGGTTGCTGTTGAATTTGCTGGTGTCTTTCAATATTGAGGGTGTTAATGAATTTGTTGGCATCTTTCAATGTTGAGGTTATTGTTGAATTTCTTGGTGTTATCAATGTTTTTATTGAACTTTTTCCCTTCTATTAAAAGTTGAGGTTGTTGTTGAATTTGTTGGTGATTTTCAATGTTGAGCTTGTTGTTGAACTTATTTGTATTTTTCAATGTTGAGGTTGTTGTTGAATTTGTTGGTGTTATTCAATGTTGTGGTTGATGTTGAATTTGTTGGTGATTTTTTGTTGTTGATTTTCAATATTGAGGTTGTTGTTGAATTTTTTGGCGTTTTTCAATGTTGAGATTGTTGTTGAATTTGTTACTGATTTTCAATGTTGAGGTCGTTGTTGAATTTGTTGCTGTTTTTCATTGTTGAGGTTGTTATTGAATTTGTCGCTGTTTTTCAATGTTGAGGTTGTTATTGAACTTGTTGGTGTTATCAATGTTTTTTGTTGAACTTGTTGGTACTTTTTAATGTTGCGGTTGTTGGTGAATTTGTTGATGTTTTACAATGTTGAGTTTGTTGTTGAATTTGTTGTTTTTTTTTCCATGTTGTGGTGGTTGTTGAATTGATTGGTGTTTTTCAATGTTGAGGTTGTTGTTGAATTTGTTGTTGATTTTAAATGTTGAGTTTAATGTTGATTTCGTTGTTGTTATCAATGCTATTTTTTGAACTTTTTGTATTTTTCAATGTTGAGGTTGTTGTTGAATTTGTTGATGTCATCCATGTTTTTTTTGAACATTTCTCTGCTTTTAAAAGTTGAGGTTGTTGTTGAATTTGTTAGTTGTTTTCAATGTTGCGGTTGTTGAACTTTTTTTTTCATTGTTGAGGTTTTTGTTGAATTTGTTCCTGTTTTTCATTGTTGAGGTTGATGTAGAATTTGTTGGTGTTTTTCAAAGTTGCGGTTTTTGTTGAATTTGTTGTTGACTTTCAAGATTGTGGTTCATGTTGAATTTTTGGTGTTTTTCAATGTTGAGGTTGTTGTTGAATTTGTTGGTGATTTTCAATATTGAAGTTGTTGAATTTGTTGGTCATTTTAAATGTTGAGGCTGTTGTTGAATATGTTGGTGTCTTTCAATATTGAGGTTGCTGTTGAATATGTTAGTGTTTTTCAATGTTGTGGTTGTTGAATTTGTTGGTATTTTTCATTGTTGAGGTTGTTGTTGAATTTGTCGCTGTTTTTCAATGTTGCGGTTGTTGTTGAATTTGTTGGTGATATTCAATATTGATGTTGTTGAATTTGTTGGTGACTTTCAATTTTGCGGTTGTTGTTGAATTTGTTGGTGTCTTTCAATATTGAGGTTGTTAATGAATTTGTTGGCGTCTTTCAATGTTGAGGTTGTTGTTGAATTTCTTGGTGTTATCAATGTTTTTATTGAACTTTTTCACTTCTATTAAAAGTTGAGGTTGTTGTTGAATTTGTTGGTGTTTTTCAATGTGAGCTTGTTGTTGAAATTTTAAGTATTTTTCAATGTTGAGGTTGCTTTTGAAGTTGTTAGTGTTTTTCAATGTGGAGGTTGTTGTTGAATTTGTAGTTTTTTTCAATTTTGAGGTTGTTGTTGAATTTGTTGGTGTTTTTAAATGTTGTGGTTGATGTTGAATTTGTTGGTGATTTTATGTTGGTGATTTTCAATATTGAGGTTGTTGTTGAATTTTTTGGCGTTTTTCAATGTTGAGATTGTTGTTGAATTTGTTACTGATTTTCAATGTTGAGGTCGTTGTTGAATTGGTTGGTGTTTTTCATTGTTGAGGCTGTTGTTGAATTTGTCGTTGCTTTTCAATGTTGAGGTTGCGGTTGAACTTGTTGGTGCTTTCAATGTTTTCTGTTGAACTTGTTTGTACTTTTTAATGTTGCGGTTGTTGGTGTATTTGTTGGTGTTTTACAATGTTGAGTGTGTTGCTGAATTTGTTGTTTTTTTTTCCATGTTGTGGTTGTTGTTGGATTTATTGGTGTTTTTCAATGTTGAGGTTGTTGTTGAATTTGTTGTTGATTTTCAATGTTGAGTTTGATGTTGAATTCGTTGTTGTTATCAATGTTATTTTTTGAACTTTTTGTATTTTTCAATGTTGAGGGTGTTGTTGAATTTGTTGGTGATATTCAATATTGATGTTGTTGAATTTGTTGGTGATTTTCAATGTTGAGGTTGCTGTTGAATTTGTTGGTGTCTTTCAATATTGAGGGTGTTAATGAATTTGTTGGCGTCTTTCAATGTTGAGGTTGTTGTTGAATTTGTTGGTGATTTTCAATGTTGAGCTTGTTGTTGAATTTGTAGGTTTTTTCAATTTTGATGTTGTTGTTGAATATGTTGGTGTTTTTCAATGTTGTGGTTGATGTTGAATTTGTTGGTGATTTTTTGTTGTTGATTTTCAATATTGAGGTTGTTGTTGAATTTTTTGGCGTTTTTCAAAGTTGAGATTGTTGTTGAATTTGTTACTGATTTTCAATGTTGAGGTCGTTGTTGAATTTGGTGGTGTTTTTCATTGTTGAGGTTGTTGTTGAATTTGTCGCTGTTTTTCAATGTTGAGGTTGTTGTTGAACTTGTTGGTGTTATCAAGGTTTTTTGTTGAACTTGTTTGTACTTTTTAATGTTGCGGTTGTTGGTCAATTTGTTGATGTTTTATAATGTTGAGTTTGTTGTTGAATTTGTTGGGTTTTTTTCCATGTTGTCGTTGTTGTTGAATTTATTGGTGTTTTTCAATGTTGAGGTTGTTGTTGAATTTGTTCTTGATTTTCAATGTTGAGTTTGATGTTGAATTCGTTGTTGTTATCAATGCTATTTTTTGAACTTTTTGTTTTTTTCAATGTTGAGGTTGTTTTTGAATTTGTTGTTGTTATCAATTTCATTTTTTGAATGTTTTCGTATTACTTAATGTTGAGGTTGTTGTTTAATTTGATGTTGTTATCCATGTTTTTTTTGAACTTTTCTCTTTCTTTAAAAGTTGAGGTTGTTGTTGAATTTGTTAGTATTTTTCAATGTTGCGGTTGTTGAATTTTTTGTGTTTTTCATTGTTGAGGTTGTTGTTGAATTTGTTGCTGTTTTTCATTGTTGAGGTTGCTGTTGAATTTGTTGGTGATTTTCAATATTGATGTTGTTGAATTTGTTGGTGATTTTCAATGTTGAGGTTGTTGTTGAATTTCTTGGTGTTATCAATGTTTTTATTGAACTTTTTCTCTACTTTTAAAAGTTGAGGTTGTTGTTGAATTTGTTGGCGTTTTTCAATGTTGAGGTTGTTGTTGAATTTGTTGCTGATTTTCAATGTTGAGGTCGTTGTTGAACTTTTTGGTGTCTTTCAATGTTGAGGTTGTTGTTGAATTTCTTGGTGTTATCAATGTTTTTATTGAACTTTTTCTCTTTTTTTAAAAGTTGAGGTTGTTGTTGAATTTGTTGGTGATTTTCAATGTTGTGGTTGATGTTGAATTTGTTGCTGATTTTTTGTTGGTGATTTTCAATATTGAGGTTGTTGTTGAATTTGTTGGCGTTTTTCAACTTTGAGGTTGTTGTTGAATTTTTTGGTGTTATCAATGTTATTTTTTGAACTTTTTTGTATTTTTCAATATTGAGTTTGTTTTTGAATTTGTTGGCGTTTTTCAATGTTGAGGTTGTTGTTGAATTTATTGGTGTTTTTCAATGTTGATGTTGTTGAATTTGTTGCTGATTTTCAATGTTGAGTTTGTTGTTCAATTTGTTGGTGTTATCAATGTTTATTTTTTTGAATTTGCTTGTATTTTTAAAAGTTGTTTGTTGTTGAATTTGTTGGTCTTTTTCAAAGTTTATGTCGTTGGATTTGTTGGTGATTTTGAATATTAAGCTTATTGTTGAATTTGTTGGCGTCACAAATGAATCTTATTTAACTTTTTTGAGTTTTTCAAAGTTGAAGTTGTTGCGAATTTGTTGGTGATATTCAGTGTTGAGGTTGTTGAATTTGTTGGTGATTTTCAATATTTAGGATGTTGTTGAATTTGTTGGCGTTTTTCAATGTTGAGGTTGTTGTTGAATTTATTGGTGTTTTTCAATGTTGATGTTGTTGAATTTGTTGCTGATTTTCAATGTTGAGTTTGTTGTTCAATTTGTTGGTGTTATCAATGTTTATTTTTTTGAATTTGCTTGTATTTTTAAAAGTTGTTTGTTGTTGAATTTGTTGGTCTTTTTCAAAGTTTATGTCGTTGGATTTGTTGGTGATTTTGAATATTAAGCTTATTGTTGAATTTGTTGGCGTCACAAATGAATCTTATTTAACTTTTTTGAGTTTTTCAAAGTTGAAGTTGTTGCGAATTTGTTGGTGATATTCAGTGTTGAGGTTGTTGAATTTGTTGGTGATTTTCAATATTTAGGATGTTGTTGAATTTGTTGGCTTTTTTCAATTTTGAGGTTGTTGTTGAGATTGTTGGTGTTTTTCAATGTTGAGGTTGTTCAATTTGTTGGTGATTTTCAAAGTTGAGGTTGTTGCTGAATTCATTGGTGTTATCAGTGTTCATTTTGTTGAACTTTTTTGTACTTTTAAAAAATGAGGTTGATTTTGAATTTGTTGGTGTTTTTCATTGTTGAGTTTTTTGGTGAAATTGCTGGCGTTTTACAAAGTTGAGGTTGCTGTTGAATTTGCTGGCGTTTTTCAATGTTGAGTTTGTTCTTGAATTTGTTGGTGTTTTTCATTGTTGAGGTTGTTGTTGAATTTGTCGGTGTTATCAATGTTTTTTTTTTGTTGAACTTGTTTGTATTTTTTAAAGTGGAAGTTGTTGTTGAATTTGTTGGTGTTTTTCAATATTAAAGTTGTTGTTGAATTTGTTGGTGTTTTTCATTGTTGACGTTGTTGTTGAATTTGTTGGTGTTATCAATGTTAATTGTTGAACTTGTTTGTATTTTTAAAAGTTAAGGTTGTTGTTGAATTTACTCGTGTTATCAATGTTTTTTGTTGAACTTGTTTGTATTTTTAAAAGTTACGGCTGTTGTTGAGTTTGTTGGTGTTTTTCAATGTTGAGATTGTTGAATTTTTTGGTGATATTCAAAGTTCAGGTTTTTGCTGAATGTATTGGTGTTATCAATGTTTATTTTGTTGAACTTTTTTGTACTTTTTATAGTTGAGGTTGTTGTTGAATTGAATGGTATGTTTCAATGTTGAGGTTGTTGTTCAATTTGTTGGTGTTATCAATGTTTTTTTTAATTTGTTTGTAATTTATAAGTTGTTTGTTGTAGAATTTGTTGATGTTTTTCAAAGTTTAGGTAGTTGAATTTGTTGGTGATTTTCAATATTAAGCTTATTGTTGAATTTGTTGGTGTCATGAATGGTTTTTTTTTAACTTTTTTGTGTTTTTCAAAGTTGAAGTTTGTTGCGAATTTGTTGGTGATATTCAGTGTTGAGGTTATTGAATTTGTTGGTGATTTTCAATATTGAGGATGTTGTTGAATTTGTTGGCGTTTCTCAATGTTGAGGTTGCTGTTGAGATTGTTTGTGTATTTCAATGTTGAGGTTGTTGTTCAATTTGTTGGTGTTTTTCATTGTTGAGGTTGTTGTTGAATTTGTTTGTGTTATCAATGTTTTTTGTTGAACTTGTTTGTACTTTTTAAAAGTTACGGTTGTTGTTGAATTTGTTGGTGTTTTTCAATGTTGAGGTTGTTGCATTTGTTGGTGATATTCAAAGTTGAGGTTGTTGATGAATGTATTGGTGTTATCAATGTTTATTTTGTTGAACTTTTTTGCACTTTTAAAAGTTGAGGTTGGTTTTGAATTTGTTGGTGTTTTTCATTGTTGAGGTTGTCGTTGAAATTGTTGGTGTTTTTCAATGTTGAGGCTGTTGTTGAATTTTTTGGTGTTTTTCATTGTTGAGGTTGTTGTTGAATTTGTTGGTGTTATCAAAGTTCTTTTTTCAACTTTTTTGTACTTTTAAAAGTTGAGGTTGTTTATGAATTTGTTGTTTTTTTTCAATGTTGACGTTGTTGTTGAATTGGATGGAATGTTTCAAAGTTGAGTTTGTTGTTGAATTTGTTGGTGTTATCAATGTTTTTCTTGATGAACTTGTTTGTATTTTTAAAAGTTGAGGTTGTTGTTGAATTTGTTGGTGTTTTTCAATGTTGAGGTTGTTGTTGAATTTATTGGTGTTTTTCAATGTTGATGTTGTTGAATTTGTTGGTGATTTTCAATATTGAGTTTGATGTTCAATTAGTTAGTGTTATCAATGTTTTTTTTTTGAAATTGTTTGTATTTTTAAAATTTGTTTGTTTTTGAATTTGTTGGTGTTTTTCAAAGTTTAGGTCGTTGAATTTGTTGTTGATTTTCAATATTAAGCTTATTGTTGAATTTGTTTGTTGTCATGATGGTTTTTTTTAAACTTTATTGTGTTTTCCAAAGTTGAAGTTGTTGCGAATTTGTTGGTGATATTCAGTGTTGAGGTTGTTGAATTTGTTGGTGATTTTCAATATTGAGGATCTTGTTGAATTTGTTGGCATTTTCCAATGTTGAGGTTGTTGTTGAGATTGTTGGTGATTTTCAATGTTGACGTTGTTGTTGATTTTGTTGGTGATTTTCAATGTTGACGTTGTTGTTGAATTTGTTGGAGCTTTTCAACATTGAGTTTGTTGTTGAATTTGTTGGTGTTATCAATGTTGAGGTTGTTGTTGAATTTATTGATGTTTTTCAATGTTAATGTTGTTGAATTTGTTGGTGGTTTTCAATATTGAGTTTGTTGTTGAATTTGTTGGTGTTATCAATTTTTTTTTGTTGAACTTGTTTGAATTTTTAAATGTTGAGGGTGTTGTTGAAGTTATTGATGTTTTTCAATGTTGATGTTGTTGAATTTGTTGGTGATTTTCAATACTGAGTTTGTTGTTCAATTAGTTAGTGTTATCAATGTTTATTTTATGAAGTTGTTTGTATTTTTAAAAGTTGTTTGTTGTTGAACTTGTTGGTGTTTTTCAAAGTTTAGGTCGTTGAATTTGTTGTTGATTTTCAATATTAAGCTTATTGTTGAATTTGTTTGTTGTCATGATGGTTTTTTTTAAACTTTTTTGTGTTTTTCAAAGTTGAAGTTGTTGCGAATTTGTTGGTGATATTCAGTGTTGAGGTTGTTGAATTTGTTGGTGATTTTCAATATTGAGTTTGTTGTTGAATTTGTTGGTGTTATCAATGTTTTTTTTGTTTAACTTGTTTGTATTTCCACAAGTTGAGGTTGTTTTTGAATTTGTTGGTGTTTTTCAATGTTGAGGATGTTGTTGAATTAATTTGTGTTTTTCAAAGTTGATGTTGATGAATTTGATGGTGGTTTTCAATATTGAGTTTGTTGTTGAATTTCTTGGTGTTATCAATGTTTTTTTTTGTTTTACTTGTATGTATTTTTAAAAGTAGAGTTTGCTGTTGAATTGGTTGGTGGTTTTCAATATTAAGCTTGTTGCTGAATTTGTTGGTTGCATGAATGGTTTTTTAAAAATCTTTTTGGTGTTTTTCAAAGTTGAGGTGGTTGCGAATTTGCTGGTGGTATTCAGTGTTGAGGTTGTTGAATTTGTTGCTTATTTTCAATATTCAGGATGTTGTTGAATTTGTTGGCGTTTTTCAATTTTGAGGTTGTTGATGAGTTTGTTGGTGTTTTTCAATGTTGAGGTTGTTGTTGAATTTGTTGGTGTTTTTCAATGTTGAGGTTGTTGTTAAATTTGTTGTTGTTTTTCATTGTTCAGGTTGTTGTTGAATTTGTTGGTGTTATGAATGTTTTTTGTTCAACTTGTTTGTATTTTTAAAAGTTAAGGTTTCTGCTGAATTTGTTGGTGTTTTTCAATGTTGAGGTTGTTGTTGAGATTGTTGGTGATTTTCAATGTTGACGTTGTTGTTGAATTTGTTGGTGCTTTTCAATGTTGATGTTGTTGTTGAATTTGTTGGTGTTTTTCAACGTTGAGGTTGTTGAATTTGTTGGTGATTTTCAATATTGAATTTGTTATTCAATTTGTTGGTGTTATTTTTTTAAAGTTTGTTGTTGTATTTGTTGGTGTTTTTCAAAGTTTAGATCGTTGGATTTGTTGGTTATTTTCAATATTAAGCTTATTGTTGAATTTGTTGGTGTCATGAATAGTTTTATAAAAACTTTTTTCTGTTTTTCAAAGTTGAAGTTGTTGCGAATTTGTCGATGATATTCAGTGTTGAGGTTGTTGAATTTGTTGTTGATTTTCAATATTGAGGATGTTGTTGAATTTGATGGCGTTTTTCAATGTTGAGGTTGTTGTTGAGATTGTATGTGTTTATAAATGTTGAGGTTGTTGTTGAATTTGTTGGTGATTTTCAACATTGCGTTTGTTGTTGAATTTGTTGGTGTTTTTCAATGTTGAGGTTGTTGTTGAATGTGTTGGTGTTATCAAAGATTTTTTTGTTCAACTTGTTTGTATTTTTTAAAGTTGAAGTTTTTGTTGAATTAGTTGGTGCTTTTCAATATTAAGGTTGTTGTTGCATTTGTTGGTGTTATGAATGTTTTTTTACAACTTTTTTGTGTTTTTCAAAGTGGAGGTTGTTGGGAATTTGTCGGTGATATTCAGCGTTAAGGTTGTTGAATTTGTTGTAGATTTTCAATATTGAGGTTTTTGTTGAATTTGTTGTTGTTTTTCAATGATGAGGTTGTTCTTGAATTTGTTGGTGTGTTTCAGTGTTGAGGTTGTTGTTGAATTTGTTGGTGTTTTTCATAGTTGAGGTTGTTGTTGAATTTGTTGGTGTTGTCAATGTTTATTTTGTTGAACTTTTTTGTAATTTTAAAAGTTGATGTTGATTTTGAATTTGTTGGTGTTTTTCATTTGGAGG
Organism: Cetorhinus maximus; assembly: GCF_964194155.1. Classification (NCBI taxonomy): domain Eukaryota; kingdom Metazoa; phylum Chordata; class Chondrichthyes; order Lamniformes; family Cetorhinidae; genus Cetorhinus; species Cetorhinus maximus. Next base: position 165,385 of record NW_027596235.1, on the reverse strand, counting down.
TTGTTTTTGAATTTGTTGACGTTTTTCAATGTTGAGGCTGTTGTTGAATTTTTTGGTGTTTTTCATTGTTGAGGTCGTTGTTGAATTTGTTGATGTTATCAATGTTCTTTTTTCAACTTTTTTGTACTTTTAAAAGTTGAGGTTGTTTTTGAATTTGTTGTTTTTTTTCAATGTTGACGTTTGTTGTTGAATTGGGTGGTATGTTTCAACGTTGAGTTTGTTGTTGAATTTGTTGGTGTCATCAATGTTTTTTTTTTGAACTTGTTTGTATTTTTAAAAGTTGAGGTTCTTGTTGAATTTGTTAGTGTTTTTCAATATTGATGTTGTTGAATTTGTTGGTGATTTTCAATGTTGAGGTTGTTGTTGAATTTATTGCTGTTTTTCAATGTTGATGTTGTTGAATTTGTTGGTGATTTTCAATATTGAGTTTGATGTTCAATTAGTTAGTGTTATCAATGTTTTTTTTTGAATTAGTTTGTATTTTTAAAATTTGTTTGTTGTTGAATTTGTTGGTGTTTTTCAAAGTTTAGGTCGTTGAATTTGTTGGTGATTGTCAATATTAAGCTTATTGTTGAATTTGTTGGTGTCATGATGGTTTTTTTTAAACTTTTTTGTGTTTTCCAAAGTTGAAGTTGTTGCGAATTTGTTGGTGATATTCAGTGTTGAGGTTGTTGAATTTGTTGGTGATTTTCAATATTGAGGATCTTGTTGAATTTGTTGGCATTTTCCAATGTTGAGGATGTTGTTGAGATTGTTGGTGATTTTCAATGTTGACGTTGTTGTTGAATTTGTTGGTGATTTTCAATGTTAACGTTGTTGTTGAATTTGTTAGTGTTTTTCAACGTTGAGGTTGTTGAATTTGTTGGTGATTTTCAATATTGAGTTTGTTATTCAATTTGCTGGTTTTATTTTTTTTTTGAATTTTTTTTTAAAGTTGTTTGTTGTTGCATTTGTTGGTGTTTATCAAAGTTTAGATCGTTGGATTTGTTGGTTATTTTCAACATTAAGCTTATTGTTGAATTTGTTGGTGTCATGAATGGTTTTTTAAAAGCTTTTTTCTGTTTTTCAAAGTTGAAGTTGTTGGGAATTTGTTCGTGATATTTAGTGTTGAGGTTGTTGAATTTGTTGTTGATTTTCAATATTGAGGATGTTGTTGAATTTGTTGTCGTTTTTCAATGTTGAGGTTGTTGTTGAGATTGTTGGTGTTTTTAAATGTTGAGGTTGTTGTTGAATTTGTTGATGATTTTCAACATTGAGTTTGTTGTTGAATTTGTTGGTTTTATCAATGTTGAGGTTGTGGTTGAATTTATTGATGTTTTTCAATGTTCATGTTGTTGAATTTGTTGGTGGTTTTCAATATTGAGTTTGTTGTTGAATTTATTGTTGTTTTTCAATGTTGATGTTGTTGAATTTGTTGGTGATTTTCAATATTGAGTTTGTTGTTCAATTAGTTAGTGTTACCAATGTTTATTTCATGTAGTTGTTTGTATTTTTAAAAGTTGTTTGTTGTTGAATTTGTTGGTGTTTTTCAAAGTTTAGGTCGTTGAATTTGTTGATGATTTTCAATATTAAGCTTATTCTTGAATTTGTTGGTGTCATGATGGTGTTTTATTAACTTTTTTGTGCTTTTCAAAGTTGATGTTGTCGCGAATTTGTTGGTGATATTAAGTGTTGAGGTTGTTGAATTTGTTGGTGATTTTCAATATTGAGCTTGTTGTTGAATTTGTTGGTGTTATCAATGTTTTTTTTTTGTCTTACTTGAACGTATTTTTAAAAGTAGAGGTTGCTGTTGAATTGGTTGGTGGTTTTCAATATTAAGCTTGTTGTTGAATTTGTTGGTTGCATGAATGTTTTTTAAAAAATCTTCTTGGTGTTTTTCAAAGTTGAGGTGGTTGCGAATTTGTTGGTGCTATTCAGTGTTGAGGTGATTGCGAATTTGTTGATTATTTTCAATATTCAGGATGTTGTTGAATTTGTTGGTGTTTTTCAATTTTGAGGTTGTTGATGAGTTTGTTGGTGTTTTTCAATTTTGATGTTGTTGTTGAATTTGTTGGTGTTTTTAAATGTTGTGGTTGTTGTTGAATTTGTTGTTGTTTTTCATTGTTGAGGTTGTTGTTGAATTTGTTGGTGTTATGAATGTTTTTTGTTCAACTTGTTTGTATTTTTAAAAGTTAAGGTTTTTGCTGAATTTGTTGGTGTTTTTCAATGTTGAAGTTGTTGAATTTGTTGGTGATATTCAAAGTTGTGGTTGTTGCTGAATATATTGGTGTTATCAATGTTTATTTTGTTGAACTTATTTGTACTTTTAAAAGTTGAGGTTGTTGTTGAATTTGTTTTGTGTTTTTCAATGTTGAGGTTGATGTTGAATTTATTGGTATTTTTCAATGTTGATGTTGTTGAATTTGTTGGTGATTTTCAATATTTAGTTTGTTGTTGAATTTCTTGGTGTTAACAATGTTTTTTTTCGTTGAACTTGTATGTATTTTTAAAGTTGAGGTTCTTGTTGAATTTGTTGCTGTTTTTCAAAGTTTAGGTCGCTGAATTTGTTGGTGATTTTCAATATTAATCTTGTTGTTGAATTTGTTTGTTTTCATGAATGCCTTTTTTAAAAACTTTTTTGTGTTTTGCAAAGTTGAGGTTGTTACGAATTTGTTGGTGCTATAAAGTGTTGAGGTTGTTGAATTTGTTGCTGATTTTCAATATTCAGGATGCTGATGAATTTATTGGCGTTTTTCAATATTGAGGTTGTTATTGAATTTTTTGGTGCTGTTCATTGTTGAGGTTGTTGTTGGATTTGTAGGGTTTGTCAATGGTTTTTTTTTTAACTTTGTTGTGTTTTTCAAAGTTGAGGTTGTTGCTGAATTTATTGGTGTTATCACTGTTTATTTTGTTGAACTTTTTTGTACTTTTAAACGTTGAGGTTGATATTGAATGTTTTTGTGCTTTTCATTGTTGAGGTTGTTGTTGAATTTGTTGGTGGTTTTCAATGTTGAGGTTGTTATTGAATTTTTTGGTGATGTTTACTGTTGAGGTTGGTGTTGAATTTGTAGGGTTTGTCAATGGTTTCTTTTGAATTTTGTTGTGTTTTTCAAAGTTGAGGTTGTTGCTGAATTTATTGGTGTTATCACTGTTTATTTTGTTGAACTATTTTGTAATTTTAAACGCTGAGATTGATTTTGAATGTTTTGGTGTTTTTCATTGTTGAGGTTGTTGTTGAATTTGTTGGCGTTTTTCAATGTTGAGGTTGTTGTTGCATTTGTTGGTGTTTTTCAATGGTGAGGTTTTTGTTGAATTTGTTGGTGTTTTCATTGTTGAGGTTGTTGTTAAATTTGATGTTGTTTTTCAATGTTGAGGTTGTTGTTGAATTTGATGGTGTTATCCAGGTTCTTTTTTCAACTTTTTTGTACTTTTAAAAGTTGAGGTTGTTGTTGCATTTGTTGGTGATTTTCAATGTTCAGGTTGTTGTTGAATTTGTTTGTGATTTTCAATATTAAGGTTGTTGTTGAATTTGTTGGTGTTCTCAATGGCTTTTTTTGAACTTTTTTATGTTGTTCAAAGTTGAGGTTGTTGCTGAAATTATTGGTGTTATCAATTATCTATTTTGTTGAACTTTTTTGAACTTTTAAAAGTTGAAGTTGATTTTGAATTTGTTGGTGTTTTTCATTGTTGAGGTTGTTGTTGAATTTTTTGGTGATTTTAAATGTTGAGGGTGTTGTTGAATTGGACAGTGTCATCAATGTTTATTTTGTTGAACTTGTTTGTATTTTTAAATGTTGTGGTTGTTGTTGAATTTATTGGTGTTATCACTGTTCATTTTGTTGATCTTTTTTGTACTTTTAAATGTTGAGGTTGTTGTTTAATTTGTTGGTGTTTTTCAAAGTTGACGTCGTTGATTATATTGGTGATTTTCAATATTGAGGTTGTTGTTGAATTTGTTGGTTTTTTCAATGTTGATGTTGTTGAATTTGTTGGAGTTATCAATGTTTTCTGTTGAACTGTTTTGTGTTTTTCATTGTTCAGGTTGTTGAATTTGATGGTGATTTTCAATATTGAGGTTGTTGATCAATTTGTTGGTGTTATCAACGTTTATTTTGTTGAACTTTTTTGTACTTTTAAAAGTTGATGTTGTTGATGAAATTGTTTGCGTTTTCAATATTGAGGTTGTTGTTGAAATTGTTGGCGTTTTTCAATGATGAGTTGTTTTTGAACTTGTTGGTGTTATCAATGTTATTTTTTGATCTTTTTTATATTTTTCAAAGTTGAAGTTGTTGTTGCATTTGTTGGTATTTTTCAATGTTGAGGTTGTAGTTGAATTTGTTCATGTTTCTTAATGTTGAGGTTGTTGTTGAATTTGTTGGTGATTTTAAATATCGGGGTTGTTGTTGAATTTGTTGGTGTTATAAATGTTATTTTTTGAACTGTTTTGTATTTTTCAATGTTGAAGTTGTTGTTGAATTTGTTGGTGCTTTTCAATGTTGAGGTTGTAGTTGAATTTGTTGGTGATTTTCAATATTGGGGTTGTTGTTGAATTTGCTGATGATTTTCAATATTGAGTTTGTTTTTGAATTTGTTGGTGTTTTTCAATGTTGAGGTTGTTGTTGAATTTGTTGGTGATTTTCAATATTGGGGTTATTGTTGAATTTGTTGGTGTCTTTCAATGTTGATGTTGTTGAATTTTTTGGTGTTTTCAATATTGAGGTTGTTGATGAATTTGTTGGTGTTATCACCGTTTATTTTGTTGAACTTTTTGGTACTTTTAATAGTTGAGTTTGTTGTTGAAATTGTTTGGATTTTCAATATTGAGGTTGTTATTGAAATTGTTGGTGATTTTCAATGTTGAGGTTGTTGTTAAACTTGTTGGTTTTGTCAATGTTATTTTTTGAACTTTTTAGTATTTTTCAAAGTTGAAGTTGTTGTTGAATTTGTTGGTATTTTTCTATGTTGAGTTTGTTGTTGAATTTGTTGATGTTTTTCAATGTTGAGGTTGTTGTTGAATTTGTTGGTGTTATCAATGTTATTTTTTGAACTGTTTTGTATTTTTCAATGTTGTAGTTGTTGTTGAATTTGTTGGTATTTTTCAAAGTTGCGATTGTTGTTCAAATTTTTGGTGCTTTTCATTTTTGAGGTTGTTGTTGGATTTGTGGATGTTTTTCAATGTTGATGTTGTTGTTGAATTTGTTGGTCTATTTCAATGTTGAGGTTGTTGTTGAATTTGTTGGTGTTTTTCATTGTTGATGATGTTGTTGAATCTGTTGGTTTTATCAATTTTTTTGTTGAACTTGTTTGTATTTTGAACCTTTGAGGATGTTGTTGAATCTGTTGGTGTTTTTGAAAGTTTTGGTCGTTGAATTGGTTGGTTATTATCAATATTGCTGTTGCTGTTGAATTTGTAGGGGTTTAAATAGGTTTTTTTTATCTTTTTTGTGTTTTTCAAAGTTGAGGTTTTCGCTGAATTTATTGATGTTATCAATGTTTATTTTGTTGAACTTTTTTGTACTTTTAAACGTTGAGGTAGATTTTGAATGTTTTGGTGTTTTTCATTGCTGAGGTTATTGTTGAGTTTGTTGGCGGTTTTCAATGTTGAGGTTGTTGTTGAATTTTTTGGTGCTATTCATTGTTGAGGTTGTTGTAGAATTTGTAGGGGTTGTCAATGGTTTTTTTTGAACTTTTTTGTGTTTTTCAAAGTTGAGCTTGTTGCTGAATTTATTGATGTTATCAATGTTATTTTTTGAACATTTTTTGTATTTTTCAAAGTGGAAGTTGTTGTTGAATTTGTTGGTATTTTTCAATGTTGAGGTTGTAGTTGTATTGGTCGGTGATTTTCAATGTTGAAGTTGTTGTTGAATTTGTTGGTGTTTTTCAATATTGGGGTTGTTGTTGAATTTGTTGGTGTTATCAATGTTATTTTTTGAACTGTTTTGTATTTTTCAATGTTGAAGTTGTTGTTGAATTTGTTCGTGCTTTTCAATGTTGAGGTTGTAGTTGAATTTGTTGGTGATTTTCAATGTTGACATTGTTGTTGAATTTGTTGGTGCTTTTCAATGTTGACGTTGTTGTTGAATTTGTTGGTGTTTTTCAATGTTGACGTTGTTGTTGAATTTGTTAGTGTTTTTCAACGTTGAGTTTGTTGAATTTGTTGCTGATTTTCCATATGAGTTTGTTGTTCAATTTGTTGGTGTTATTTTTTTTGAATTTTTTTTTTAAAGATGTTTGTTGTTGTATTTGTTGGTGTTTTTCAAAGTTGAGATCGTTGGATTTGTTGGTTATTTGCAATATTAAGCTTATTGTTGAATTTGTTGGTGTCATGAATGGTTTTTTAAAAACTTTTTTCTGTTTTTCAAAGTTGAAGTTGTTGCGAATTTGTTGGTGATATTCAGTGTTGAGGTTGTTGTATTTATTGTTGATTTTCAATATTGAGGATGTTGTTGAACTTGTTGGCGTTTTTCAATGTTGAGGTTGTTGTTGAGATTGTTGGCGTTTTTAAATGTTGAGGTTGTTGTTGAATTTGTTGGTGATTTTCAACATTGAGTTTGTTGTTGAATTTGTTGGTGTTATCAATGCTGAGGTTGTTGTTGAATTTATTGATGTTTTTCAATGTTAATGTTGTTGAACTTGTTGGTGGTTTTCAATATTGAGTTTGTTGTTGAATTTGTTGGTGTTATCAATGTTTTTTTTGTTGAACTTGTTTGTATCTTTATATGTTGAGGTTGTTTTTGAATTTATTGATGTTTTTCAATGTTGATGTTGTTGAATTTGTTGGTGATTTTCAATATTGAGTTTGTTGTTCAATTAGGTAGTGTTATCAATGTTTATTTTATGAAGTTGTTTCTATTTTTAAAAGTTGTTTGTTGTTGAATTTGTTGGTGTTTTTCAAAGTTTAGGTCGTTGAATTTGTTGATGATTTTCAATATTAAGCTTATTCTTGAAATTGTTGGTGCCATGATGGTGTTTTTTAAACTTTTTTGTGCTTTTCAAAGTTGAAGTTGTTGCGAATTTGTAGGTGATATTAAGTGTTGAGGTTGTTGAATTTGTTGGTGATTTTCAATTTTGAGTTTGTTGTTGAATTTGTTGGCGTTATGTATTTTTTTTTTGTTGAACTTGTTTGTATTTCTAAAAGTTGAGGTTGTTTTTGAATTTGTTGATGTTTTTCAATGTTGAGGATGTTGTTGAATTTATTGGTGTTTTTCAATGTTGATGTTGATGAATTTGTTGGTGGTTTTCAACATTGAGTTTGTTGTTGAATTTCTTGGTGTTATCAATGTTTTTTTTTGTTTTACTTGTACGTATTTTTAAACGTAGAGGTTGCTGTTGAATTGGTTGGTGGTTTTCAATATTAAGCTTGTTGTTGAATTTGTTGCTTGAAAGAATAGTTTTTAAAAAATCTTTTTGGTGTTTTTCAAAGTTGAGGTGGTTGCAAATTTGTTGGTGCTATTCAGTGTTGAGGTTGTTGAATTTGTTGCTTATTTTCAATATTCAGGATGTTGTTGAATTTGTTGGCGTTTTTCAATTTTGAGGTTGTTGATGAGTTTGTTGGTGTTTTTCAATGTTGAGGTTGTTGTTGAATTTGTTGGTGTTTTTCAATGTTGAGGTTGTTGTTGAATTTGTTGTTGTTTTTCATTGTTGAGGTGGTTGTTGAATTTGTTGGTGTTATGAATGTTTTTTGTTCAACTTGTTCGTATTTTTAAAAGTTAAGGTTTTTGCTGAATTTGTTGGTGTTTTTCAATGTTGAAGTTGTTGAATTTGTTGGTGATATTCAAAGTTGTGGTTGTTGCTGAATATATTGGTGTTATCAATGTTTATTTTGTTAAACATTTTTGAACTTTTAAATGTTGAGGTTGTTGTTTAATTTGTTGGTGTTTTTCTACGTTGAGGCCGTTGAATTTGTTGATGATTTTAAATATTGAGGTTGTTGTTGAATTTGTTGGTGTTTTTCAACGTTGGTGTTGTTGAATTTGTTTGTGTTATCAATGGTTTATTTTGAACAGTTTTTTGTTTTTCAATGTTGAGGTTGTTGAATTTGCTGGTGAATTTCAATATTGAGGTTGTTGATGAATTTGTTGGAGTTATCAACGTTTATTTTGTTGAACTTTTTTGTACTTTTAAAAGTTGAGGTTGTTGTTGAAATTGTTTGGATTTTCAATATTGAGGTGGTTGTTGCAATTGTTGGCTTTTTTCAATGTTTTTGAACTTGTTGGTGTTATCAATGTTATTTTTTGAACTTTTTTGTATTTTTCAAAGTGGAAGTTGTTGTTGAATTTGTTGTTGTTTTTCCATGTCGCGGTTGTAGTTGAATTCGTTGGTGCTTTTCAATGTAGAGGTTGTTGTTGAATTTGTTGGTGATTTTCAATATTAAGGTTGTTGAATTTGTTGGTGATTTTCAATATTGAGGTTGTTGTTGAATTTGTTGGTGTTTTTCAATGTTGAGGTTGTTGTTGAATTTGTATGCAATTTTCAATATTGAGGTTGTTGTTGAATTTTTTGGTGTTATCAATGTTATTTTTTGAACTGTTTTGTATTTTTCAATGCTGAGGTTGTTGTTGAATGTGTTGGTGTTATCAATGATTTTATTGTTCAACTTGTTTGTATTTTTTAAAGTTGAAGTTTTTATTGAATTTGTTCGTGCTTTTCAATGTTGAGGTTGTAGTTGAATTTGTTGGTGATTTTCAATGTTGACGTTGTTGTTGAATTTGTTGGTGCTTTTCAATGTTGACGTTGTTGTTGAATTTGTTGGTGTTTTTCAATGTTGACGTTGTTGTTGAATTTTTTAGTGTTTTTCAACGTTGAGGTTGTTGAATTTGTTGGTGATTTTCAATATTGAGTTTGTTGTTCAATTTGTTGGTGTTTTTTTTTGAATTTTTTTTTTAAAGTTGTTTGTTGTTGCATTTGTTGGTGTTTTTCAAAGTTTAGATCATTGGATTTGTTGGTTATTTTCAATATTAAGCTTATTGTTGAATTTGTTGGTGTCATGAATGGTTTTTTAAAAACTTTTTTCTGTTTTTCAAAGTTGAAGTTGTTGCGAATTTGTTGGTGATATTCAATGTTGAGGTTATTGAATTTGTTGGTGATTTTCAATATTGAGGATGTTGTTGAATTTGATGGCGTTTTTCAATGTTGAGGTTGTTGTTGAGATTGTGGGTGTTTTTAAATGTTGAGGTTGTTGTTGAATTTGTTGGTGATTTTCAACATTGAGTTTGTTGTTGAATTTGTTGGTGTTATCAATGTTGAGGTTGTTGTTGAATTTATTGATGTTTTTCAATGTTAATGTTGTTGAATTTGTTGGTGGTTTTCTATATTGAGTTTGTTGTTGAATTTGTTGGTGTAATCAATTTTTTTTTTGAACTTGGTGTATTTTTAAATGTTGAGGTTGTTGTTGAATTGATTGATGTTTTTCAATGTTGATGTTGATGAATTTGATGGTGGTTTTCAATATTGAGTTTGTTGTTGAATTTCTTGGTGTTATCAATGTTTTTTTTTGTTTTGCTTGTACGTATTTTTGAAAATAGTGGTTGCTGTTGAATTGGTTGGTGGTTTTCAATATTAAGCTTGTTGTTGAATTTGTTGGTTGCATGAATGGTTTTTTAAAAATCTTTTTGGTGTTTTTCAAAGTTGAGGTGGTTGCGAATGTGTTGGTGCTATTCAGTGTTGAGGTTGTTGAATGTGTTGCTTATTTTCAATATTCAGGATGTTGTTGAATTTGTTGGCGTTTTTCAATTTTGAGGTTGTTGATGAGTTTGTTGGTGTTTTTCAATGTTGAGGTTGTTGTTGAATTTGTTGTTGATTTTCAATATTGAGGATGTTGTTGAATTTGTTGGCGTTTTTAAATGTTGAGGTTGTTGTTGAGATTGTTGGTGTTTTTTAATGTTGTGGTTGTTGTTGAATTTGTTGGTGATTTTCAACATTGAGTTTGTTGTTGAATTTGTTGGTGTTATCAATTTTGAGGTTGTTGTTGAATTTGTTGCTGTTTTTCAATGTTAATGTTGTTGAATTTGTTTGTGGTTTTCAATATTGAGTTTGTTGTTCAATTAGTTAGTGTTATCAATGTTTATTTTATGAAGTTCTTTGTATTTTTAAAAGTTGTTTGTTGTTGAATTTGTTGGTATTTTTCAAAGTTTAGGTGCTTGAATTTGTTGATGATTTTCAATATTAAGCTTATTCTTGAATTTGTTGGTGTCATGATGGTGTTTTTTTTAACTTTTTTGTGCTTTTCAAAGTTGAAGTTGTTGCGAATTTGTTGGTGATATTAAGTGTTGAGGTTGTTGAATTTGTTGGTGATTTTCAATATTGAGTTTGTTGTTGAATTTGTGGCTGTTATCAATGTTTTTTTTTGTTGAACTTGTTTGTATTTCTAAAAGTTGAGGTTGTTTTTTGAATTTGTTGGTGCTTTTCAATGTTGAGGATGTTGTTGAATTTATTGGTATTTTTCAATGTTGATGCTTATGAATCTGTTGGTGGTTTTCAATATTTAGTTTGTTGTTGAATTTCTTGGTGTTATCAATGTTTTTTTTTGTCTTACTTGAACGTATTTTTAAAAGTAGAGGTTGCTGTTGAATTGGTTGGTGGTTTTCAATATTAAGCTTGTTGTTGAATTTGTTGGTTGCATGAATGTTTTTTAAAAATCTTTTTGGTGTTTTTCAAAGTTGAGATGGTTGCGAATTTGTTGGTGCTTTTCAATGTTGAGGTTGTTGAATTTGTTGCTTATTTTCAATATTCAGGATGTTGTTGAATTTGTTTACGTTTTTCAATTTTGAGGTTGTTGATGAGTTTGTTGGTGTTTTTCAATGTTGAGGTTGTTGTTGAATTTGTTGGTGTTTTTCAATGTTGAGGTTGTTGTTGAATTTGTTGTTGTTTTTCATTGTTGAGGTGGTTGTTGAATTTGTTGGTGTTATGAATGTTTTTTGTTCAACTTGTTTGTATTTTTAAAAGTTAAGGTTTTTGCTGAATTTGTTGGTGTTTTTCAATGTTGAAGTTGTTGAATTTGTTGGTGATATTCAAAGTTGTGGTTGTTGCTGAATATATTGGTGTTATCAATGTTTATTTTGTTGAACTTATTTGTACTTTTAAAAGTTGAGGTTGTTGTTGAATTTGTTTTGTGTTTTTCAATGTTGAGGTTGATGTTGAATTTATTGGTGTTTTTCAATGTTGATGTTGTTGAATTTGTTGGTGATTTTCAATATTGAGTTTGCTGTTGAATTTCTTGGTGTTAACAATGTTTTTTTTCGTTGAACTTGTATGTATTATTAAAAGTTGAGGTTCTTGTTGAATTTGTTGCTGTTTTTCAAAGTTTAAGTCGCTGAATTTGTTGGTGACTTTCCATTTTAATCTTGTTGTTGAATTTGTTTGTTTTCATGAATGCCTTTTTTAAAAACTTTTTTGTGTTTTGCAAAGTTGAGGTTGTTACGAATTTGATGGTGCTATAAAGTGTTGAGGTTGTTGAATTTGTTGCTGATTTTCAATATTCAGGATGTTGATGAATTTATTGGCGTTTTTCAATGTTGAGGTTGTTGTTGAATTTGTTCGTGCTTTTCAATGTTGAGGTTGTAGTTGAATTTGTTGGTGATTTTCAATGTTGACATTGTTGTTGAATTTGTTGGTGCTTTTCAATGTTGAAGTTGTTGTTGAATTTGTTCGTGCTTTTCAATGTTGAGGTTGTAGTTGAATTTGTTGGTGATTTTCAATGTTGACGTTGTTGTTGAATTTGTTGGTGCTTTTCAATGTTGACGTTGTTGTTGAATTTGTTGGTGTTTTTCAATGTTGACGTTGTTGTTGAATTTGTTAGTGTTTTTCAACGTTGAGTTTTTTGAATTTGTTGCTGATTTTCAATATTGAGTTTGTTGTTCAATTTGTTGGTGTTATTTTTTTTGAATTTTTTTTTAAAGATGTTTGTTGTTGTATTTGTTGGTGTTTTTCAAAGTTGAGATCGTTGGATTTGTTGGTTATTTTCAATATTAAACTTATTGTTGAATTTGTTGGTGTCATGAATGGTTTTTTAAAAACTTTTTCTGTTTTTCAAAGTTGAAGTTGTTGCGAATTTGTTGGTGATATTCAGTGTTGAGGTTGTTGAATTTATTGTTGATTTTCAATATTGAGGATGTTGTTGAACTTGTTGGCGTTTTTCAATGTTGAGGTTGTTGTTGAGATTGTTGGCGTTTTTAAATGTTGAGGTTGTTGTTGAATTTGTTGGTGATTTTCAACATTGAGTTTGTTGTTGAATTTGTTGGTGTTATCAATGCTGAGGTTGTTGTTGAATTTATTGATGTTTTTCAATGTTAATGTTGTTGAACATGTTGGTGGTTTTCTATATTGAGTTTGTTGTTGAATTTGTTGGTGTTATCAATGTTTATTTTGTTGAACTTGTTTGTATTTTTAAATTTTGAGGTTGTTTTTGAATTTATTGATGTTTTTCAATGTTGATGTTGTTGAATTTGATGATGATTTTCAATATTAAGCTTATTCTTGAAATTGTTGGTGCCATGATGGTGTTTTTTAAACTTATTTGTGCTTTTCAAAGTTGAAGTTGTTGCGAATTTGTAGGTGATATTAAGTGTTGAGGTTGTTGAATTTGTTGGTGATTTTCAATTTTGAGTTTGTTGTTGAATTTGTTGGCGTTATGTATTTTTTTTGTTGAACTTGTTTGTATTTCTAAAAGTTGAGGTTGTTTTTGAATTTGTTGATGTTTTTCAATGTTGAGGATGTTGTTGAATTTATTGGTGTTTTTCAATGTTGATGTTGATGAATTTGTTGGTGGTTTTCAACATTGAGTTTGTTGTTGAATTTCTTGGTGTTATCAATTTATTTTTTGTTTTACTTGTACGTATTTTTAAACGTAGATGTTGCTGTTGAATTGGTTGGTGGTTTTCAATATTAAGCTTGTTGTTGAATTTGTTGCTTGAAAGAATGGTTTTTAAAAAATCTTTTTGGTGTTTTTCAAAGTTGAGGTGGTTGCAAATTTGTTGGTGCTATTCAGTGTTGAGGTTGTTGAATTTGTTGCTTATTTTCAATATTCAGGATGTTGTTGAATTTGTTGGCGTTTTTCAATTTTGAGGTTGTTGATGAGTTTGTTGGTGTTTTTCAATGTTGAGGTTGTTGTTGAATTTGTTGGTGTTTTTCAATGTTGAGGTTGTTGTTGAATTTGTTGTTGTTTTTCATTGTTGAGGTGGTTGTTGAATTTGTTGGTGTTATGAATGTTTTTTGTTCAACTTGTTCGTATTTTTAAAAGTTAAGGTTTTTGCTGAATTTGTTGGTGTTTTTCAATGTTGAAGTTGTTGAATTTGTTGGTGATATTCAAAGTTGTGGTTGTTGCTGAATATATTGGTGTTATCAATGTTTATTTTGTTAAACATTTTTGAACTTTTAAATGTTGAGGTTGTTGTTTAATTTGTTGGTGTTTTTCTACGTTGAGGCCGTTGAATTTGTTGATGATTTTAAATATTGAGGTTGTTGTTGAATTTGTTGGTGTTTTTCAACGTTGGTGTTGTTGAATTTGTTTGTGTTATCAATGGTTTATTTTGAACAGTTTTTTGTTTTTCAATGTTGAGGTTGTTGAATTTGCTGGTGAATTTCAATATTGAGGTTGTTGATGAATTTGTTGGAGTTATCAACGTTTATTTTGTTGAACTTTTTTGTACTTTTAAAAGTTGAGGTTGTTGTTGAAATTGTTTGGATTTTCAATATTGAGGTGGTTGTTGCAATTGTTGGCGTTTTTCAATGTTTTTGAACTTGATGGTGTTATCAATGTTATTTTTTGAACTTTTTTGTATTTTTCAAAGTGGAAGTTGTTGTTGAATTTGTTGTTGTTTTTCCATGTCGAGGTTGCAGTTGAATTCGTTGGTGCTTTTCAATGTAGAGGTTGTTGTTGAATTTGTTGGTGATTTTCAATATTAAGGTTGTTGAATTTGTTGGTGATTTTCAATATTGAGGTTGTTGTTGAATTTGTTGGTGTTTTTCAATGTTGAGGTTGTTGTTGAATTTGTATGCAATTTTCAATATTGAGGTTGTTGTTGAATTTTTTGGTGTTATCAATGTTATTTTTTGAACTGTTTTGTATTTTTCAATGCTGAGGTTGTTGTTGAATGTGTTGGTGTTATCAATGATTTTATTGTTCAACTTGTTTGTATTTTTTAAAGTTGAAGTTTTTATTGAATTTTTTCGTGCTTTTCAATGTTGAGGTTGTAGTTGAATTTGTTGGTGATTTTCAATGTTGACGTTGTTGTTGAATTTGTTGGTGCTTTTCAATGTTGACGTTGTTGTTGAATTTGTTGGTGTTTTTCAATGTTGACGTTGTTGTTGAATTTTTTTAGTGTTTTTCAACGTTGAGGTTGTTGAATTTGTTGGTGATTTTCAATATTGAGTTTGTTGTTCAATTTGTTGGTGTTATTTTTTTTTGAATTTTTTTTTTTAAAGTTATTTGTTGTTGTATTTGTTGGTGTTTTTCAAAGTTTAGATCGTTGGATTTGTTGGTTATTTTCAATATTAAGCTTATTGTTGAATTTGTTGGTGTCATGAATGGTTTTTTAAAAACTTTTTTCTGTTTTTCAAAGTTGAAGTTGTTGCGAATTTGTTGGTGATATTCAATGTTGAGGTTGTTGAATTTGTTGGTGATTTTCCATATTGAGGATGTTGTTGAATTTGATGGCGTTTTTCAATGTTGAGGTTGTTGTTCAGATTGTGGGTGTTTTTAAATGTTGAGGTTGTTGTTGAATTTGTTGGTGATTTTCAACATTGAGTTTGTTGTTGAATTTGTTGGTGTTATCAATGTTGAGGTTGTTGTTGAATTTATTGATGTTTTTCAATGTTAATGTTGTTGAATTTGTTGGTGGTTTTCTATATTGAGTTTGTTGTTGAATTTGTTGGTGTAATCAATGTTTTTTTTTTGAACTTGGTGTATTTTTAAATGTTGAGGTTGTTGTTCAATTGATTGGTGTTTTTCAATGTTGATGTTGATGAATTTGATGGTGGTTTTCAATATTGAGTTTGTTGTTGAATTTCTTGGTGTTATCAATGTTTTTTTTTGTTTTGCTTGTACGTATTTTTGAAAGTAGTGGTTGCTGTTGAATTGGTTGGTGGTTTTCAATATTAAGCTTGTTGTTGAATTTGTTTCTGTCATGATGGTGTTTTTTTTAACTTTTTTGTGCTTTTCAAAGTTGAAGTTGTTGCGAATTTGTTGGTGATATTAAGTGTTGAGGTTGTTGAATTTGTTGGTGATTTTCAATATTGAGTTTGTTGTTGAATTTGTTGGTGTTATCAATGTTTTTTTTGTTGAACTTGTTTGTATTTCTAAAAGTTGAAGTTGTTTTTTGAATTTGTTGGTGTTTTTCAATGTTGAGGATGTTGTTGAATTTATTTTTGTTTTTCAGTGTTGATGTTGATGAATTTGTTGGTGGTTTTCAATATTGAGTTTGTTGTTGAATTTCTTGGTGTTGTCAATGTTCTTTTTTGTTTTACTTGTACGTATTTCTAAAATTAGAGGTTGCTGTTGAATTGGTTGGTGGTTTTCAATATTAAGCTTGTTGTTGAATTTGTTGGTTGCATGAATGGTTTTTTAAAAATCTTTTTGGTTTTTTTCAAAGTTGAGGTAGTTGCGAATTTGTTGGAGCTATTCAGTGTTGAGGGTGTTGAATTTGTTGCTTATTTTCAGTATTCAGGATGTTGTTGAATTTGTTGGCGTTTTTCAATTTTGAAGTTGTTGACGAGTTTGTTGGTGTTTTTCAATGTTGAGGTTGTTGTTGAATTTGTTGGTGTTTTTCAACGTTGAGGTTGTTGTTGAATTTGTTGTTGTTTTTCATTGTTGAGGTTGTTGTTGAATTTGTTGGTGTTATGAATGTTTTTTGTTCAACTTGTTTGTATTTTTAAAAGTTAAGGTTTTTGCTGAATTTGTTGGTGTTTTTCAATGTTGAAATTGTTGAATTTGTTGCTGATATTCAAAGTTGTGGTTGTTGCTGAATATATTGGTGTTATCAATGTTTATTTTGTTGAACTTATTTGTACTTTTAAAAGTTGAGGTTGTTGTTGAATTTGTTTTGTGTTTTTCAATGTTGAGGTTGATGTTGAATTTATTGGTGTTTTTCAATGTTGATGTTGTTGAATTTGTTGGTGATTTTCAATATTGAGTTTGTTGTTGAATTTCTTGGTGTTAACAATGTTTTTTTTCGTTGAACTTGTATGTATTTTTAAAAGTTGAGGTTCTTGTTGAATTTGTTGCTGTTTTTCAAAGTTTAAGTCGCTGAATTTGTTCGTGATTTTCCATTTTAATCTTGTTGTTGAATTTGTTTGTTTTCATGAATGCCTTTTTTAAAAACTTTTTTGTGTTTTGCAAAGTTGAGGTTGTTACGAATTTGTTGGTGCTATAAAGTGTTGAGGTTGTTGAATTTGTTGCTGATTTTCAATATTCAGGATGTTGATGAATTTATTGGCGTTTTTCAATGTTGAGGTTGTTGTTAAATTTGTTGTTGTTTTTCATTGTTGTGGTTGTTGTTGAATTTGTTGGTGTATTGAATGTATTTTGTTCAACTTGTTTGAATGTTTATAAGTTAAGGTTGTTGTTGAATTTGTTGGTGTTTTTCAATGTTGAGGATGTTGAATTTGTTGGTGAAATTCAAAATTGTGGTTGTTGCTGAATATATTGGTGTTATCAATGTTTATTTTGTTAAATATTTTTGAACTTTTAAATGTTGAGGTTGTTGTTTAATTTGTTGGTGTTTTTCAACGTTGAGGCCGTTGAATTTGTCGACGATTTTAAATATTGAGGTTGTTGTTGAATTTGTTGGTGTTTTTCAACGTTGGTGTTGTTGAATTTGTCCGTGTTATCAATGTTTTCTTTTGAACTGTTTTTTGTTTTTCAATGTTGAGGTTGTTTAATTTGCTGGTGATTTTCAATATTGAGGTTGTTGATGAATTTGTTGGAGTTATCAACGTTTATTTTGTTGAACTTTTTTGTACTTTTAAAAGTTGAGCTTGTTGTTGAAATTGTTTGGATTTTCAATATTGAGGTTCATGTTGAAATTGTTGGCGTTTTTCAATGTTGTTTAACTTGTTGGTGTTATCAATGTTATTTTTTGAACTTTTTTGTATTTTTCAAAGTGGAAGTTGTTGTTGAATTTGTTGGTGTTTTTCCATGTCGACGTTGTCGTTGAATTTGTTGGTGTTTTTCAATGTTGAGGTTGTTGTTAATTTTTTTGGTTTTTTTCATTGTTCAGGTTGTTGTTGAATTTGCTGGCGTTTTTCAAAGATGATGTTGTTGTTGAATTTGTTGGTGTTATGAATGTTGTTTTTCAACTTTTTTGTGTTTTTCAAAGTTGAGCTTGTTACGAAATTGTCGGTGATATTCAGCGTTAAGGTTGTTGAATTTGTTGGTGACTTTCAATATTGATTTTGTTGTTGAATTTGTTGGCGTTTTTCAATGATGAGGTTGTTCTTGAATTTGTTGGTGTGTTTCAATGTTGAGGTTGTTTGTTGAATTTGTTGGTGTTTTTGAATGATGAGGTTATGGTTGAATTTGTTGGTGTTTTTCATAGTTGAGGTTGTTGTTGAATTTGTTGGTGTTGTCAATGTTTATTTTGCTGAACTTTTTTGTAATTTTAAAAGTTGATGTTGATTTTGAATTTGTTTGTGTTTTTCATTTTTGAGGTTGTTGTTGAATTTGTTGGCGTTTTTCAATGTTGAGGTTGTTGTTGAATTTTGAGGTATTTTTCATTGTTGAGCTTGTTGTTGAATTTGTTGGTATTATCAATGTTGTTTTTTGAACTTTTTTGTACTTTTAAAAGTTGAGGTAGTTGTTGCATTTGTTGGTTTTTTTCAATGATGAGGTTGTTGTTGAATTTGTTGGTGTTTTTCAAAGCTGAGGTCGTTGAATTTGTTGGTGATATTCAATATTTAGGTTGTTGTTGAATTTGCTGGTGTTATCAATGGTTTTTTTTAAACGTTTTTGTGTTTTTCAAAGTTAAGGTTGTTGCTGAATTTGTTGGTGATCTTCAGTGTTGAGGTTGTTGAATCTGTTGGTGATATTCAATATTGAGGTTGTTGTTGAATTTGTTGGCGTGTTACAATGTTGTGGTTGTTATTGAATTTGTTGGTATTTTTCAATGTTGCGGTTGTTGTTGAATTTTTTGGTGTTTTTCATTGTTGAGGTTGTTGTTGAATTTGTTGGTGTTCTTCAATGTTGAGGTTGTTGTTGAATTTGTTGCTGATTTTCAATATTGAGGTTGTTGTTAAATTTGTTTGTGATTTTAAATGTTGAGGTTGTTGTTGAATTGGATAGTGTCATCAATGTTTATTTTGTTGAACTTGTTTGTATTTTAAATGTTGAGGTTGTTGTTTAATTTTTGGTGTTTTTCAAAATTGAAGTCGTTGCATTTGTTGGTGATTTTCAATATTGAGGTTGTTGTTGAATTTGTTGGTGATTTTCAATATTGAGGTTGTTGTTGAATTTGTTGCTGATTTTCAATATTGAGGTTGTTGATGAATTTGTTGGTGTTTTTCAATGTTGAGGTTGTTGTTTAATTTGTTGGTGATATTCAATAATGAGATTGTTGTTGAAGTTGTTGGTGTTATCAATGCTATTTATTGAACTTTTATGTGTTTATCAATATTGAGGTTGTTGTTGAATTTGTTGGTATTTTTCAATGTTGAGGTTGTTGTTGAATTTGTTGTTTTTTTTATTTTTGAGGTTGTTGTTGAATATGTTGCTGTTTTTCAATGTTGAGGTTGTTGTTGAATTTGTTGGTGATTTTCAATATTGTGGTTGTTGTTGAATTTGTTGCTGTTATCAATATTAATTTTTGAACTTTTTTTTATTTTTGAAAGTGGAGCTTATTGTTCAATTTGTTGGTTTTCTTCAATGTTGAGGTTGTTTGTTGAATTTATTGCTGTTTTTCAGTGTTGAGGTTGTTGTTTAATTTGTTTGTTACTTTCAATATACAGGTTGTTGTTGAATTTGTTGGTTTTATCAATGATCTTTTTTGAACTTTTTTCTAGTTTTAAATGTTGAGGTTGTTGTTGAAATTGTTGGTCTTTTTCAATGTTGAGGTTGCTGTTGAATTTGTTGGTATTTTTAAATGTTGAGGTTGTGGTTGAATTTGTTGGTGTTTTTCAATGTTGAGGTTGTCGTTGAATTTGTTGGTCTTTTTCATTGTTGAGGATGTTGTTGAATTTGTTGGTGTTATGAATGTTTTTTGTTCAAATTGTTTGTATTTTTAAAAGGTAAGGTTTTTGTTGAATTTGTTGGTGTTTTTCAATGTTGAAGTTGTTGAATTTGTTGGTGATATTCAAAGTTGTGGTTGTTGCTGAATATATTGCTGTTATCATTGTTTATTTTGTTGAACTTTTTTGTACTTTTAAAAGTTGAGGTTGTTGTTGAATTTGTTTTGTGTTTTTCAATGTTGAGGTTGATGTTGAATTTATTGGTGTTCTTCAAAGTTGATGTTGTTGAATTTGTTGGTGATTTTCAATACTGAGTTTGTTGTTGAATTTCTTGGTGTTAACAATGCTTTTTTTCGTTGAACTTGTATGTATTTTTAAAAGTTGAGGTTCTTGTTGAATTTGTTGCTGTTTCTCAAAGTTTAGCTCGCTGAATTTGTTGGTGATTTTCAACATTAATCTTGTTTTTTAATTTGTTTGTTTTCATGAATGGCTTTTTTAAAAACTTTTTTGTGTTTTGCAAAGTTGAGGTTGTTACGAATTTGTTGGTGCTATAAAGTGTTGAGGTTGTTGAATTTCTTGCTGATTTTCAATATTCAGGATGTTGATGAATTTATTGGCGTTTTTCAATGTTGAGGTTGTTGTTAAATTTGTTGTTGTTTTTCATTGTTGAGGTTATTGTTGAATTTATTGGTGTTATCAATGTTTATTTTGTTAAACATTTTTGAACTTTTAAATGTTGAGGTTGTTGTTGAATTTGTTGGTGTTTTTCAACGTTGGTGTTGTTGAATTTGTCCGTGTTATCAATGTTTTCTTTTGAACTGTTCTTTGTTTTTCAATGTTGAGGTTGTTGAATTTGCTGGTGATTTTCAATATTGACGTTGTTGATGAATTTGTTGGAGTTATTAACGTTTATTTTGTTGAACTTTTTTGTACTTTTAAATGTTGAGGTTGTTGTTGAAATTGTTTGGATTTTCAATATTGAGGTTGTTGTTGAAATTCTGGGCGTTTTTCAATGTTGAGGTTATTGTTGAACTTGTTGGTGTTATCAATGTTATTTTTTGAACTTTTTTGTATTGTTCAAAGTGGAAGTTGTTGTTGAATTTTTTGGTGTTTCTCAATGTTGAGGTTGCGGTTGAATCTGTTGGTGCTTTTCAATGTAGAGGTTGTTGTTGAATTTGTTGGTGATTTTCAATATTGAGGTTGTTGAATTTGTTGGTGATTTTCAATATTGAGGTTGTTGTTGAATTTGTTGGTGTTTTTCAATGCTGAGGTTGTTGTTGAATGTGTTGGTGTAATCAATGATTTTTTTGTTCAACTTGTTTGTATTTTTTAAAGTTGCAGTTTTTGTTGAATTTGTTGGTGTTTTGCAAAGGTTAGGGTTTTATTGAATATTTTGGTGTTTTCATTGTTGAGGTTGTTTTTAAATTTGTTGGTGTTTTTCAATGTTGAGGTTGTTATTGAATTTGTTGGTGATTTTCAATATTGAGGTTGTAGTTGAATTTGTTGTTTTTGTCAATATTTATTTTGTTGAACCTTTTTGTAGTTTTGAATGTTGAGTTTGTTGTTGAATTTGTTGGTGTTTTTCAATGTTGATGTTGATGAATTTGATGGTGGTTTTCAATATTGAGTTTGTTGTTGAATTTCTTGGTGTTATCAATGTTTTTTTTTGTTTTGCTTGTACGTATTTTTGAAAGAAGTGGTTGCTGTTGAATTGGTTGGTGGTTTTCAATATTAAGCTTGTTGTTGAATTTGTTTATGTCATGATGGTGTTTTTTTTAACTTTTTTGTGCTTTTCAAAGTTGAAGTTGTTGCGAATTTGTTGGTGATATTAAGTGTTGAGGTTGTTGAATTTGTTGGTGATTTTCAATATTGAGTTTGTTGTTGAATTTGTTGGTGTTATCAATGTTTTTTTTGTTGAACTTGTTTGTATTTCTAAAAGTTGAGGTTGTTTTTTGAATTTGTTGGTGTTTTTCAATGTTGAGGATGTTGTTGAATTTATTTTTGTTTTTCAGTGTTGATGTTGATGAATTTGTTGGTGGTTTTCAATATTGAGTTTGTTGTTGAATTTCTTGGTGTTGTCAATGTTCTTTTTTGTTTTACTTGTACGTATTTCTAAAATTAGAGGTTGCTGTTGAATTGGTTGGTGGTTTTCAATATTAAGCTTGTTGTTGAATTTGTTGGTTGCATGATTGGTTTTTTAAAAATCTTTTTGGTTTTTTTCAAAGTTGAGGTAGTTGTGAATTTGTTGGAGCTATTCAGTGTTGAGGGTGTTGAATTTGTTGCTTATTTTCAATATTCAGGATGTTGTTGAATTTGTTGGCGTTTTTCAATTTTGAAGTTGTTGACGAGTTTGTTGGTGTTTTTCAATGTTGAGGTTGTTGTTGAATTTGTTGGTGTTTTTCAACGTTGAGGTTGTTGTTGAATTTGTTGTTGTTTTTCATTGTTGAGGTTGTTGTTGAATTTGTTGGTGTTATGAATGTTTTTTGTTCAACTTGTTTGTATTTTTAAAAGTTAAGGTTTTTGCTGAATTTGTTGCTGTTTTTCAATGTTGAAATTGTTGAATTTGTTGCTGATATTCAAAGTTGTGGTTGTTGCTGAATATATTGGTGTTATCAATGTTTATTTTGTTGAACTTATTTGTACTTTTAAAAGTTGAGGTTGTTGTTGAATTTGTTTTGTGTTTTTCAATGTTGAGGTTGATGTTGAATTTATTGGTGTTTTTCAATGTTGATGTTGTTGAACTTGTTGGTGATTTTCAATATTGAGTTTGTTGTTGAATTTCTTGGTGTTAACAATGTTTTTTTTCGTTGAACTTGTATGTATTTTTAAAAGTTGAGGTTCTTGTTGAATTTGTTGCTGTTTTTCAAAGTTTAAGTCGCTGAATTTGTTCGTGATTTTCCATTTTAATCTTGTTGTTGAATTTGTTTGTTTTCATGAATGCCTTTTTTAAAAACTTTTTTGTGTTTTGCAAAGTTGAGGTTGTTACGAATTTGTTGGTGCTATAAAGTGTTGAGGTTGTTGAATTTGTTGCTGCTTTTCAATATTCAGGATGTTGATGAATTTATTGGCGTTTTTCAATGTTGAGGTTGTTGTTAAATTTGTTGTTGTTTTTCATTGTTGTGGTTGTTGTTGAATTTGTTGGTGTATTGAATGTATTTTGTTCAACTTGTTTGAATGTTTATAAGTTAAGGTTGTTGTTGAATTT
The DNA here is from genome assembly GCF_964194155.1 of Cetorhinus maximus. Taxonomy (NCBI): domain Eukaryota; kingdom Metazoa; phylum Chordata; class Chondrichthyes; order Lamniformes; family Cetorhinidae; genus Cetorhinus; species Cetorhinus maximus. Next base: position 143,046 of record NW_027596235.1, on the reverse strand, counting down.
GTTGGTGTTTTTCAATGTTGAGGATGTTGAATTTGTTGGTGAAATTCAAAATTGTGGTTGTTGCTGAATATATTGGTGTTATCAATGTTTATTTTGTTAAATATTTTTGAACTTTTAAATGTTGAGGTTGTTGTTTAATTTGTTGGTGTTTTTCAACGTTGAGGCCGTTGAATTTGTCGACGATTTTAAATATTGAGGTTGTTGTTGAATTTGTTGGTGTTTTTCAACGTTGGTGTTGTTGAATTTGTCCGTGTTATCAATGTTTTCTTTTGAACTGTTTTTTTGTTTTTCAATGTTGAGGTTGTTTAATTTGCTGGTGATTTTCAATATTGAGGTTGTTGATGAATTTGTTGGAGTTATCAACGTTTATTTTGTTGAACTTTTTTGTACTTTTAAAAGTTGAGCTTGTTGTTGAAATTGTTTGGATTTTCAATATTGAGGTTCATGTTGAAATTGTTGGCGTTTTTCAATGTTGTTTAACTTGTTGGTGTTATCAATGTTATTTTTTGAACTTTTTTGTATTTTTCAAAGTGGAAGTTGTTGTTGAATTTGTTGGTGTTTTTCCATGTCGACGTTGTCGTTGAATTTGTTGGTGTTTTTCAATGTTGAGGTTGTTGTTGAATTTGTTTTTTTTCAATGTTGATGTTGTTGAATTTGTTGGAGTTATCAATGTTTTCTGTTGAACTGTTTTGTGTTCTTCAATGTTGAGGTTGTTGAATTTGCTGGTGATTTTCAATATTGAGGTTTTTGATGAATTTGTTGGTTTTATCAATGTTTATATTGTTGAACTTATTTGTACTTTTAAATGTTGAGGTTGTTGTTTAATTTGTTGATGTTTTTCAAAGTTGACGTCGTTGAAATTGTTGGTGATTTTCAATATTGAAGTTGTTGTTGAATTTGTTTTTTTTCAATGTTGATGTTGTTGAATTTGTTGGAGTTATCAATGTTTTCTGTTGAACTGTTTTGTGTTCTTCAATGTTGAGGTTGTTGAATTTGCTGGTGATTTTCAATATTGAGGTTTTTGATGAATTTGTTGGTTTTATCAATGTTTATTTTGTTTAACTTTTTTGTACTTTTAAAAGTTGAGGTTGTTGTTGAAATTGTTCGGATTTTTAATATTGAAGTTGTTGTTGAAATTGTTGGCGTTTTTCAATGTTGAGGTTGTTGTTGAATTTCTTGGTGTTATCAATGTTATTTTTTGAACTTTTTTGTATTTTTCAAAGTTGAAGTTGTTGTTGAATTTGTTGGTATTTTTCAACGTTGAGGATGTAGTTGAAATTGCTGGTGTTTTTCAATGTTGAGGTTGTTGTTGAATTAGTTGGCGATTATCAGTATTGGGATTGTTGTTTAATTTGTTGGTGTTATCAATGTTATTTTTTGAACTGTTGTGTATTTTTCAATGTTGAAGTTGATGTTGAATTTGTTGGTGCTTTTCAATGTTGACGTAGTAGTTCAATTTGTTGGTCTTTTTCAATGTTGAGTTTGTTGATGAATTTGTTGGTGATTTTCAATATTGAGTTTGTCGTTGAATTTGTTGGTGATTTTCAATATTGGGGTTGTTGTTGAAATTGTTGGTGTCATCAATGTTATTTTTTGAACTGTTTTGTATTTTTCAATGTTGAGGTTGTTGTTGAATTTGTTGGTATTTTTCAATGTTGCGATTGTTGTTGAATTTTTTGGTGTTTTTCAATGTTGAGGCTGTTGTTTAATTTTTTGGTCTTTTTCAAAGTTGAGGTCTTTGAATTTGTCGGTTTTTTTCAATGTTGATGTTGTTGAATTTATTGGTGTTATCAATGTTTTCTTTTGAACTGTTTTGTGTTTTTCAATGTTGAGGTTGTTGATGAATTTGTTGGTGATATCAACGTTTATTTTGTTGAACTTTTTTGTACTTTTAAAAGTTGAGGTTGTTGTTGAAATTGTTTGGATTTTCAATATAGAGGTTGTTGTTGAATTTGTATAGTGTTTTTCAATGTTGAGTTTGTTGTTGAATTTGTTGATGTTTTTCAATGTCGAGGTCGTTGTTGAATTTGTTGCTGTTATCAATGTTATTTTTTGAACTGTTTTGTATTTTTCAATGTTGTGGTTGTTGTTGAATTTGTTGATATTTTTCAATGTTGCGATTGATGTTCAATTTTTAGGTGTTTTTCATTGTTGAGGTTTTTGTTGAATTTGTTGGTGTTTTTCATTATTGAGGTTGTTGTTGAATTTGTTGGTGGTATCAATTTTTTTGTTGTACTTGTTTGTATTTTTAAATGTTGAGGATGTTGTTTTATCTGTTGTTGTTTTTGAATGTTGAGGTCGTTGAATTGGTTGGTGATTTTCAATATTGCTGTTGCTGTTGAATTTGATGGGGTTATCAGTGGTTTTTTTTGAACTTTTTTGTGTTTTTCAAAGTTCAGGTTTTTGCTGAATTCATTGATGTCAAGAATTTTTGTTTTGTTGAACTTTGTTGTACAATTAAACGTTGAGGTTGATTTTGAATTTGTTGTTTGTTTTTCATTATTGAGGTTGTTGTTGATTTTGTTGGCGGTTTTCAATCTGAAGATTGTTGTTGAATTTTTTGGTGCCGTTCATTGTTGAGGTTGTTGTTGAATTTGTTGGTGATTTTCAATGGTAAGGTTTTTGTTGAATTTGTTGGTGTTTACATTGTTGAGGTTGTTGTTAAATTTGATGTTTTTTTCAATGTTGAGGTTGTTGTTGAATTTGATGGTGTTATCAATGTTTTTTTTTCAAACTTTGTTCTTTTAAAAGTTGAGGTTGTTTTTGAACTTGTTGGTGATTTTCAATATTGACGTTGTTGTTGAATTTGATGGTGTTATCAATGGTTTATTTTGAAATTTTTTGTTTTTTTCAAAGTTGGGGTTGTTACTGAATGTATTTGTGTTATCACTTTTTATTTTGTTGAATTTTTTTGTACTTTTAAACGTTGAGGTTGATTTTGAATGTTTTGGTGTTTTTCATTGTTGAGGTTGTTGTTGAATTTGTTGGCGTTTTTCAATGTTGAGGTTGTTGTTGAATTTGTTGGCGTTTTTCAATGTTAAGCTTGTTGTTGCATTTGTTGGTGTTTTTCAATGGTGAGGTTTTTGTTGAATGTGTTGGTGTTTTCATTGTTGAGGTTGTTGTTAAATTTGATGTTATTTTTCAAGGTTGAGTCTGTTGTTGAATTTGTTGGTGTTATCAATGTTCTTTTTTCAACTTTTTTGTACTTTTAGAAGTTGATGTTGTTGTTGAATTTGTTGGTGATTTTCGATATTGACGTTGTTGTTGAATTTGATGGTGTTATCAATGGTTTTTTTTTAACTTTTTTGTGTTGTTCAAAGTTGACGTTGCTGAAATTATTGGTGTTATCAATTATTTATTTTGTTGAACTTTTATGTATTTTTAAAAGTTGAGGTTGATTTTGAATTTGTTGGTGTTTTTCATTATTGAGGTTGTTGTTGAATTTTTAGGTGATTTTAAATGTTGAGGTTGTTGTTGAATTGTACAGTGTCATCAATGTTTATTTTGTTGACCTTGTTTGTTTTTTTAAAAGTTGTGGTTGTTGTTGAATTTATTCGTGTTATCACTGTTCATTCTGTTGAACTTTTTGTACTTTTTAATGTTGATGTTGTTGATGAATTTGTTGGTGTTATCAATTATTTCTTGAACTTATTTGTGTTTTTCAAAGATGAGGTTGATGCTGAATTTCGTGGTGATATTCAATGTTGAGGTTGTTGAATTTGTCACTGATTTTCAATATTGAGGTTGTTGTTAAGTTTGTTGTGTTATCAACGTTTATTTTGTTGAACTTTTTTGTACTTTTAAAAGTTTCGTTTGTTGTTGAATTTGTTGGGATTTTCATTATTGAGGTTGTTGTTGAAATTGTCGGAGTTTTTCAATGTTGAGGTTGTTGTTGAAATTGCTGTTGTTTTTCAATGTTGAGGTTGTTGTTGAAATTGTTGTTGTTATCAATGGTTTTTTTTTAAACTTTTTTGTGTTTTTCAAAGATGATGTTGTTGCTGAATTTATTGGTGATATTCAGTGTTGATGTTGTTGTTGAATTTGTTGGCATTTGTCAATGTTGAGGTTGTTGTTTTAAAATTTTGGTGTTTTTCATTGTTGAGGTTGTTGTTGAATTTGTTGGTGTTATCAAAGTTTTTTTTTAACTTTTTGGTGTTTTTCAAATTTAAGGTTGTTGCTGTATTTGTTGGTAATATTCAGTGTTGAGGTTGTTGTTGAATTTGTTGGCGTTTTTCAATGTTGAGGACGTTGAATTTGTTGGTGATTATCAATATTGAAGTTGTTGTTGAACTTGTTGTTGTTATCAATGGTTTCTTTTGATCTTTTTTGTGTTTTTCAAAGTTGAGGTTGTTGCTGAATTTATTGGTGTTATCACTGTTTATTTTGTTGAACTTTTTTGTACTTTTAAAAGTTGAGGTTGATTTTGAATGTTTTGGTGTTTTTCATTGTTGAGGTTATGGTTGAATTTGTTGGCGTTTTTCAATGTTGAGGTTGTTGTTGAATATGTTGGCGAATTTCAATGTTGCGGTTTTTGTTGAATTTGTTGGTGTTTTTCCATGGTGAGGTTTTTGTTGAATTTTTTGGTGTTTTCTTTGTTGAGGTTGTTGTTGAATTTGTTGTTGTTATCAATGTTCTTTTTTCAACTATTTTGTAGTTTAAACGTTGAGGTTGATTTTGAATGTTTTGGTGTTTTTCATTGTTGAGGTTATTGTTGAATTTGTTGCCGTTTTTCAATGTTGAGGTTGTTGTTGAATTTGTTGGCATTTTTCAATGTTGAGGACGTTGAATTTGTTGGTGATTATCAATATTGAAGTTGTTGTTGAATTTGTTGATGTTATCAATGGTTTCTTTTGATATTTTTTGTGTTTTTCAAAGTTGAGGTTGTTGCTGAATTTATTGGTGTTATCACTGTTTATTTTGTTGAACTTTTTTGTACTTTTAAAAGTCGAGGTTGATTTTGAATGTTTTGGCGTTTCTCACTGTTGAGGTTATTGTTGAATTTGTTGGCGTTTTTCAATCTTGAGGTTGTTGTTGAATTTGTTGGTGTTTTTCAATGTTGAGGTTGTTGTTGAATTTGTTGGTGTGTTTCAATGGTGAGGTTGTTGTGGAATTTGTTGGTCATTTTCAATATTGAGGTTGTTGTTGAATTTGTTGGTGATTTTCAATATTGACATTGTTTTTGAATTTGTTGGTGATATCAATGGTTTTGTTGGAACTTTTTTGTGTTGTTCAAAGTTGAGGTTGTTGCTGAACTTATAGGTGTTATCAATGTTTATTTTGTTGAACTTTTATGTACTTTTAAAAGTTGAAGTTGATTTTGAATTTGTTGGTGTTTTTCATTGTTGAGGTTGTTGTTGAATTTGTTGGTGTTTTTCATTGTTGACTTTCTTGTTGAATTTGTTGGTGTTATCAATGTTCTTTTTTCAACTTTTTTGTACTTTTAAAAGATGAGGTTGTTGTTGAATTTGTTGGTGTTTTCAATGTTTTTTTTGTTGAACTTGTTTGTATTTTTAAAAGTTGAGGTTGTTGTTGAATTTGTTGGTCTTTTTCAAAGTTGAGGCCGTTGAATTTGTTGGTGATTTTCAATATTGAGGTTGTTGTTGAATTTGTTGGTGTTATCAATGGTGTTTTTAGAACTTGTTTGTGTTTTTGAAAGGTGAGGTTTTTGCTGAATTTGTTGGTGCTATTCAGTGTTGATGTTGTTGTTGAATTTGTTGGTGTTATCAATGGTTTTTTTTATATCTTTTTTGTGTTTTTCAAGGTTGAGGTTGTTGCTGAATTTATTGGTGTTATCACTGTTTATTTTGATGAACTTTTTTGTACTTTTAAAAGTTGAGGTTCATTTTGAATGTTTTGATGTTTTTCATTGTTGAGCTTATTGTTAAATTTGTTGGCGTTATCCAATGTTGAGGTTGTTGTTGAATTTGTTGGTGTTTCTCAATGGTGATGCTTTTGTTGAATTATTTGGTGTTTTCATTGTTGAGGTTGTTGTTAAATTTGTTGTTAATTTTCAATGTTGAGGTTGTTGTTGAATTTGTTGCTGTTTTTCAATGATGAGGTTGTTGTTGAATTTGCTGGTGATTTTCAATATTGAGGTTGTTGTTGAATTTGCTGGTGTTTTTCAATGTTGATTTTGTAGAATTTGTTGGTGATTTTCAAAATTGACGTTGTTTTTGAATTTGTTGGTGATATCAATGGTTTTGTTGGAACTTTTTTGTGTTGTTCAAAGTTGAGGTTGTTCCTGAGATTATTGGTGTTATCAAAGTTTATATTGTTGAACTTTTTTGTACTTTTAAAAGTTGAAGTAGATTTTGAATTTGTTGGTGTTTTTCATTGGTGAGGTTGTTGTTGAATTTGTTGGCGTTTTTCAATGTTGATGTTGTTGTTGAATATGTTGGCGAATTTCAATGTTGAGGTTGTTGTTGAATTTGTTGGTGTTTTTCAATGGTGAGGTTTTTTTTGAAATTTTTGGTGTTTTCATTGTTGAGGTTGTTGTTAAATTTGTTGTTGTTATCAATGTTCTTTTTTCAACTTTTTTGTACTTTAAACGTTGAGGTTGATTTTGAATGTTTTGGTGTTTTTCATTGTTGAGGTTATTGTTGAATTTGTTGTCGTTTTTCAATGTTGAGGTTGTTGTTGAATTTGTTGGCGTTTTCCAATGTTGAGGACGTTGAATTTGTTGGTGATTATCAATATTGAAGTTGTTGTTGAATTTGTTGATGTTATCAATGATATTTGATATTTTTTGTGTTTTTCAAAGTTGAGGTTGTTGCTGAATTTATTGGTGTTATCACTGTTTATTTTGTTGAACTTTTTTGTACTTTTAAAAGTCGAGGTTGATTTTGAATGTTTTGGCGTTTCTCACTGTTGAGGTTATTGTTGAATTTGTTGGTGTTTTTCATTGTTGAGGTTGTTGTTGAATTTGTTGGTGTTTTTCATTGTTGACTTTCTTGTTGAATTTGTTGGTGTTATCAATGTTCTTTTTTCAACTTTTTTGTACTTTTAAAAGATGAGGTTGTTGTTGAATTTGTTGGTCTTTTTCAAAGTTGAGGCCGTTGAATTTGTTGGTGATTTTCAATATTGAGGTTGTTGTTGAATTTGTTGGTGTTATCAATGGTGTTTTTAGAACTTGTTTGTGTTTTTGAAAGGTGAGGTTTTTGCTGAATTTGTTGGTGCTATTCAGTGTTGATGTTGTTGTTGAATTTGTTGGTGTTATCACTGTTTATTTTGATGAACTTTTTTGTACTTTTAAAAGTTGAGGTTCATTTTGAATGTTTTGATGTTTTTCATTGTTGAGCTTATTGTTAAATTTGTTGGCGTTTTCCAATGTTGAGGTTGTTGTTGAATTTGTTGGTGTTTCTCAATGGTGATGCTTCTGTTGAATTTTTTGGTGTTTTCATTGTTGAGGTTGTTGTTAAATTTGTTGTTGATTTTCAATGTTGAGGTTGTTGTTGAATTTGTTGCTGTTTTTCAATGATGAGGTTGTTGTTGAATTTGCTGGTGATTTTCAATATTGAGGTTGTTGTTGAATTTGCTGGTGTTTTTCAATGTTGATTTTGTAGAATTTGTTGGTGATTTTCAATATTGACGTTGTTGTTGAATTTGTTGGTGATATCAATGGTTTTTTTGGCACTTTTTTGTGTTGTTCAAAGTTGAGGTTGTTGCTGAGATTATTGGTGTTATCAATGTTTATTTTGTTGAACTTTTTTGTACTTTTAAAAGTTGAAGTAGATTTTGAATTTGTTGGTGTTTTTCATTGTTGAGGTTGTTGTTGAATTTGTTGGCATTTTTCAATGTTGAGGTTGTTATTGAATTTTTTGGTGTTTTCATTGTTGAGGTTGTTGTTGAATTTGTTGGCATTTTTCAATGTTGAGGTTGTTATTGAATTTTTTGGTGTTTTCATTGTTGAGGTTGTTGTTAAATTTGTTGTTGTTTTTCAATGATGAGGTTGTTGTGGAATTTGTTGGTGTTATCAATGTTCTTTTTTCAACTTTTTTGTACTTTTATAAGTTGAGGTTGTTGTTGAATTTGTTGGTGTTTTTCAATGATGAGGATGTTGTTGAATTTGTTGGTGATTTTAAATATTGAGTTTGTTGTTGAATTTATTGGTGTTATGAATGTTTTTTTTTAACTTTTTTGTGTTTTTCAAAATTGAATTTGTTGCTGAATTTGTTGGTGCTATTCAGTGTTGATGTTGTTGTTGAATTTGTTGGTGTTATCAATGGTTTTTTTATAACTTTTTTGTGTTTTTCAAGGTTGAGTTTGTTGTTGAATTTATTGGTGTTATGAATGTTTTTTTTTTAACCTTTTTGTGTTTTTCAAAATTGAATTTGTTGCTGAATTTGTTGGTGACATTCAGTGTTGAGGTTGGTGAATTTGTTGGTGATTTTCAATATTGAGGTTGTTGTTGAATTTGTTGTTGTTATCAATGGTTTTTTTTTGTACTTTTTTGTGTTTTTCAAAGTTGATGTTGTTGCTGAAATTATTGGTGTTATCACTGTTTATTTTGTTGAACTTGTTTGTACTGTTAAAAGTTCAAGTTGATTTTAAATGTTTTGGTGTATTTCATTGTTGAGGTTGTTATTGAATTTGTTCATGTTAACAAAGTTCTATTCTGCACTTTTTTGTCCTTTTAAAAGTTGAGGTTGTTGTTGAATTTGTTGGTGTTTTTCAACAATGAGGTTGTTGTTGAATTTGTTGGTGATTTTCAATATTGAGTTTGTTTTTGAATTTGCTTTTGTTATCAACGTTTTTTTGTTGGTGATTTTCAGTGTTGAGGTTGCTAAATTTGTTAGTGATTTGAAATGTTGAGGTTGTTGTTAAATTGGATAGTGTCATCAAAGTTTTTTTTGTTGAACTTGTTTGTATTATTAAAAGTTGTGGTTATTGTTGAATTTATTGGTGTTATCAATGTTAATTTTGTTGAACTTTTTTGTACTTTTAAATGTTGAGGTTCTTGTTTAATTTGTTGGTGTTTTTCAAAGATGAGGTTGTTGTTGAATTTGTTGTTGTGATCAAGTTATTTTTTGAACTTTTTTCTATTTTTGAAAGATGAGGTTGTTGAATTTGTTGGTGTTTTTCAATGTTGAGGTTGTTTTTGAATTTATTGGTGTTTTTCAATATTGATGTTGTTGAAATTGTTGGTGATTTTCAAAATTGTGCTTGTTGTTGAATATTTGTTGAACTTGTTTGTATTTTTAAAAGTTGAGGTTGTTGTTGAATTTGTGGTGTTTTTCAATATTTAGGTTGTTGTTGAATTTGTTGGCGTTATCAATGTTTTTTTAAACTTTTTGGTGTTTTTCAAATTTAAGGTTGTTGCTGAAATTATTGGTGATATTCAGTGTTGATGTTGTTGTTGAATTTGTTGGCATTTTTCAATGTTGAGATTGTTGTTTTAAATTTTTGGTGTTTTTCATTGTTGAGGTTGTTGTTGAATTTGTTGGTGTTTTTCAATATTTAGGTTATTGTTGAATTTGTTGGTGTTATCAATGTTTTATTTTAACTTTTTGGTGTTTTTCAAAATTTAAGGTTGTTGCTGTATTTGTTGGTGATATTCCGTGTTGAGGTTGTTGTTGAATTTGTTGGTGATTATCAATATTGAAGTTGTTGTTGAATTTGTTGGTGTTATCACTGTTTATTTTGTTGAACTTTTTTGTACTTTTAAAAGTTGAGGTTGATTTTGAATGTTTTGGTGTTTTTCATTGTTGAGGTTATGGTTGAATTTGTTGGCGTTTTTCAATGTTGAGGTTGTTGTTGAATATGTTGGCGAATTTCAATGTTGTGGTTGTTGTTGAATTTGTTGGTGTTTTTCAATGGTGAGGTTTTTGTTGAATTTTTTGGTGTTTTCATTGTTGAGGTTGTTGTTAAATTTGTTGTTGTTATCAATGTTCTTTTTTCAACTTTTTTGTACTTTAAACGTTGAGGTTGATTTTGAATGTTTTGGTGTTTTTCATTGTTGAGGTTATTGTTGAATTTGTTGCCGTTTTTCAATGTTGAGGTTGTTGTTGAATTTGTTGGCGTTTTCCAATGTTGAGGACGTTGAATTTGTTGGTGATTATCAATATTGAAGTTGTTGTTGAATTTGTTGATGTTATCAATGGTTTCTTTTGATTTTTTTGTGTTTTTCAAAGTTGAGGTTGTTGCTGAATTTATTGGTGTTATCACTGTTTATTTTTTTGATCTTTTTTGTACCTTTAAAAGTTGAGGTTGATATTGAATGTTTTGGTGTTTCTCACTGTTGAGGTTATGGTTGAATTTGTTGGCGTTTTTCAATGTTGAGGTTGTTGTTGAATTTGTTGGTGTTTTTCAATGTTGAGGTTGTTGTTGAATTTGTTGGTGTGTTTCAATGGTGAGGTTGTTGTGGAATTTGTTGGTCATTTTCAATATTGAGGTTGTTGTTGAATTTGTTGGTGATTTTCAAAATTGACATTGTTTTTGAATTTGTTGGTGATATCAATGGTTTTGTTGGAACTTTTTTGTGTTGTTCAAAGTTGAGGTTGTTGCTGAACTTATAGGTGTTATCAATGTTTATTTTGTTGAACTTTTATGTACTTTTAAAAGTTGAAGTTGATTTTGAATTTGTTGGTGTTTTTCATTGTTGAGGTTGTTGTTGAATTTGTTGGTGTTTTTCATTGTTGACTTTCTTGTTGAATTTGTTGGTGTTATCAATGTTCTTTTTTCAACTTTTTTGTACTTTTAAAAGATGAGGTTGTTGTTGAATTTGTTGGTGTTTTCAATGTTTTTTTTGTTGAACTTGTTTGTATTTTTAAAAGTTGAGGTTGTTGTTGAATTTGTTGGTCTTTTTCAAAGTTGAGGCCGTTGAATTTGTTGGTGATTTTCAATATTGAGGTTGTTGTTGAATTTGTTGGTGTTATCAATGGTGTTTTTAGAACTTGTTTGTGTTTTTGAAAGGTGAGGTTTTTGCTGAATTTGTTGGTGCTATTCAGTGTTGATGTTGTTGTTGAATTTGTTGGTGTTATCAATGGTTTTTTTATATCTTTTTTGTGTTTTTCAAGGTTGAGGTTGTTGCTGAATTTATTGGTGTTATCACTGTTTATTTTGATGAACTTTTTTGTACTTTTAAAAGTTGAGGTTCATTTTGAATGTTTTGATGTTTTTCATTGTTGAGCTTATTGTTAAATTTGTTGGCGTTTTCCAATGTTGAGGTTGTTGTTGAATTTGTTGGTGTTTCTCAATGGTGATGCTTTTGTTGAATTTTTTGGTGTTTTCATTGTTGAGGTTGTTGTTAAATTTGTTGTTGATTTTCAATGTTGAGGTTGTTATTGAATTTGTTGCTGTTTTTCAATGATGAGGTTGTTGTTGAATTTGCTGGTGATTTTCAATATTGAGGTTGTTGTTGAATTTGCTGGTGTTTTTCAATGTTGATTTTGTAGAATTTGTTGGTGATTTTCAATATTGACGTTGTTGTTGAATTTGTTGGTGATATCAATGGTTTTTTTGGCACTTTTTTGTGTTGTTCAAAGTTGAGGTTGTTGCTGAGATTATTGGTGTTATCAATGTTTATTTTGTTGAACTTTTTTGTACTTTTAAAAGTTGAAGTAGATTTTGAATTTGTTGGTGTTTTTCATTGTTGAGGTTGTTGTTGAATTTGTTGGCATTTTTCAATGTTGAGGACGTTGAATTTGTTGGTGATTATCAATATTGACGTTGTTGTTGAATTTGTTGGTGTTATCAATGGTTTCTTTTGATCTTTTTTTTTGTTTTTCAAAGTTGAGGTTGTTGCTGAATTTATTGGTGTTATCACTGTTTATTTTGTTGAACTTTTTTGTACTTTTAAAAGTTGAGGTTGATTTTGAATGTTTTGGTGTTTTTCATTGTTGAGGTTATGGTTGAATTTGTTGGCGTTTTTCAATGTTGAGGTTGTTGTTGAATATGTTGGCGAATTTCAATGTTGTGGTTGTTGTTGAATTTGTTGGTGTTTTTCAATGGTGAGGTTTTTGTTGAATTTTTTGGTGTTTTCATTGTTGAGGTTGTTGTTAAATTTATTGTTGTTATCAATGTTCTTTTTTCAACTTTTTTGTACTTTAAACGTTGAGGTTGATTTTGAATGTTTTGGTGTTTTTCATTGTTGAGGTTATTGTTGAATTTGTTGCCGTTTTTCAATGTTGAGGTTGTTGTTGAATTTGTTGGCGTTTTTCAATGTTGAGGACGTTGAATTTGTTGGTGATTATCAATATTGAAGTTGTTGTTGAATTTGTTGATGTTATCAATGGTTTCTTTTGATATTTTTTGTGTTTTTCAAAGTTGAGGTTGTTGCTGAATTTATTGGTGTTATCAGTGTTTATTTTGCTGATCTTTTTTGTACTTTTAAAAGTTGAGGTTGATTTTGAATGTTTTGGTGTTTCTCACTGTTGAGGTTATTGTTGAATTTGTTGGCGTTATTCAATGTTGAGGTTGTTGTTGAATTTGTTGGCATTTTTCAATGTTGAGGACGTTGAATTTGTTGGTGATTATCAATATTGAAGTTGTTGTTGAATTTGTTGATGTTATCAATGGTTTCTTTTGATATTTTTTGTGTTTTTCAAAGTTGAGGTTGTTGCTGAATTTATTGGTGTTATCACTGTTTATTTTGTTGAAATTTTTTGTACTTTTAAAAGTTGAAGTTGATTTTGAATTTGTTGGTGTTTTTCATTGTTGAGGTTGTTGTTGAACTTGTTGGTGTTTTTCATTGTTGACTTTCTTGTTGAATTTGTTGGTGTTATCAATGTTCTTTTTTTAACTTTTTTGTACTTTTAAATGATGAGGTTGTTGTTGAATTTGTTGGTGTTTTCAATGTTTTTTTTGTTGAACTTGTTTGTATTTTTAAAAGTTGAGGTTGTTGTTGAATTTGTTGGTCTTTTTCAATGTTGAGGCCGTTGAATTTGTTGGTGATTTTCAATATTGAGGTTGTTGTTGAATTTGTTGGTGTTATCAATGGTGTTTTTAGAACTTGTTTGTGTTTTTGAAAGGTGAGGTTTTTGCTGAATTTGTTGGTGCTATTCAGTGTTGATGTTGTTGTTGAATTTGTTGGTGTTATCAATGGTTTTTTTATATCTTTTTTGTGTTTTTCAAGGTTGAGGTTGTTGCTGAATTTATTGGTGTTATCACTGTTTATTTTGATGAACTTTTTTGTACTTTTAAAAGTTGAGGTTCATTTTGAATGTTTTGATGTTTTTCATTGTTGAGCTTATTGTTAAATTTGTTGGCGTTTTCCAATGTTGAGGTTGTTGTTGAATTTGTTGGTGTTTCTCAATGGTGATGCTTTTGTTGAATTTTTTGGTGTTTTCATTGTTGAGGTTGTTGTTAAATTTGTTGTTGATTTTCAATGTTGAGGTTGTTGTTGAATTTGTTGCTGTTTTTCAATGATGAGGTTGTTGTTGAATTTGCTGGTGATTTTCAATATTGAGGTTGTTGTTGAATTTGCTGGTGTTTTTCAATGTTGATTTTGTAGAATTTGTTGGTGATTTTCAATATTGACGTTGTTGTTGAATTTGTTGGTGATATCAATGGTTTTTTTGGCACTTTTTTGTGTTGTTCAAAGTTGAGGTTGTTGCTGAGATTATTGGTGTTATCAATGTTTATTTTGTTGAACTTTTTTGTACTTTTAAAAGTTGAAGTAGATTTTGAATTTGTTGGTGTTTTTCACTGTTGAGGTTGTTGTTGAATTTGTTGGCATTTTTCAATGTTGAGGTTGTTATTGAATTTTTTGGTGTTTTCATTGTTGAGGTTGTTGTTAAATTTGTTGTTGATTTTCAATGTTGAGGTTGTTGTTGAATTTGTTGCTGTTTTTCAATGATGAGGTTGTTGTTGAATTTGCTGGTGATTATCAATATTGAGGTTGTTGTTGAATTTGCTGGTGTTTTTCAATGTTGATTTTGTAGAATTTGTTGGTGATTTTCAATATTGACGTTGTTGTTGAATTTGTTGGTGATATCAATGGTTTTTTTGGCACTTTTTTGTGTTGTTCAAAGTTGAGGTTGTTGCTGAGATTATTGGTGTTATCAATGTTTATTTTGTTGAACTTTTTTGTACTTTTAATAGTTGAAGTAGATTTTGAATTTGTTGGTGTTTTTCACTGTTGAGGTTGTTGTTGAATTTGTTGGCATTTTTCAATGTTGAGGTTGTTATTGAATTTTTTGGTGTTTTCATTGTTGAGGTTGTTGTTAAATTTGTTGTTGTTTTTCAATGATGAGGTTGTTGTGGAATTTGTTGGTGTTATCAATGTTCTTTTTTCAACTTTTTTGTACTTTTATAAGTTGAGGTTGTTGTTGAATTTGTTGGTGTTTTTCAATGATGAGGATGTTGTTGAATTTGTTGGTGATTTTAAATATTGAGTTTGTTGTTGAATTTATTGGTGTTATGAATGTTTTTTTTTTAACTTTTTTGTGTTTTTCAAAATTGAATTTGTTGCTGAATTTGTTGGTGACATTCAGTGTTGAGGTTGGTGAATTTGTTGGTGAATTTCAATATTGAGGTTGTTGGTGAATTTATTGTTGTTATCAATGTTTTTTTTTGTATTTCTTTGTGTTTTTCAAAGTTGATGTTGTTGCTGAAATTATTGGTGTTATTACTGTTTATTTTGTTGAACTTGTTTGTACTGTTAAAAGTTCAAGTTGATTTTAAATGTTTTGGTGTATTTCATTGTTGAGGTTGTTATTGAATTTGTTCATGTTAACAAAATTCTATTCTGTACTTTTTTGTCCTTTTAAAAGTTGAGGTTGTTGTTGAATTTGTTGGTGTTTTTCAACAATGAGGTTGTTGTTGAATTTGTTGGTGATTTTCAATATTGAGTTTGTTTTTGAATTTGCTTTTGTTATCAACGTTTTTTTGTTGGTGATTTTCAGTGTTGAGGTTGCTAAATTTGTTAGTGATTTGAAATGTTGAGGTTGTTGTTAAATTGGATAGTGTCATCAAAGTTTTTTTTGTTGAACTTGTTTGTATTATTAAAAGTTGTGGTTATTGTTGAATTTATTGGTGTTATCAATGTTAATTTTGTTGAACTTTTTTGTACTTTTAAATGTTGAGGTTCTTGTTTAATTTGTTGGTGTTATTCAAAGATGAGATCGTTGTTGAATCTGTTGTTGTGATCAAGTTATTTTTTGAACTTTTTTCTATTTTTGAAAGTTGAGGTTGTTGAATTTGTTGGTGTTTTTCAATGTTGAGGTTGTTTTTGAATTTATTGGTGTTTTTCAATATTGATGTTGTTGAAATTGTTGGTGATTTTCAAAATTGTGCTTGTTGTTGAATATTTGTTGAACTTGTTTGTATTTTTAAAAGTTGAGGTTGTTGTTGAATTTGTGGTGTTTTTCAATATTTAGGTTGTTGTTGAATTTGTTGGCGTTATCAATGTTTTTTTAAACTTTTTGGTGTTTTTCAAATTTAAGGTTGTTGCTGAAATTATTGGTGATATTCAGTGTTGATGTTGTTGTTGAATTTTTTGGCATTTTTCAATGTTGAGATTGTTGTTTTAAATTTTTGGTGTTTTTCATTGTTGAGGTTGTTGTTGAATTTGTTGGTGTTTTTCAATATTTAGGTTATTGTTGAATTTGTTGGCGTTATCAATGTTTTATTTTAACTTTTTGGTGTTTTTCAAATTTAAGGTTGTTGCTGTATTTGTTGGTGATATTCAGTGTTGAGGTTGTTGTTGAATTTGTTGGTGATTATCAATATTGAAGTTGTTGTTGAATTTGTTGGTGTTATCAATGGTTTCTTTTGATCTTTTTTGTGTTTTTCAAAGTTGAGGTTGTTGCTGAATTTATTGGTGTTATCACTGTTTATTTTGTTGAACTTTTTTGTACTTTTAAAAGTTGAGGTTGATTTTGAATGTTTTGGTGTTTTTCATTGTTGAGGTTATGGTTGAATTTGTTGGCGTTTTTCAATGTTGAGGTTGTTGTTGAATATGTTGGCGAATTTCAATGTTGTGGTTGTTGTTGAATTTGTTGGTGTTTTTCAATGGTGAGGTTTTTGTTGAATTTTTTGGTGTTTTCATTGTTGAGGTTGTTGTTAAATTTATTGTTGTTATCAATGTTCTTTTTTCAACTTTTTTGTACTTTAAACGTTGAGGTTGATTTTGAATGTTTTGGTGTTTTTCATTGTTGAGGTTATTGTTGAATTTGTTGCCGTTTTTCAATGTTGAGGTTGTTGTTGAATTTGTTGGCGTTTTTCAATGTTGAGGACGTTGAATTTGTTGGTGATTATCAATATTGAAGTTGTTGTTGAATTTGTTGATGTTATCAATGGTTTCTTTTGATATTTTTTGTGTTTTTCAAAGTTGAGGTTGTTGCTGAATTTATTGGTGTTATCACTGTTTATTTTGTTGATCTTTTATATACTTTTAAAAGTTGAGGTTGATTTTGAATGTTTTGGTGTTTCTCACTGTTGAGGTTATTATTGAATTTGTTGGCGTTTTTCAATCTTGAGATTGTTGTTGAATTTGTTGGTGTTTTTCAATGTTGAGGCTGTTGTTGAAGTTGTTGGTGTGTTTCAATGGTGAGGTTGTTGTGGAATTTGTTGGTCATTTTCAATATTGAGGTTGTTGTTGAATTTGTTGGTGATTTTCAATATTGACATTGTTTTTGAATTTGTTGGTGATATCAATGGTTTTGTTGGAACTTTTTTGTGTTGTTCAAAGTTGAGGTTGTTGCTGAAATTATAGGTGTTATCAATGTTTATTTTGTTGAACTTTTATGTACTTTTAAAAGTTGAAATTGATTTTGAATTTGTTGGTGTTTTTCATTGTTGAGGTTGTTGTTGAATTTGTTGGTGTTTTTCATTGTTGACTTTCTTGTTGAATTTGTTGGTGTTATCAATGTTCTTTTTTCAACTTTTTTGTACTTTTAAAAGATGAGGTTGTTGTTGAATTTGTTGGTGTTTTCAATGTTTTTTTTGTTGTACTTGTTTGTATTTTTAAAAGTTGAGGTTGTTGTTGAATTTGTTGGTCTTTTTCAAAGTTGAGGCCGTTGAATTTGTTGGTGATTTTCAATATTGAGTTTGTTGTTGAATTTGTTGGTGTTATCAATGGTGTTTTTAGAACTTGTTTGTGTTTTTGAAAGGTGAGCTTTTTGCTGAATTTGTTGGTGCTATTCAGTGTTGATGTTGTTGTTGAATTTGTTGGTGTTATCAATGGTTTTTTTATATCTTTTTTGTGTTTTTCAAGGTTGAGGTTGTTGCTGAATTTACTGGTGTTATCACTGTTTATTTTGATGAACTTTTTTGTACTTTTAAAAGTTGAGGTTCATTTTGAATGTTTTGATGTTTTTCATTGTTGAGCTTATTGTTAAATTTGTTGGCGTTTTCCAATGTTGAGGTTGTTGTTGAATTTGTTGGTGTTTCTCAATGGTGATGCTTTTGTTGAATTTTTTGGTGTTTTCATTGTTGAGGTTGTTGTTAAATTTGTTGTTGATTTTCAATGTTGAGGTTGTTGTTGAATTTGTTGCTGTTTTTCAATGATGAGGTTGTTGTTGAATTTGCTGGTGATTTTCAATATTGAGGTTGTTGTTGAATTTGCTGGTGTTTTTCAATGTTGATTTTGTAGAATTTGTTGGTGATTTTCAATATTGACGTTGTTGTTGAATTTGTTGGTGATATCAATGGTTTTTTTGGCACTTTTTTGTGTTGTTCAAAGTTGAGATTGTTGCTGAGATTATTGTTGTTATCAATGTTTATTTTGTTGAACTTTTTTGTACATTTAAAAGTTGAAGTAGATTTTGAATTTGTTGGTGTTTTTCATTGTTGAGGTTGCTGTTAAATTTGTTGTTGTTTTTCAATGATGACATTGTTGTGGAATTTGTTGGTGTTATCAATGTTCTTTTTTCAACTTTTTTGTACTTTTATAAGTTGAGGTGATTGTTGAATTTGTTGGTGTTTTTCAATGATGCGGATGTTGTTGAATTTGTTGGTGATTTTAAATATTGAGTTTGTTGTTGAATTTATTGGTGTTATGAATGTTTTTTTTTTTAACTTTTTTGTGTTTTTCAAAATTGAATTTGTTGCTGAATTTGTTGGTGACATTCAGTGTTGAGGTTGGTGAATTTGTTGGTGATTTTCAATATTGAGGTTGTTGTTGAATTTGTTGTTGTTTTTCAATGATGAGGTTGTTGTTAAATTTGTTGGTGTTATCAATGTTCTTTTTTCAACTTTTTTGTACTTTTATAAGTTGAGGTTGTTGTGGAATTTGTTGGTCTTTTTCAATGATGAGGAAGTTGTTGAATTTGTTGGTGATTTTAAATATTGAGTTTGTTGTTGAATTTATTGGTGTTATGAATGTTTTTTTTTAACTTTTTTGTGTTTTTCAAAATTGAATTTGTTGCTGAATTTGTTGGTGACATTCAGTGTTGAGGTTGGTGAATTTGTTGGTGATTTTCAATATTGAGGTTGTTGTTGAATTTGTTGTTGTTATCAATGGTTTTTTTTTGTACTTTTTTGTGTTTTTCAAAGTTGATGTTGTTGCTGAAATTATTGGTGTTATTACTGTTTATTTTGTTGAACTTGTTTGTACTGTTAAAAGTTCAAGTTGATTTTAAATGTTTTGGTGTATTTCATTGTTGAGGTTGTTATTGAATTTGTTCATGTTAACAAAATTCTATTCTGTACTTTTTTGTCCTTTTAAAAGTTGAGGTTGTTGTTGAATTTGTTGGTGTTTTTCAACAATGAGGTTGTTGTTGAATTTGTTGGTGATTTTCAATATTGAGTTTGTTTTTGAATTTGCTTTTGTTATCAACGTTTTTTTGTTGGTGATTTTCAGTGTTGAGGTTGCTAAATTTGTTAGTGATTTGAAATGTTGAGGTTGTTGTTAAATTGGATAGTGTCATCAAAGTTTTTTTTGTTGAACTTGTTTGTATTATTAAAAGTTGTGGTTATTGTTGAATTTATTGGTGTTATCAATGTTAATTTTGTTGAACTTTTTTGTACTTTTAAATGTTGAGGTTCTTGTTTAATTTGTTGGTGTTTTTCAAAGATGAGGTCGTTGTTGAATTTGTTGTTGTGATCAAGTTATTTTTTGAACTTTTTTCTATTTTTGAAAGATGAGGTTGTTGAATTTGTTGGTGTTTTTCAATGTTGAGGTTGTTTTTGAATTTGTTGGTGTTATCAATGTTTTATTTTAACTTTTTGGTGTTTTTCAAATTTAAGGTTGTTGCTGTATTTGTTGGTGATATTCAGTGTTGAGGTTGTTGTTGAATTTGTTGGTGATTATCAATATTGAAGTTGTTGTTAAATTTGTTGGTGTTATCACTGTTTATTTTGTTGAACTTTTTTGTACTTTTAAAAGTTGAGGTTGATTTTGAATGTTTTGGTGTTTTTCATTGTTGAGGTTATGGTTGAATTTGTTGGCGTTTTTCAATGTTGAGGTTGTTGTTGAATATGTTGGCGAATTTCAATGTTGTGGTTGTTGTTGAATTTGTTGGTGTTTTTCAATGGTGAGGTTTTTGTTGAATTTTTTGGTGTTTTCATTGTTGAGGTTGTTGTTAAATTTATTGTTGTTATCAATGTTCTTTTTTCAACTTTTTTGTACTTTAAACGTTGAGGTTGATTTTGAATGTTTTGGTGTTTTTCATTGTTGAGGTTATTGTTGAATTTGTTGCCGTTTTTCAATGTTGAGGTTGTTGTTGAATTTGTTGGCGTTTTTCAATGTTGAGGACGTTGAATTTGTTGGTGATTATCAATATTGAAGTTGTTGTTGAATTTGTTGATGTTATCAATGGTTTCTTTTGATATTTTTTGTGTTTTTCAAAGTTGAGGTTGTTGCTGAATTTATTGGTGTTATCAGTGTTTATTTTGTTGATCTTTTTTGTACTTTTAAAAGTTGAGGTTGATTTTGAATGTTTTGGTGTTTCTCACTGTTGAGGTTATTGTTGAATTTGTTGGCGTTTTTCAATCTTGAGGTTGTTGTTGAATTTGTTGGCGTTTTTCAATGTTGAGGACGTTGAATTTGTTGGTGATTATCAATATTGAAGTTGTTGTTGAATTTGTTGATGTTATCAATGGTTTCTTTTGATATTTTTTGTGTTTTTCAAAGTTGAGGTTGTTGCTGAATTTATTGGTGTTATCATTGTTTATTTTGTTGAACTTTTTTGTACTTTTAAAAGTTGAGGTTGATTTTGAATGTTTTGGTGTTTCTCACTGTTGAGGTTATTGTTGAATTTGTTGGCGTTTTTCAATCTTGAGGTTGTTGTTGAATTTGTTGGTGTGTTTCAATGGTGAGGTTGTTGTGGAATTTGTTGGTCATTTTCAATATTGAGGTTGTTGTTGAATTTGTTGGTGATTTTCAATATTGACATTGTTTTTGAATTTGTTGGTGATATCAATGGTTTTGTTGGAACTTTTTTGTGTTGTTCAAAGTTGAGGTTGTTGCTGAAATTATAGGTGTTATCAATGTTTATTTTGTTGAACTTTTATGTACTTTTAAAAGTTGAAGTTGATTTTGAATTTGTTGGTGTTTTTCATTGTTGACTTTCTTGTTGAATTTGTTGGTGTTTTTCATTGTTGACTTTCTTGTTGAATTTGTTGGTGTTATCAATGTTCTTTTTTCAACTTTTTTGTACTTTTAAAAGATGAGGTTGTTGTTGAATTTGTTGGTGTTTTCAATGTTTTTTTTGTTGAACTTGTTTGTATTTTTAAAAGTTGAGGTTGTTGTTGAATTTGTTGGTCTTTTTCAAAGTTGAGGCCGTTGAATTTGTTGGTGATTTTCAATATTGAGGTTGTTGTTGAATTTGTTGGTGTTATCAATGGTGTTTTTAGAACTTGTTTGTGTTTTTGAAAGGTGAGGTTTTTGCTGAATTTGTTGGTGCTATTCAGTGTTGATGTTGTTGATGAATTTGTTGGTGTTATCAATGGTTTTTTTATATCTTTTTTGTGTTTTTCAAGGTTGAGGTTGTTGCTGAATTTATTGGTGTTATCACTGTTTATTTTGATGAACTTTTTTGTACTTTTAAAAGTTGAGGTTCATTTTGAATGTTTTGATGTTTTTCATTGTTGAGCTTATTGTTAAATTTGTTGGCGTTTTCCAATGATGAGGTTGTTGTTGAATTTGTTGGTGTTTCTCAATGGTGATGCTTTTGTTGAATTTTTTGGTGTTTCATTGTTGAGGTTGTTGTTAAATTTGTTGTTGATTTTCAATGTTGAGGTTGTTGTTGAATTTGTTGCTGTTTTTCAATGATGAGGTTGTTGTTGATTTGCTGGTGATTTTCAATATTGAGGTTGTTGTTGAATTTGCTGGTGTTTTTCAATGTTGATTTTGTAGAATTTGTTGGTGATTTTCAATATTGACGTTGTTGTTGAATTTGTTGGTGATATCAATGGTGTTTTTGGCACTTTTTTGTGTTGTTCAAAGTTGAGGTTGTTGCTGAGATTATTGGTGTTATCAATGTTTATTTTGTTGAACTTTTTTGTACTTTTAAAAGTTGAAGTAGATTTTGAATTTGTTGGTGTTTTTCATTGTTGAGGTTGTTGTTGAATTTGTTGGCATTTTTCAATGTTGAGGACGTTGAATTTGTTGGTGATTATCAATATTGACGTTGTTGTTGAATTTGTTGGTGTTATCAATGGTTTCTTTTGATCTTTTTTGTGTTTTTCAAAGTTGAGGTTGTTGCTGAATTTATTGGTGTTATCACTGTTTATTTTGTTGAACTTTTTTGTACTTTTAAAAGTTGAGGTTGATTTTGAATGTTTTGGTGTTTTTCATTGTTGAGGTTATGGTTGAATTTTTTGGCGTTTTTCAATGTTGAGGTTGTTGTTGAATATGTTGGCGAATTTCAATGTTGTGGTTGTTGTTGAATTTGTTGGTGTTTTTCAATGGTGAGGTTTTTGTTGAATTTTTTGGTGTTTTCATTGTTGAGGTTGTTGTTAAATTTGTTGTTGTTATCAATGTTCTTTTTTCAACTTTTTTGTACTTTAAACGTTGAGGTTGATTTTGAATGTTTTGGTGTTTTTCATTGTTGAGGTTATTGTTGAATTTGTTGCCGTTTTTCAATGTTGAGGTTGTTGTTGAATTTGTTGGCGTTTTTCAATGTTGAGGACGTTGAATTTGTTGGTGATTATCAATATTGAAGTTGTTGTTGAATTTGTTGATGTTATCAATGGTTTCTTTTGATATTTTTTGTGTTTTTCAAAGTTGAGGTTGTTGCTGAATTTATTGGTGTTATCAGTGTTTATTTTGTTGATCTTTTTTGTACTTTTAAAAGTTGAGGTTGATTTTGAATGTTTTGGTGTTTCTCACTGTTGAGGTTATTGTTGAATTTGTTGGCGTTTTGCAATGTTGAGGTTGTTGTTGAATTTGTTGGCGTTTTTAATTGTTGACTTTGTTGTTGAATTTGTTGGTGTTATCAATGTTCTTTTTTCAACTTTCTTGTACTTTTAAAAGAAGAGGTTGTTGTTGAATTTGTTGGTGTTTTCAATGTTTTTTTGTTGAACTTGTTTGTATTTTTAAAAGTTGAGGTTGTTGTTGAATTTGTTGGTGTTTTTCAAAGTTGAGTCCGTTGAATTTGTTGGTGATTTTCAATATTGGGGTTGTTATTTAATTTGTTGGTGTTATCAATGTTTTTTTTAGAACTTGTTTGTGTTTTTCAAAGTTGAGGTTGTTTCAGAATTTGTTGGTGCTATTCAGTGTTGATGTTGTTGTTGAATTTGTTGGCGTTTTTCATTGTTGACTTTCTTGTTGAATTTGTTGGTGCTATTCAGTGTTGATGTTGTTGTTGAATTTGTTGGCGTTTTTCAATGTTGAGTTCTTTGAATGTGTTTGTGATTATCAATATTGAAGTTGTTGTTGAATTTGTTGATGTTATCAATGGTTTCTTTTGATATTTTTTGTGTTTTTCAAAGTTGAGGTTGTTGCTGAATTTATTGGTGTTATCAGTGTTTATTTTGTTGATCTTTTTTGTACTTTTAAAAGTTGAGGTTGATTTTGAATGTTTTGGTGTTTCTCACTGTTGAGGTTATTGTTGAATTTGTTGGCGTTTTTCCATCTTGAGGTTGTTGTTGAATTTGTTGGTGTTTTTCATTGTTGACTTTCTTGTTGAATTTGTTGGTGTTATCAATGTTCTTTTTTCAACTTTTTTTTTGTTGAACTTGTTTGTATTTTTAAAAGTTGAGGTTGTTGTTGAATTTGTTGGTCTTTTTCAAAGTTGAGGCCGTTGAATTTGTTGGTGATTTTCAATATTGAGGTTGTTGTTGAATTTGTTGGTGTTATCAATGGTGTTTTTAGAACTTGTTTGTGTTTTTGAAAGGTGAGGTTTTTGCTGAATTTGTTGGTGCTATTCAGTGTTGATGTTGTTGTTGAATTTGTTGGTGTTATCAATGGTTTTTTTATATCTTTTTTGTGTTTTTCAAGGTTGAGGTTGTTGCTGAATTTATTGGTGTTATCACTGTTTATTTTGATGAACTTTTTTGTACTTTTAAAAGTTGAGGTTCATTTTGAATGTTTTGATGTTTTTCATTGTTGAGCTTATTGTTAAATTTGTTGGCGTTTTCCAATGTTGAGGTTGTTGTTGAATTTGTTGGTATTTCTCAATGGTGATGCTTTTGTTGAATTTTTTGGTGTTTTCATTGTTGAGGTTGTTGTTGAATTTGTTGGCATTTTTCAATGTTGAGGTTGTTATTGAATTTTTTGGTGTTTTCATTGTTGAGGTTGTTGTTAAATTTGTTGTTGTTTTTCAATGATGAGGTTGTTGTGGAATTTGTTGGTGTTATCAATGTTCTTTTTTCAACTTTTTTGTACTTTTAAAAGTTGTGGTTATTGATGATTTTGTTTGTGTTTTTCAATGATGTGGTTGTTGTTGAATTTGTTGGTGATTTTCAATATAGAGTTTGTTTTTGAATTTGCTTTTGTTATCAATATTTTTTTTGTTAGTGATTTTCAGTGTTGAGGTTGCTGTATTTGTTAGTGATTTTAAATGTTGAGGTTGTTGTTAAATTGGGTAGTGTCGTCAAAGTTTATTTTGTTGAACTTGTTTGTATTTTTAAAAGTTGGCGTTATTGTTGAATTTATTGGTGTTATCAATGTTTATTTTGTTGAACTTTATTGTACTTTTAAAAATTGAGGTTGATTTTGAATTTGTTGGTGTTTTTCATTGTTGACGTTGTTGTTGAATTTTTTGGTGTTTTTCAAAGTTGAGGTCGTTGAATTTGCTGGTGATTTTCAATATTGAGATTGTTGTTGAATTTGTTGGTGTTATCAATCTTGTTTTTTGTATTTTTCAATCTTGATTTTTTTGTTGAATTTGTTGGTATTTTTCAATGTTGAGGTTGTTGTTGAATTTCTTGGTGATTTTCAATATTGAGGTTGTTGTTGAATTTGTTGGTATTTTTCAATATTGACATTGTTGTTGAATTTGTTGGTGTTATCAATGGTTTTTTTGGAACTTTTTTGTGTTGTTCAAAGTTGAGGTTGTTGCTGAAATTATTGGTGTTATCAATGTTTATTTTGTTGATCTTTTATGTACTTTTAAAAGTTGAAGTTGATTTTGAATTTGTTGGTGTTTTTCATTGTTGACTTTGTTGTTGAATTTGTTGGTGTTATCAATGTTCTTTTTTCAACTTTTTTGTACTTTTAAAAGAAGAGGTTGTTGTTGAATTTGTTGGTGTTTTCAATGTTTTTTTGTTGAACTTGTTTGTATTTTTAAAAGTTGAGGTTGTTGTTGAATTTGTTGGTGTTTTTCAAAGTTGAGGCCGTTGAATTTGTTGGTGATTTTCAATATTGGGGTTGTTATTTAATTTGTTGGTGTTATCAATGGTTTTTTTAGAACTTGTTTGTGTTTTTCAAAGTTGAGGTTGTTTCAGAATTTGTTGGTGCTATTCAGTGTTGATGTTGTTGTTGAATTTGTTGGCGTTTTTCAATGTTGAGGACTTTGAATGTGTTGGTGATTATCAATATTGAAGTTGTTGTTGAATTTGTAGGTGTTGTCAATGGTTTTTTTTTTTATCTTTTTTGTGTTTTTCAAAGTTGAGGTTGTTTCTGAATTTGTTCGTGCTATTCAGTGTTGATGTTGTTGTTGAATTTGTTGGCGTTTTGCAATGTTGAGGATGTTGAAGTTGTTGGTGATTTTCAATATTGACGTTGTTGTTGAATTTGTTGGTGATATCAATGGTTTTATTGGAACGTTTTGGTGTTGTTCAAATTTGAGGTTGTTGCTGAAATTATTGGTGTAATCAATGTTTATTTTGCTGAACTTTTTTGTACTTATAAAAGTTGAAGTTGATTTTGATTTTTTTTTTGTTTTTCATTGTTCAGGTTGTTGTTGAATTTGTTGGTGTTTTTCATTGTTGAGGTTCTTGTTGAATTTGTTGGTGTTATCAATGTTCTTTTTTCAACTTTTTTGTACTTTTAAAAGATGAGGTTGTTGTTGAATTTGTTGGCGTTATCAATGTTATTTTGTTGAATTTGTTTGTATTTTTAAAAGTTCAGTTTGTTGTTGAATTTATTGGTGTTTATTATAGTTGTGGTCGTTGAATTTGTTGGTGATTTTCAATGTTGAGGTTGTTGTTGAATTTGTTGGTTGATTTTCAATATTGAAGTTGTTGTTGAATTTGTTGGTGTTATCAATGGGTTTTTTTTATCTTGTTTGTGTTTTTCAAAGTTGAGGTTGTTGCTGAATTTATTGGTGTTATCACTGTTTATATTGTTGAACTTTTTTGTACTTTTAAATGGTGAGGTTGATTTTGAATGTTTTGGTGTTTTTCATTGTTGAGGTTATTGTTGAATTTGTTGGCGTTTTTCAGTTTTGAGGTTTTTGTTGAATTTGTTGGTGTTTTCATTGTTGAGGTTGTTGTTAAATTTGTTGATATTTGTCAATGTTGAGGTTGTTCTGGAATTTGTTTCTGTTATCAATGTTCTTTTTTCAACTTTTTTGTACTTTTAAAAGTTGAGGTTGTTGTTGAATTTGTTGGTGTTTTTCAATGATGAGGATGTTGTTGAATTTGATGGTGATTTTCAATATTGAGGTTGTTATTTAATTTGTTGGTGATTTTCAATATTGTCGTTGTTGTTGAATTTGTTGGTGTTATCAATGGTTTTTTTGGAACATTTTTGTGTTGTTCAATGTTGAGGTTGTTGTTGAATTTGTTGGTGTTTTTCAATGGTGAGGTTTTTGGTGAATTTTTTGGTGTTTTCGTTGTTGAGGTTGTTGTTAAATTTGTTGTTGTTTTTCAACTTTGAGGTTTTTGTTGAATTTGCTGGTGATTTTCAATATTGAGGTTGTTGTTGAATTTGTTGGTGGTTTTCAATATTGACGCTGTTGTTGAATTTGCTGGTGATATCAATGGTTTTATTGGAACGTTTTTGTGCTGTTCAAAGTTGAGGTTGTTGCTGAATTTATTGGTGTTATCACTGTTTATTTTTAACTTTTTTGTGTTTTTCAAAATTAAGGTTGTTGCTGAATTTGTTGGTGTTTTTCAATGGTGGGGTATTTGTTGAATTTTTTGTGTTTCCATTGTTGAGGTTGTTGTTAAATTTGTTGTTGTTTTTCAAAGTTGAGGTTGTTGTTGAATTTTTGTTGAACTTGTTTGTATTTTTAAAAGTTGAGGTTGTTGTTTAATTTGTTGGTGTTTTTCAAAGTTGAAATCGTTAAACTTGTTGGTGTTTTTCATTGTTGAGGTTGTTGTTGAATTTATTGGCATTTTTCAACGTTGAGGTTGTTGTTGAATTTTTTGGTGTTTTCATTGTTGAGGTTGTTGTTGAATTTGTTGGTGTTATCAATGTTCTTTTTTCAACGTTTTTGTACTTTTAAAAGTTGAGGTTCTTGTTGAATTTGTTGGTATTTTTCAATGATGAGGTTGTTGTTGAATTTGTTGGTGATTTTCAATATTGAGGTTGTTGTTGAATTTGTTGGTGAAATCAATGGTTTTTTTGGAACGTTTTTACATTGTTCAAAGATGAGGTTGTTGATGAAATTATTGGTGTAATCAATGTTTAATTTGGTGAACTTTTTTGTACTTTTAAAAGTTGAAGTTGATTTTGAATGTGTTGGTGTTTTTCATTGTAGAGGTTATTGCTGAATTTGTCGGTGTTTCTCATTGTTGAGGTTGTTGAATTTGTTGGTGTTATCAATGTTCCTTTTTTCAAATTTTTGTACTTTTAAAAGATAAGGTTGTTGTTGAATTTGTTGGTGTTATCAACGTTTTTTTGTTGAACTTTTTTGTATTTTTAAAAGTTGTGGTTGTTGTTGAATTTGTTGGTGTTTTTCAAAGTTGAGGTCGTTGAATCTGTTGGTGATTTTCAATATTGAGATTGTTGTTGAATTTGATGGTGTTATCAATGGTTTTTTTACAACTTGTTTGTGTTTTTCAAAGTTGATGTTGTTGCTGAATTTGTTTGTCATATTCAGTGTTGAGGTTGTTGTTGAATTTGTTGGCGTTTTTCAATGTTGAGGACATTGAATTTGTTGGTGTTATCAATGTTTTTTTTAAATCTTTTTTGTATTTTTCAAAGTTGAGGTTGTTGCTGAATTTATTGGTGTTATCACTGTTTATTTTGTTGAACTTTTTTGTACTTTTAAAAGGTGAGGGTGATTTTGAATGTTTTGGTGTTTTTCATTGTTGAGGTTATTGTTGAATTTGTTGGCGTTTTTCAATGTTGAGGTTGTTGTGCAATTTGTTGGTGTTATCATGTACTTTTTTCAACTTTTTTGTAATTTTAAAATTTGAGGTTGTTGTTGAATTTGTTGGTGATTTTCAATATTGACGTTGTTGAATTTGTTGGTGATATTATTGGTGTTATCAATGCTTATTTTGTTGAACTTTTTTGTACTTTTAAAAGTTGAAGTTGATTTTGAATTTGTTCGTGTTTTCATTGTTGAGGTTGTTGTTAAATTTTTTGTTGTCTTTCAATGTTGAGGTTGTTGTTGAATTTGTTGATGTTATCAATGTTCTTTTTTCAACTTTTTTGTACTTTTGAAAGATGAGGTTGTTGTTGAATTTGTTGGTGTTATCAAAGTTTTTTTGTTGAACTTGTTTGTATTTTTAAAAGTTGGGGTTGTTGTTGATTTTGTTGGAGTTTTTCTAGGTTGAGGTCGTTGAATTTGTTGGTTATGTTCAATATTGAGGGTGTTGTTGAATTTGTTGGTGTTATCAATGGCTTTTTGAGAACTTGTTTGTGTTTTTCAAAGTTGAGGTTCTTGCTGAATTTGTTGGTATTATTCATTGTTGAGGTTGTTGAATTTGTTGGTGTTTTTCAATGTTGAGGTTGTTGTTGAATTTGTTGGTGTTTTACAATGGTGAGGTTTTTGTTGATTTTTTTGGTGCTTTCATTGTTGAGGTTGTTGTTAAATTTGTTGGTGTTTTTCAACGTTGAGGTTGTTGTTGAATTTGTTGGTGATGTTAATGTTTATTTTGTTGAACTTTTTTTTACTTTTAAAAGTTGAGGTTATTGCTGAATTTTTTATTGTTTTTCAATGTTGATGTTTTTCTTGAATTTGTATGTGATTTTCAGTGTTGAGGTTGCTGAATTTGTTGGTGAATTTAAATGTTGAGGTTTTTGTTGAATTGGATATTGGCATCAATGTTTATTTTGTTGAACTTTTTTTTACATTTAAAAGTTGAGGTTGTTGTTTAATTTCTTGGCGTTTTTCAAAGTTTAGGTCGTTGAGTTTGTTGGTGATTTTCAATATTGAGTTTGTTGTTGAATTTGTTGGTGTTATGAATGTTTTTTTTTTAACTTTTTTGTGTTTTTCAAAATTGAGGTTGTTGCTGAATTTCTCGGTGTTTTTCAATGGTGGGGTATTTGTTGAATTTTTTGGTGTTTCCATTGTTAAGGTTGTTGTTAAATTTGTTCTTGTTTTTCAAAGTTGAGGTTGTTGTTGAATTTTAGTTGAACTTGTTTGTTTTTTTAAAAGTTGAGGTTGTTGTTTAATTTGCTGGTTTTTTTCAAAGTTGAGGTCGTTGAACTTGTTGGTGTTTTTCATTGTTGAGGTTGTTGTTGAATTTGTTGGTGATTTTCAATGTTGAGGTTGTTGTTGAATTTTTTTTTTCATTGTTGAGGTTGCTGTTTAATTTGTTGGTGTTTTTAAATGTTGAGGTTGTTGCTTGAATTTGTTGGTGTTTTTCCTTGTTGAGGTTGTTGTTGAATTTGTTGGTGTTTTTCAATGTTGATGTTGTTGAATTTGTTGGTGTTATCAATGTTATCTTTTGAAATGTTTTGTGTTTTTCAATGTTGAGATTGTTGAATTTGCTGGTGATTTTCAATATTGAGGATGTTGATGAATTTGTTCGTGTTATCAACATTTATTTTGTTGAACTTTTTTGTACTTTTAAAAGTTGAAGATATTGTTGAATTTGTTGGGATTTTCAATATTGTGGATGTTGCTGAAATTGTTGGCATTTTTCAATGTTGAGATTGTTGTTGAATTTGTTGGTGCTTTTCAATGTAGAGTTTGTTGTTGAATTTATTGGTGTTTTTCAATGTTGATGTTGTTGAAATTGTTGGTGTTTTTCAAAGCTGAGGTCGTTGAATTTGTTGGTGATTTTCAATATTGAGCTTGTTGTTGAATTTGTTGGTGTAATCAATGTTTTTTTTTGAACTTGGTTGTATTTTTAAAAGTTGAGGTTGTTTAATTTGTTGGTCTTTTTCAAGTTGAGGTCGTTGAATTTGTAGGTGATTTTTAATATTGAGGTTGTTGGTGAATTGGTTGGTGTTATGAATGGTTTTTTTTGAACTTTTTTGTGTTTTTCAAAGTTGAGGTTGTTGCTGAATTTGTTGGTGATATTCAATGTTGAGGTTGTTGAATTTGTTGGTGATTTTCAATATTGAGATTGTTGTTGTATTTGTTGGTGTTTTTCAATGTTGAGTTTGTTGTTGACTTTGTTGGTGTTTTTCAATGTTGAGGTTGTTGTTGAATTTGTTGGTGATTTTCAATATTGAGGTTGTTGTTGAATTTGTTGGTGTTTTCGATGGTTTTTTTTTAACTTTTTTGTGTTTTTCAAAGTTGAGGTTTTTGCTGAATTTATTGATGTTATCAATGTTTATTTTGTTGAACTTTTTTGTACTTTTAAAAATTGAGGTTGATTTTGAATTTGTTGGTGTTTTTCATTTTTGACGTTGTTGTTGGATTTGTTTGTGTCTTTCAAAGTTGAGGTCGTTGAATTTGTCGGTGATTTTCAATATTGAGGTTGTTGTTGAATTTGTTAGTGTTACCAATGTTTTTTTTTAACTTTTTTGTGTTTTTTAAAGTTGAGGTTGTTGCTGAATTTGTTGGTGATATACAGTTTTTGAATTTTTTGGCGTTTTTCAATGTTTACGTTGTTGTTGAATTTGTTGGTGATTTTCAATATTGAGGTTGATTTTGAATTTGTTGGTGTTATCAATGTTATTTTTTTGAACTTTTTTGTATTTTTCAATGTTGAGGTTGTTGTTGAATTTGTTGGTATTTTTCAATGTTGCAGTTGTTGTTGAATTTGTTGGTGTTTTTCAATGGTGAGGTTTTTGTTGAATATTTTGGTCTTTTCATTGTTGAGGTTGTTGTTAAATTTGTTGATATTTTTTAAGGTTGAGGTTGATGTTAAATGTGTTGGTGTTTTTCACTGTTGAGGTTGTTGATGAATTTGTTGGTGATTTTCAATATTGAGATTGTTGTTGAATTGGATAGTGTCATCAATGTTTATTTTGTAGAACTTGTATGTATTATTAAAAGTTGTGGTTGTTGTTTAATTTGTTAGTGTTTTTCACAGTTGAGATCGTTGAATATGTTGGAGATTATCAATATTGAGGTTGTTGTTGAATTTGTTGGTGTTATGAATGTTTTTTTTAAACTTCTTTGTGTTTTTCAAAGTTGAGGTTGTTGCTGAATTTGTTGGTGATATTCAATGTTGAGGTTGATGAAGTTGCTGGTGATTTTCAATACTGAGGTTGTTGATGATTTTGTTGTCATTTTTCAATGTTGAGGTTGTTGTTGAATTTGTTGGTGATTTTCAATATTGAGGTTAATGTTGAATTTGATGGTGTTATCAGTGTTGTTTTTTGAACTTTTTTGTATTTTTCAATGTTGAGGTTGTTGTTGATTTGTTTGTTATTTTTCAATGTTGCGGTTATTGGTGAATTTTTTGCTGTTTTTCATTGTTGTGGTTGTTGTTGAATTTGTTGTTGTTTTTCAATGTTGAGGTTGTTGTTGAATTTGTTGGTGTTTTTCAATGTTGAGGTTGTTGCTGAATGTATTGGTGTTATCAATGTTTATTTTGTTGAACTTTTTCTGTATTTTTAAAAGTTGAGGTTGATTTTGAATTTGTTGGTGATTTTCAATATTGAGCTTGTTGCTGAATTTGTTGGTGCTATTTAATGTTAAGGTTGTTGAATTTGCTGGTGATTTTCAATACTGAGGTTGTTGATGAATTTGTTGGCGTTTTTCAATGTTGAGGTTATTGTTGAATTTGTTTAAGTTTATCTTTGTTGAGGTCGTTGAATTGGTTGGTGATTTTCATTATTGAGGATGTTGTTCAATTTGTTGGTGTTTTTCATTGTTGAGTTTGTTGTTGAATTTGTTGGTGTTTTTCAATGTTGAGGTTGTTGTTGAATTTGTTGGTGTTCTTCAATGTTGAGGTTGTTGTTGAATTTGTTGGTGTTTTTCATTGTTGAGTTTGTTGTTGAATTTGTTGGTGTTATCAATGTTTTTTGTTGAACTTGTTTGTATTTTTAAAAGTTAAGGATGTTGTTGAATTTGCAGGAGTTTTTCAATGTTGAGGTTGTTGAATTTGTTGGTGATGTTCAAAGTTGAGGTGGTTGCTGAATATATTGGTGTTTTCAATATTTATTTTGTTGAACTTTTTTGTACTTTTTAAATTTGAGGTTGATTTTGAATTTGTTGGTGTTTTTCATTGTTGAGGTTGTTGTTGAAGTTGTTGGTGTTTTTCAATGTTGAGGATGTTGATGAATTTGTTGGTGTTATTCAATGTTGAGGTTGTTGTTGAATTTGATGGTTTTTTTAATCTTGAGGTCGTTAAATTTGTTGGTGATTTTCAATATTAAAGTTAATGTTGAATTTGTTGGTGTTGTGAATGGTATTTTTTGAACTTTTTTGTGTTTTTCACTGTTGAGGTTGTTGAATTTGTTGGTGATTTTCAAAGTTATGGTTGTTGCTGAATTTATTGGTGTTATCAATGTTTATTTTGTTGAACTTTCTTGTACTTTGAAAAGTTGAGGTTGATTTTGAATTTGTTGGTATTTTTCATTGTTGAGGTTGTTGTTGTATTTGTTGGTGTTTTTCAATGTTGAGGTTGTTGTTGAATTTGTTGGTGTTTTTAAATGTTGAGGTTGTCGTTGAATTTGTGGGTGTTTATCAATGTTGAGGTTGATGTTGAAAGTTTTGCTGTTATCAATGTTATTTTTGAACTTTTTTGTGTTTTTGAAAGTTGAGGTTGTTGTTTAATTTGTTGTTGTTTTTCAATGTTGTGGTTGATGCTGAATTTACTTGTGTTTTTCAAAATTGAGGTCGTTGAATTTGTTGGTGATTTTCAATATTGAGGTTGTTGTTGAACTTCTTCGTATTATCAATTGTTTTTTTTGTTGAAGTTGTTTGTACTTTTAAAAGTTAAGGTTGTTGTTGAATTTGATGGTGTTTTTCAAAATTAAGGTCGTTGAATTTATTGGTGATTTTCAATATTAAGGTTGTTGTTGAATTTGTTGGTGCTTTTTATTGTTGAGGTTGTAATTGAATTTGTTGGCGTTATCAATGTTGTTTTTTCAACTTTTTTGTACTTTTAAAAGTTGAGGTTGTTGTTGAATTTGTTGGTGTTTTTCAATGTTGAGGCTGTTGTGAATTTGTTGGTGATATTCAGTGTTGAGGTTATTGAATTTGTTGGTGATTTTCAATATCGAGTTTGTCGTTGAATTTGTTGTCGTTTTTCAATGTTGAGGTTGTTGTTGAATTTGTTGGTGATTTTCAATATTGAGGTTAATGTTGAATTTGTTGCTGTTATCAGTGTTGTTTTTTGAACTTTTTTGTATTTTTCAATGTTGAGGTTGTTGTTGTTTTGTTTGTTATTTTTCAATGTTGCGGTTATTGTTGAATTTTTTGCTGTTTTTCATTGTTGTGGTTGTTGTTGAATATGTTGTTGTTTTTGAATGTTGAGGTTGTTGTTGAATTTGTTTAAGTTTATCATTGTTGAGGTCATTGAATTGGTTGGTGATTTTCAATATTGAGGATGTTGTTGAATTTGTTGGTATTTTTCATTGCTGAGTTTGTTGTTGAATTTGTTGGTGTTTTTCAATGTTGAGGTTGTTGTTGAATTTGTTGGTGTAATTCAATGTTGAGGTTGTAGTTGAATTTGTTGGTGTTTTTCATTGTTGAGGTTGTTGTTGAATTAGTTGGTGCTATCAATGTTTTTTGTTGAACTTGTTTGTATTTTTAAAAGTTGAGGATGTTGTTGAATTTGCAGGGGTTTTTCAGTGTTGAGGTTGTTGAATTTGTTGGTGATTTTCAAAGTTCAGGTGGTTGCTGAATATATTGGCGTTTTCAATATTTATTTTGTTGAACTTTTTTGTACATTTAAAATTTGAGGTTGATTTTGAATTTGCTGGTGTTTTTCATTGTTGAGGTTGTTGTTGAATTTGTTGGTGTTTTTCAATGTTGATGTTGTTGATGAATTTGTTGGTGTTATTCAATGTTGAGGTTGTTGTTGAATTTGTTGGTATTTTTCAATGTTGAGGTTGTTGTTGAATTTGATGGTTTTTTTAATCTTGAGGTCGTTAAATTTGTTGGTGATTTTCAATATTAAAGTTAATGTTGAATTTGTTGGTGTTATGAATGGTATTTTTTGAACTTTTTTGTGTTTTTCACTGTTGAGGTTGTTGAATTTGTTGGTGATTTTCAAAGTTATGGTTGTTGCTGAATTTATTGGTGTTATCAATGTTTATTTTGTTGAACTTTCTTGTACTTTGAAAAGTTGAGGTTGATTTTGAATTTGTTGGAATTTTTCATTGTTGAGGTTGTTGTTGTATTTGTTGGTGTTTTTCAATGTTGAGGTTGTTGTTGAATTTGTTGGTGTTTTTAAATGTTGAGGTTGTCGTTGAATTTGTTGGTGTTTATCAATGTTGAGGTTGATGTTGAAAGTTTTGCTGTTATCAATGTTATTTTTGAACTTTTTTGTGTTTTTGAAAGTTGAGGTTGTTGTTTAATTTGTTGTTGTTTTTCAATGTTGTGGTTGATGCTGAATTTACTTGTGTTTTTCAAAATTGAGGTCGTTGAATTTGTTGGTGATTTTCAATATTGAGGTTGTTGTTGAACTTCTTCGTATTATCAATTGTTTTTTTTGTTGAAGTTGTTTGTACTTTTAAAAGTTAAGGTTGTTGTTGAATTTGATGGTGTTTTTCAAAATTAAGGTCGTTGAATTTATTGGTGATTTTCAATATTAAGGTTGTTGTTGAATTTGTTGGTGCTTTTTATTGTTGAGGTTGTAATTGAATTTGTTGGCGTTATCAATGTTGTTTTTTCAACTTTTTTGTACTTTTAAAAGTTGAGGTTGTTGTTGAATTTGTTGGTGTTTTTCAATGTTGAGGCTGTTGTGAATTTGTTGGTGATATTCAGTGTTGAGGTTATTGAATTTGTTGGTGATTTTCAATATCGAGTTTGTCGTTGAATTTGTTGGCGTTTTTCAATGTTGAGGTTGTTGTTGAATTTGTTGGTGTTTTTCAATGATGAGGTTGTTGCTGAATTTGTTGGTGTTATCAATGTTCTTTTTTCAACTTTTCTGTACTTTTAAAAGTTGAGGTTTTTGTTGAATTTGTTGGTTTTTTTCTTTGTTGAGGTTGTTGATGAATTTGTTGGTGTTTCTCAATGTTGAGGTTGTTGTTGAATTTGTTGGTGCTTTTCAATGATGAGGTTGTTGTTGAATTTGTTGGTGTTTTTCAATGTTGATTTTGTTGATGAATTTGTTCGTGTTATCAATTTTTTTTTGAACTTATTTGTGTTTTTCAAAGTTGAGGTTGATGCTGAATTTCGTGGTGATATTCAGTGTTGAGGTTGTTGAATTTGTTGGTGATTTTCAATATTGAGTTTGTTGTTAAATTTGTTGGTGTTATCAAGGTTTATTTTGTTGAATTTTTTTGTACTTTTAAAAGTTGCGGTTGTTGTTGAATTTGTTGGTGTTTTTCAATGTTGAGGTTGTTGTTGAATTTGTTGGTGTTATCAATGTTCTTTTTTCAACTTTTTTGTACTTGTAAAAGTTGAGGTTGTTGTTGATTTTTTGGCGTTTGTCAATGTTGAGGTTGTTGTTGAATTTGTTGCTATGTTTCAATGTTGAGTTTCTTGTTGAATTTGTTGGTGTTATCAATGGTTTTTTTGTTGAACTTCTTTGTATTTTTACAAGTTGAGGTTTTTGTTGAATTTGTTGGTGTTTTTCAAAGTTTAAGTCGTTGAATTTTTTGGTGATTTTCAATATTGAGGATGTTGTTGAATTTGTTTGCATTTTCCAATTTAGAGGTTGTTGTTGAATTTGTTGGCGTACTTCAATGGTGAGGTTTTTGTTAATTTTTTTGGTGTTTTCATTGTTGAGTTGGTTGTTAAATTTGTTGGTGTTTTTAAATGTTGAGGTTGTTGTTGAATTTGTTTGTGATTTTCAATATTGAGGATGTATTTGAATTTGTGGTTGTTGTCAATGTTTATTTTGTTGAACATTTTTGTAGTTTTAAAAGTTGAGGTTGTTGCTGAATTTTTTATTCTTTTTCAATGTTGATGTTGTTGAATTTGTTGGTGATTTTCAACATTGAGTTTGTTGCTGAATTTGTTGGTGTTATCAAGGTTTTCTTTGAACTTTTTTGGGTTTTTCAATGTTGAGGTTGTTGTTTAATTTGCAGGTGATTTTCAACATTGAGGTTGTTGCTGAATTTGATGGCGTTATCAATGTTTCTTGAACGTTTTTGTGTTTTTCAAAGTAGACGTTGTTGCTGAATTTCTTGCTGATATTCAGTGTAGAGGTTGTTTAATTTGTTGGTGACTTTCAATGTTGAGGTTGTTGTTGAATTTGTTGGTGATTTTCAATGGTGAGGTTTTTTTTGAATGTTCTGGTGTTTTCGTTGTTGAGGTTGTTGTTAAATTTGTTGGTGTTACCAATATTCTTTTTTGAACTTTTTTATACTTTTAAAAGTTGAGGTTGTTGTTGAATTTGTTGGTGTTTTACAATGTTGAGGTTGTTGAATTTGTTGGTGATTTTCAACATTGAGTTTGTTGTTGAATTTGTTGTTGTTATCAATGGGTTTTTTTGTTGAACTTGTTTGAATTTTTAAAATTTGAGGTTATTGTTGAATTTGATGGTGTTTTTCAAAGTTAAGGTCGTTGAATTTGTTGGTGATTTTCAATATTAAGGTTGTTGTTGAATTTGTTGGTGCTTTTCATTGTTGAGCCTGTTGTTGAATTTGTTGGCGTTATCAATGTTATTTTTTCAAATTTTTTGTTCTTTTAAAAGTTGAGGTTGTTGATGAATTTGTTGCTGTTTTTCAATGTTGAGGCTGTTGTGAATTTGTTGGTGATATTCAGTGTTGAGGTTATTGAATTTGTTGGTGATTTTCAATATTGAGTTTGTTGTTGAATTTGTTTGCGTTTTACAATGTTGATGTTGTTGTTGAATTTTTTTGTGTTTTTCATTTTTGAGTTCGTTGCTGAATTTGTTGGCATTATCAATGTTCTTTTTTCAACATTTTTGTACTTTTAAAAGTTGAGGTTTTTGTTGAATTTGTTGGTGTTTTTCAATGTTGAAGTTGTTGTTGAATTTGTTGGTATTTTTTAATATTGAGGTTGTTGTTGAGTTTGTTGGCATTTTTATAAGTTGAGGTCGTTGAATTTGTTGGTGATTTTCAATATTGAGGTTGTGGTTTAATTTGATGGTGTTTCAATGTTATTTTTTGAACTTTTTTGCTTTTAAAAGTTGAGGTTTATGTTGAATTTGTTGGTGTTTTTCAAAGTTGAAGTCGTTGAATTTGTTGGTGATTTTCAATATTGAGCTTGTTGTTCAATTTGTTCGTGTTATCAATGTTTTTTTTTTAATTCTTTGTGTTTTTCAAAGTCGAGGTTGTTGCTGAATTTGTTGGTGATATTCAGTGTTGAGGTTGTTGAATTTGTTGGTGTTTTTCAATGTTGAGGTTGTTGTTGAATTTGTTGGTGTTTTTCAATGTTGAGGTTGTTGTTGGATTTGTTGGTGTTTTTCAATGTTGATGTTGTTGATGAATTTGTTGCTTTTATCAAAGTTTTGTTTGAACATTTTCGTGTTTTTCGAAGTTGAGGTTGTTGCGGAATTTATTGGTGTTATCAATGTTTATTTTGTTGAACATTTTTGTACTTTTAAAAGTTGAGGTTGATTTTGAATTAGTTTGTGTTTTTCATTGTTGAGGTTGTTGTTGAATTTGTTGGCGTTTTTCAATGTTGAGGTTGTTGTTGAATTTATTAGTGTTTTTCAATGTTGATTTTGTTGATGAATTTGTTGGCATTATCAATGTTCTTTTTCAACTTTTTTGTACTTTTAAAAGTTGAGGTTGTTGTTGAATTTGTTGGTGTTTTTCAATGTTGAGCCTGTTGTGAATTTGTTGGTGATATTCAGTGTTGAGGTTATTGAATTTGTTGGTGATTTTCAATATCGAGTTTGTCGTTGAATTTGTTGGCGTTTTTCAATGTTGAGGTTGTTGTTGAATTTGTTGTTGTTATCAATGGGTTTTTTTGTTGAACTTGTTTGAATTTTTAAAATTTGAGGTTATTGTTGAATTTGATGGTGTTTTTCAAAGTTAAGGTCGTTGAATTTGTTGGTGATTTTCAATATTAAGGTTGTTGTTGAATTTGTTGGTGCTTTTCATTGTTGAGCCTGTTGTTGAATTTGTTGGTGTTATCAATGTTATTTTTTCAAATTTTTTGTTCTTTTAAAAGTTGAGGTTGTTGATGAATTTGTTGCTGTTTTTCAATGTTGAGGCTGTTGTGAATTTGTTGGTGATATTCAGTGTTGAGGTTATTGAATTTGTTGGTGATTTTCAATATTGAGTTTGTTGTTGAATTTGTTTGCGTTTTACAATGTTGATGTTGTTGTTGAATTTTTTTGTGTTTTTCATTTTTGAGTTTGTTGCTGAATTTGTTGGCATTATCAATGTTCTTTTTTCAACATTTTTGTACTTTTAAAAGTTGAGGTTTTTGTTGAATTTGTTGGTGTTTTTCAATGTTGAAGTTGTTGTTGAATTTGTTGGTATTTTTTAATATTGAGGTTGTTGTTGAGTTTGTTGGCATTTTTATAAGTTGAGGTCGTTGAATTTGTTGGTGATTTTCAATATTGAGGTTGTGGTTTAATTTGATGGTGTTTCAATGTTATTTTTTGAACTTTTTTGCTTTTAAAAGTTGAGGTTTATGTTGAATTTGTTGGTGTTTTTCAAAGTTGAAGTCGTTGAATTTGTTGGTGATTTTCAATATTGAGCTTGTTGTTCAATTTGTTCGTGTTATCAATGTTTTTTTTTTAATTCTTTGTGTTTTTCAAAGTCGAGGTTGTTGCTGAATTTGTTGGTGATATTCAGTGTTGAGGTTGTTGAATTTGTTGGTGTTTTTCAATGTTGAGGTTGTTGTTGAATTTGTTGGTGTTTTTCAATGT
Organism: Cetorhinus maximus; assembly: GCF_964194155.1. Lineage (NCBI taxonomy): Eukaryota > Metazoa > Chordata > Chondrichthyes > Lamniformes > Cetorhinidae > Cetorhinus > Cetorhinus maximus. The sequence continues at coordinate 104,517 of NW_027596235.1, read as the reverse complement.
TGAGGTTGTTGTTGGATTTGTTGGTGTTTTTCAATGTTGATGTTGTTGATGAATTTGTTGCTTTTATCAAAGTTTTGTTTGAACATTTTCGTGTTTTTCGAAGTTGAGGTTGTTGCGGAATTTATTGGTGTTATCAATGTTTATTTTGTTGAACATTTTTGTACTTTTAAAAGTTGAGGTTGATTTTGAATTAGTTTGTGTTTTTCATTGTTGAGGTTGTTGTTGAATTTGTTGGCGTTTTTCAATGTTGAGGTTGTTGTTGAATTTATTAGTGTTTTTCAATGTTGATTTTGTTGATGAATTTGTTGGCATTATCAATGTTCTTTTTCAACTTTTTTGTACTTTTAAAAGTTGAGGTTGTTGTTGAATTTGTTGGTGTTTTTCAATGTTGAGCCTGTTGTGAATTTGTTGGTGATATTCAGTGTTGAGGTTATTGAATTTGTTGGTGATTTTCAATATCGAGTTTGTCATTGAATTTGTTGGCGTTTTTCAATGTTGAGGTTGTTGTTGAATTTGTTGGTGTTTTTCAATGTTGAGGTTGTTGTTGGATTTGTTGATGTTTTTCAATGTTGATGTTGTTGATGAATTTGTTGGTGTTATCAAAGTTTTTTCTGAACATTTTCGTGTTTTTCGATGTTGAAGTTGTTGCGGAAATTATTGGTGTTATCAATGTTTATTTTGTTGAACATTTTTGTACATTTAAAAGTCGAGGTTGATTTTGAATTTGTTCGTGTTTTTCATTGTTGAGGTTCTTGTTGAATTTCTTGGCGTTTTTTAATGTTGAGGTTGTTGTTGAATTTGTTGGTGTTTTTCAATGTCGATTTTGTTGATGAATTTGTTGGTGTTATCAATTTTTTTTTGAACTTATTTGTGTTTTTCAAAGTTGAGGGTGTTCCTGAATTTTGTGATGTTATTCAGTGTTGAGGTTGTTGAATTTGTCGCTGATTTTCAATATTGATGTTGTTGTTAAATTTGTTGGTGTTATCAACGTTTATTTTGTTGAACTTTTTTGTACTTTTAAAAGTTGAGGTTGTTGTTGAATTTGTTGGGATTTTCAATATTGAGGTTGTTGTTGAAATTGTTGGCATTTTACAATGTTGAGTTGTTGTTGACATTGTTGATGATTGTCAATATTGAGGTTGTCGTTGAATATGTTGGTGTTATCAATGTTATTTTTGAACTTTTTTGTATTTTTGAACGTTGAGGTTGCTGTTTAATTTGTTGATGTTTTTCAGTGTTGAGGTTGATGTTGAATTAACTTGTGTTTTTCAAAATTGAGGTCGTTGATTTTGTTGGTGATTTTCAATATTGAGGTTGTTGTTGCACTTCTTGGTGTTCTGAATGTTTTTTTTTTAACTTTTTTGTGTTTTTCAAAGTTGAGTTTGTTGCTGAATGTGTTGGTGATACTCAGTGTTGAGGTTATTGAATTTGTTGGTGTTTTTCAATGTTGAGGTTGTTGTTGAATTTGTTGGTGTTTTCCAATGTTGAGGTTGTTGTTGCATTTGTTGGTATTTTCCAAAGTTGAGGCTGTTGTTGAATTTGTTGGTGTTATCAATGTAATTTTTTGAACTTTTTTGTATTTTTGAAAGTTGAGGTTGTTGTTGCATTTGTTGCTGTTTTTCAATGTTGAGGTTGTTGTTGAATTTGTTGGTGCTTTTCAATGTTGAGGTTGTTGTTGAGTTTGTTGGTGTTTTTCAATGTTGAGGTTGTTGAATTTGTTGGTGATTTTCAATATCGAGTTTGTCGTTGAATTTGTTGGCGTTTTTCAATGTTGAGGTTGTTGTTGAATTTGTTGGTGTTTTTCAATGTTGAGGTTGTTGTTGGATTTGTTGATGTTTTTCAATGTTGATGTTGTTGATGAATTTGTTGGTGTTATCAAAATTTTTTTTGAACATTTTCGTGTTTTTCGAAGTTGAGGTTGTTGCGGAATTTATTGGTGTTATCAATGTTTATTTTGTTGAACATTTTTGTACATTTAAAAGTCGAGGTTGATTTTGAATTTGTTCGTGTTTTTCATTGTTGAGGTTCTTGTTGAATTTCTTGGCGTTTTTTAATGTTGAGGTTGTTGTTGAATTTATTAGTGTTTTTCAATGTTGATTTTGTTGATGAATTTGTTGGTGTTATCAATTTTTTTTTGAACTTATTTGTGTTTTTCAAAGTTGAGGGTGTTCCTGAATTTTGTGATGTTATTCAGTGTTGAGGTTGTTGAATTTGTCGCTGATTTTCAATATTGATGTTGTTGTTAAATTTGTTGGTGTTTTTCAATGTTGAGGTTGTTGAATTTGTTGGTGATTTTCAATATAGAGGTTGGTGTTGAATTTGTTGGTCATTTTCAATATTGAGGTTGTTGTTGAATTTGTTGGTGTTATGAATGAATTTTTTGAACTTTATGTGTTTTTCATTCTTGAGGTTGTTGCTGAATTTGTTGGTGATTTTCAATGTTGAGGTTGCTGAATTTGTTGGTGATTTTCAATATTGAGGTTGTCGTTGAGTTTGTTGGCTTTTTTCAATATTCAGGTTGTTGTTGAATTTGTTGGTGTTATCAATTTTATTTTTTGAACTTTTTTGTACTTTTGAACGTTGAGGTTGTTGTTGAATTTATTGTTGTTTTTCAATGTTGAGGTTGATGTTGAATTTACTTGTGCTTTTCAAAGTTGAGGTCGTTGAATTTGTTGGTGATTTTCAATATTGATGTTGTTGATGAATTTGTTGGTGTTCTGAATGTTTTTTTTAAATTTTTTTGTGTTTTGCAAAGCTGAGGTTGTTGATGAATTTGTTGCTGATACTCAGTGTTGAGGTTGTTGAATTTGTCGGTGTTTTCCAATGTTGAGGTTGTTGTTGAATTTGTTGGTGTTATCAATGTTATTTTTTGAACTTTTTTGTACTTTTGAAAGTTGAGGTTGTTGTTGAACTTGTTGGGATTTTCAATATTGAGGTTGTTGTTGAAATTGTTGGCGTTTTTCAATGTTGAGGTTGTTGTTGTTATTGTTGATATTTTTCAATGTTGAAGCTGTTGTTGAAATTGTTGGTGTTTTTCAATGTTGAGGTTGTTGAATCTGCTGGTGATTTTCAATATTGAGGATGTTGATGCATTTGTTCGTGTTATCAACATTTATTTTGTTGAAATTTTTTCTACTTTTAAAAGTTGAAGTTATTGTTGAAATTGTTGGGATTTTCAATATTGAGGTTGTTGCTGAAATTGTTGACGTTTTTCAATGTTGAGATTGTTGTTGAATTTGTTGGTGCTTTTCAATGTTGAGTTTGTTGTTGAATTTATTGGTGTTTTTCAATGTTGATGTTGTTGAATTTGTTGGTGATTTTCAATATTGAGCTTGTTTTTGAATTTGTTGGTGTAATCAATGTTTTTTTGTTCAACTTGGTTGTATTTTTAAAAGTTGAGGTTGTTTAATTTGTTGGTCTTTTTCAAGTTGAGGTCGTTGAAATTGTAGGGGATTTTCAATATTGAGGTTGTTGGTGAATTTGTTGGTGTTATGAATGGTTTTTTTTGAACTTTTTTGTGTTTTTCAAAGTTGAGGTTGTTACTGAATTTGTTGGTGATATTCAATGTTGAGGATGTTGAATTTGTTGGTGATTTTCAATATTGAGGTTGTTGTTGTATTTGTTGGTGTTTTTCAATGTTGAGGTTGTTGTTGAAGTTGTTGGTCTTTTTCAATGTTGAGGTTGTTGTTGCATTTGTTCGTGTTTTTCAATGTTGAGGTTGTTGTTGAATTTGTTGGTGTTTTTCATTGTAGAGGTTGTTGTTGAATTTGTTGGTGTTTTTCAAAGTTGAGGTCGTTGAATTTGTTGGTGATTTTCAATATTGAGGTTGTTGTTGAATTTTTGGTGTTATCAATGGATTTTTTTGAACTTTTTTGTGTTTTTCAAAGTTGAGGTTTTTGCTGAATTTATTGATGTTATCAATGTTTATTTGTTGAACTTTTTTGTACTTTTAAAATTGAGGTTGATTTTGAATTTGTTGGTGTTTTTCATTTTTGACGTTGTTGTTGGATTTGTTTGTGCTTTTCAAAGTTGAGGTCGTTGAATTTGTTGGTGATTTTCAATATTGAGGTTGTTGTTGAATTTGTTAGTGTTACCAATTTTTTTTTAACTTTTTTGTGTTTTTCAAAGTTGTGGTTGTTGCTGAATTTGTTGGAGATATACAGATTTTGAATTTTTTGGCGTTTTTCAATGTTTACGTTGTTGTTGAATTTGTTGGTGATTTTCAATATTGAGGTTGATTTTGAATTTGTTGGTGCTATCAATGTTATTTTTTGAACTTTTTTGTATTTTTCAATGTTGAGGTTGTTGTTGAATTTGTTGGTATTTTTCAAAGTTGAGGGTGTTCCTGAATTTTGTGATGTTATTCAGTGTTGAGGTTGTTGAATTTGTCGCTGATTTTCAATATTGATGTTGTTGTTAAATTTGTTGGTGTTTTTCAATGTTGAGGTTGTTGAATTTGTTGGTGATTTTCAATATAGAGGTTGGTGTTGAATTTGTTGGTCATTTTCAATATTGAGGTTGTTGTTGAATTTGTTGGTGTTATGAATGAATTTTTTGAACTTTATGTGTTTTTCATTCTTGAGGTTGTTGCTGAATTTGTTGGTGATTTTCAATGTTGAGGTTGCTGAATTTGTTGGTGATTTTCAATATTGAGGTTGTCGTTGAGTTTGTTGGCTTTTTTCAATATTCAGGTTGTTGTTGAATTTGTTGGTGTTATCAATTTTATTTTTTGAACTTTTTTGTATTTTTGAACGTTGAGGTTGTTGTTGAATTTATTGTTGTTTTTCAATGTTGAGGTTGATGTTGAATTTACTTGTGCTTTTCAAAGTTGAGGTCGTTGAATTTGTTGGTGATTTTCAATATTGATGTTGTTGATGAATTTGTTGGTGTTCTGAATGTTTTTTTTAAATTTTTTTGTGTTTTGCAAAGCTGAGGTTGTTGATGAATTTGTTGCTGATACTCAGTGTTGAGGTTGTTGAATTTGTCGGTGTTTTCCAATGTTGAGGTTGTTGTTGAATTTGTTGATGTTATCAATGTTATTTTTTGAACTTTTTTGTACTTTTGAAAGTTGAGGTTGTTGTTGAACTTGTTGGGATTTTCAATATTGAGGTTGTTGTTGAAATTGTTGGCGTTTTTCAATGTTGAGGTTGTTGTTGTTATTGTTGATATTTTTCAATGTTGAAGCTGTTGTTGAAATTGTTGGTGTTTTTCAATGTTGAGGTTGTTGAATCTGCTGGTGATTTTCAATATTGAGGATGTTGATGCATTTGTTCGTGTTATCAACATTTATTTTGTTGAAATTTTTTCTACTTTTAAAAGTTGAAGTTATTGTTGAAATTGTTGGGATTTTCAATATTGAGGTTGTTGCTGAAATTGTTGACGTTTTTCAATGTTGAGATTGTTGTTGAATTTGTTGGTGCTTTTCAATGTTGAGTTTGTTGTTGAATTTATTGGTGTTTTTCAATGTTGATGTTGTTGAATTTGTTGGTGATTTTCAATATTGAGCTTGTTTTTGAATTTGTTGGTGTAATCAATGTTTTTTTGTTCAACTTGGTTGTATTTTTAAAAGTTGAGGTTGTTTAATTTGTTGGTCTTTTTCAAGTTGAGGTCGTTGAAATTGTAGGGGATTTTCAATATTGAGGTTGTTGGTGAATTTGTTGGTGTTATGAATGGTTTTTTTTGAACTTTTTTGTGTTTTTCAAAGTTGAGGTTGTTACTGAATTTGTTGGTGATATTCAATGTTGAGGATGTTGAATTTGTTGGTGATTTTCAATATTGAGGTTGTTGTTGTATTTGTTGGTGTTTTTCAATGTTGAGGTTGTTGTTGAAGTTGTTGGTCTTTTTCAATGTTGAGGTTGTTGTTGCATTTGTTCGTGTTTTTCAATGTTGAGGTTGTTGTTGAATTTGTTGGTGTTTTTCATTGTAGAGGTTGTTGTTGAATTTGTTGGTGTTTTTCAAAGTTGAGGTCGTTGAATTTGTTGGTGATTTTCAATATTGAGGTTGTTGTTGAATTTTTGGTGTTATCAATGGATTTTTTTGAACTTTTTTGTGTTTTTCAAAGTTGAGGTTTTTGCTGAATTTATTGATGTTATCAATGTTTATTTGTTGAACTTTTTTGTACTTTTAAAATTGAGGTTGATTTTGAATTTGTTGGTGTTTTTCATTTTTGACGTTGTTGTTGGATTTGTTTGTGCTTTTCAAAGTTGAGGTCGTTGAATTTGTTGGTGATTTTCAATATTGAGGTTGTTGTTGAATTTGTTAGTGTTACCAATGTTTTTTTTTAACTTTTTTGTGTTTTTCAAAGTTGTGGTTGTTGCTGAATTTGTTGGAGATATACAGATTTTGAATTTTTTGGCGTTTTTCAATGTTTACGTTGTTGTTGAATTTGTTGGTGATTTTCAATATTGAGGTTGATTTTGAATTTGTTGGTGCTATCAATGTTATTTTTTGAACTTTTTTGTATTTTTCAATGTTGAGGTTGTTGTTGAATTTGTTGGTATTTTTCAATGTTGAGGTTGTTGATGAATTTGTTGGTGATTTTCAATATTGAGGTTGTTGTTGAATTGGATAGTGTCATCAATGTTTATTTTGTAGAACTTGTAAGTATTATTAAAAGTTGTGGTTGTTGTTTAATTTGTTAGTGTTTTTCATAGTTGAGAACGTTGAATTTGATGGTGATTATCAATATTGAGGTTGTTGTTGAATTTGTTGGTGTTATGAATGGTTTTTTTAAACCTCTTTGTGTTTTCCAAAGTTGAAGTTGTTGCTGAATTTGTTGGTGATATTCAATGTTGAGGTTGATGAATTTGCTGGTGATTTTCAATACTGAGGTTGTTGATGATTTTGTTGTCGTTTTTCAATGTTGAGGTTGTTGTTGAATTTGTTGGTCATTTTCAATATTGAGGTTATTGTGAATTTGTTGTTGTTATCAGTGTTGTCTTTTGAACTTTTTTGTATTTTTCAATGTTGAGGTTGTTGTTGATTTGTTTGTTATTTTTCAATGTTGCGGTTATTGTTGAATTTTTTGCTGTTTTTCATTGTTGTGGTTGTTGTTGAATTTGTTGTTGTTTTTCAATGTTGAGGTTGTTGCTGAATTTGTTGGTGATATTCAATGTTAAGGTTGTTGAATTTGCTGTTAATTTTCAATACTGAGGTTGTTGATGAATTTGTTGTTGTTTTTCAATGTTGAGGTTGTTGTTGAATTTGTTTAAGTTTATCATTGTTGAGGTCGTTGAATTGGTTGGTGATTTTCAATATTGAGGATGTTGTTCAATTTGTTGGTGTTTTTCATTGTTGAGTTTGTTGTTGAATTTGTTGGTGTTTTTCAATGTTGAGGTTGTTGTTGAATTTGTTGGTGTTCTTCAATGTTGAGGTTGTTGTTGAATTTGTTGGTGTTTTTCATTGTTGAGGTTGTTGTTGAATTAGTTGATGTTATCAATGTTTTTTGTTGAACTTGTTTGTATTTTTAAAAGTTAAGGATGTTGTTGAATTTGCAGGGGTTTTTCAAGGTTGAGGTTGTTGCATTTGTTGGTGATTTTCAAAGTTGAGGTGGTTGCTGAATATATTGGTGTTTTCAATATTTATTTTGTTGAACTTTATTGCACTTTTAAAATTTGAGGTTGATTTTGAATTTGTTGGTGTTTTTCAATGTTGAGGTTGTTGATGAATTTGTTGGTGTTATTCAATGTTGAGGTTGTTGTTGAATTTTTTGGTGTTTTTCAATATTGAGGTTGTTGTTGAATTTGTTGGTTTTTTTAATCTTGAGGTCGTTGAATTTGTTGGTGATTTTCATTATTAAAGTTGTTGTTGAATTTGTTGGTGTTATGAATGTTATTTTTTGAACTTTTTTGTGTTTTTCAACGTTGAGATTGTTGAATTTGTTGGTGATTTTCAAAGTTGAGGTTGTTGCTGAATATATTGGTGTTATCAATGTTTATTTTGTTGAACTTTCTTGTACTTTTAAAAGTTGAGGTTGATTTTGAATTTGTTGGTGTTTTTCATTGTTGAGGTTGTTGTTGAATTTGTTGGTGTTTTTAAACGTTGAAGTTGTTGCTGAATTTTTTGGTGTTTTTCAATGTTGAGGTTGTCGTTGAATTTGTGGGTGTTTATCAATGTTGAGGTTGATGTTGAAAGTTTTGCTGTTATCAATGTTATTTTTGAACTTTTTTGTGTTTTTGAACGTTGAGGTTGTTGTTTAATTTGTTGTTGTTTTTCAATGTTGAGGTTGATGTTGAATTTACTTGTGTTTTTCAAAATTGAGGTCGTTGAATTTGTTGGTGATTTTCAATATTGAGGTTGTTGCTGAACTTCTTGGTATTATCAATGTTTTTTTTGTTGAAGTTGTTTGTATTTTTGAAAGTTGAGGTTGTTGTTGAATTTGATGGTGTTTTTCAAAGTTAAGGTCGTTGAATTTGTTGGTGATTTTCAATATTAAGGTTGTTGTTGAATTTGTTGGTGCTTTTTATTGTTGAGGTTGTTATTGAATTTGTTGGCGTTATCAATGTTGTTTTTTCAACTTTTTTGTACTTTTCAAAGTTGAGGTTGATGTTGAATTTGTTGGTGTTTTTCAATGTTGAGGCTGTTGTGAATTTGTTGGTGATATTCAGTGTTGAGATTTTTGAATTTGTTGGTGATATTCAATATCGAGTTTGTCGTTGAATTTGTTGTCGTTTTTCAATGTTGAGGTTGTTGTTGAATTTGTTGTTGTTTTTCAATGTTGAGGTTGTTGTTGAATTTGTTCGAGTTATCAATGCTTTTTGTTGAACTTGTTTGTATTTTTAAAAGTTAAAGTTGTTGTTGAATTTGGTGGTGTTTTTCAATGATGAGGTTGTTGCTGACTTTGTTGGTGTTATCAATGTTCTTTTTTCAACTTTTTTGTACTTTTAAAAGTTGAGGTTTTTGTTGAATTTGTTGGTTTTTTTCTTTGTTGAGGTTGTTGATGAATTTGTTGGTGTTTCTCAATGTTGAGGTTGTTGTTGAATTTGTTGGTGTTTTTCAATGTTGATTTTGTTGATGAATTTGTTCGTGTTAAAAATTTTTTTTTGAACTTATTTGTGTTTTTCAAAGTTGAGGTTGATGCTGAATTTCATGGTTATATTCAATGTTGAGGTTGTTGAATTTGTTGGTGATTTTCAATATTGAGGTTGTTGTTAAATTTGTTGGTGTTATCAACATTTATTTTGTTGAACTTTTTTGTACTTTTAAAAGATGCGGTTGTTGTTGAATTTGTTGGTGTTTTTTACTGTTGAGGTTGTTGTTGAATTTGTTGGTGTTATCAATGTTCTTTTTTCAACTTTTTTGTACTTTTAAAAGTTGAGGTTGTTGTTGATTTTTTGGCGTTTGTCAATGTTGAGTTTCTTGTTGAATTTGTTGGTGTTATCAATGGTTTTTTTGTTGAACTTGTTTGTATCTTTAAAAGTTGAGGTTTTTGTTGAATTTGTTGGTGTTTTTCAAAGTTTAAGTCGTTGAATTTGTTGGTGATTTTCAATATTGAGGATGTTGTTGAATTTGTTGGCATTTTCCAATTTTGAGGTTGTTGTTGAATTTGTCGGTGTTTTTCAATGTTGAGGTTGTTGTTGAATTTGTTGATTTTTTTCAATGTAGAGGTTGTCGTTGAATTTGTTTCTGTTTTTCAATGTTGAGGTTGTTGAATATGTTAGTGATTTTCAAAGTTGAGGTTATTGCTGAATATATTGGTTGTTATCAATATTTATTTTGTTGAACTTTTTTGTACTTTTAAAAGTTGAGGTTGATTTTGAATTTGTTGGTGTTTTTCAATGTTGAGGTTGTTGTTGAATTTCTTGGTGTTTTTCATTGTTGAGGTCGTTGAATTTATTGGTGATTTTCAATATAGTGGTTGTTGTTGAATTTGTTGGTGTTATCAATGGGCTTTTTTGAACTTTTTTATGTTTTTCAAAGTTAAGGTTGTGGCTGAATTTGTTGGTGATATTCAGTGTTCAGTTTGTTGAATTTTTTGGTGATTTTCAATATTGATTTTGTTGTTGAATTTGTTGGCGTTTTTCAATGTGGAGGTTGTTTTTGAATTTGTTGGTGTTTTTCAATGGTGAGGTTTTTGTTAATTTTTTTGGTGTTTTCATTGTTGAGTTGGTTGTTAAATTTGTTGGTGTTTTTAAATGTTGAGGTTGTTGTTGAATTTGTATGTGTTTTTCAATATTGAGGATGTATTTGAATTTGTTGTTGTTGTCAATGTTTATTTTGTTGAACATTTTTGTAGTTTTAAAAGTTGAGGTTGTTGCTGAATTTTTTATTCTTTTTCAATGTTGATGTTGTTGAATTTGTTGATGATTTTCAACATTGAGTTTGTTGTTGAATTTGTTTGGTGTTATCAAGGTTTTTTTTGAACTTTTTTGGGTTTTTCAATGTTGAGGTTGTTGTTGAATTTGCAGGTGATTTTCAACATTGAGTTTGTTGTTGAATTTGTTGGTGTTATCAAGGTTTTTTTTGAACTTTTTGGGGTTTTTCAATGTTGAGGTTGTTGTTGAATTTGCAGGTGATTTTCAACATTGAGTTTGTTGCTGAATTTGATGGTGTTATCAATGTTTCTTGAACGTTTTTGTGTTTTTCAAAGTAGACGTTGTTGCTGAATTTCTTGCTGATATTCAGTGTAGAGGTTGTTTAATTTGTTGGTGACTTTCAATGTTGAGGTTGTTGTTGAATTTGTTGGTGATTTTCAATGGTGAGGTTTTTTTTGAATGTTCTGGTGTTTTCATTGTTGAGGTTGTTGTTAAATTTGTTGGTGTTACCAATATTCTTTTTTGAACTTTTTTATACTTTTAAAAGTTGAGGTTGTTGTTGAATTTGTTGGTGTTTTACAATGTTGAGGTTGTTGAATTTGTTGATGATTTTCAACATTGAGTTTGTTGTTGAATTTGTTGTTGTTATCAATGGGTTTTTTTGTTGAACTTGTTTGTATTTTTAAAAGTTGAGGTTGTTGTTGAATTTGATGGTGTTTTTCAAAGTAAAGGTCGTTGAATTTGTTGGTGATTTTCAATATTAAGGTTGTTGTTGAATTTGTTGGTGCTTTTCATTGTTGAGCCTGTTGTTGAATTTGTTGGCTTTATCAATGTTCTTTTTTCAACTTTTTTGTACTTTTAAAAGTTGAGGTTGTTGTTGAATTTGTTGCTGTTTTTCAATGTTGAGGCTGTTGTGAATTTGTTGGTGATATTCAGTGTTGAGGTTATTGAATTTGTTGGTGATTTTCAATATTGAGTTTGTTGTTGAATTTGTTGGCGTTTTTCAATGTTGAGGTTGTTGTTGGATTTCTTGGCGTTTTTCAATGTCGATGTTGTTGTTGAATTTTTTTATGTTTTTCATCGTTGAGGTTGTTGCTGAATTTGTTGGCATTATCAATGTTCTTTTTTCAACTTTTTTGTTCTTTTAAAAGTTGAGGTTTTTGTTGAATTTGTTGGTGTTTTTCAATTTTGAGGTTGTTGTTGAATTTGTTGGTATTTTTCAATATTGAGGTTGTTGTTCAGTTTTTTGGCATTTTTATAAGTTGAGGTCATTGAATCTGTTGGTGATTTTCAATATTGAAGTTGTCGTTTAATTTGATGGTGTTTCAATGTTATTTTTTGAACTTTTTTGCTTTTAAAAGTTGAGGCATATGTTGAATTTGTTGGTGTTTTTCAAAGTTGAAGTCGTTGAATTTGTTGGTGATTTTCAATATTGAGCTTGTTGTTCAATTTGTTTGTGTCATCAATGGTTTTTTTTTGAAATTCTTTGTGTTTTTCAAAGTTGAGCTTGTTGCTGAATTTGTTGGTGATATTCAGTGTTGAGGTTGTTGAATTTGTTTTTGATTTTCAATGCTGAGGTTGTTGTTGAATTTGTTGGCGTTTTTCAATGTTGAGCTTGTTGTTGAATTTATTGGTGTTTTTCAGTGTTGATTTTGTTGATGAATTTGTTGGCGTTATCAATGTTCTTTTTTCAACTTTTTTGTACTTTTAAAAGTTGAGGTTGTTGTTGAATTTGTTGGTGTTTTACAATGTTGAGGCTGTTGTGAATTTGTTGGTGATATTCAGTGTTGAGGTTATTGAATTTGTTGGTGATTTTCAATATTGAGTTTGTTGTTGAATTTGTTGGTGTTTTTCAATGTTGAGGTTGTTGTTGAATTTGTTGGTGTTCTGAATGTTTTTTTTTTAATTTGTTTGTGTTTTTCAAAGCTGAGGTTGTTGCTGAATGTGTTGGTGATACTCAGTGTTGAGGTTGTTGAATTTGTCGGTGTTTTCCAATGTTGAGGTTGTTGTTGAATTTGTTGGTGCTATCAATGTTATTTTTTGAACTTTTTTGTACTTTTGAAAGTTGAGGTTGTTGTTGAATTGGTTGGGATTTTCAATATTGAGGTTGTTGTTGAAATTGTTGGCGTTTTTCAATGTTGAGGTTGTTGTTGTTATTGTTGATATTTTTCAATGTTGAAGTTGTTGTTGAAATTGTTGGTGTTTTTCAATGTTGAGGTTGTAGTTGAATTTGTTGGTGTTTTTCAATGTTGAGGTCGTTGAATTTGTTCATAATTTTCAATATTCAGCTTGTTGTTGAATTTGTTGATGTTATCAATGTTATTTTTTGTTCTTTTTTGTATTTTTGAAAGCTGAGGTTGTTGTTGAATTTGTTGGTGATTTTCAATGTTGAGGTTGTTGTTGAATTTATTGGTGTTTTCCAATGATGAGGTTGTTGTTGAATTTGTTGGTGTTTTTCAATGTTGAGGTCGTTGAATTTGTTCATAATTTTCAATATTCAGCTTTTTGTTGAATTTGTTGATGTTATCAATGTTTTTTTTGAAATTTTTTGTGCTTTTCAAAGTTGAGTTTGTTGCTGAATTTGTTGGTGATATTCAGTGTTGAGGTTGTTTAATTTGTCATTGATTTTCAATATTGAGGTTGTTGTTCAATTTGTTGGTGTTATCAACGTTTATTTTGTTGAACTTTTTTATACTTTTAAAAGTTGAGGTTGTTGTTGAATTTGTTGTGATTTTCCATAATGAGGTTGTTGTTGAAATTGTTGGCGTTTTTCAATGTTGAGTTTGTTGTTGGAATTATTGGCGATTGTCAATATTGAGGTTGTTGTTGAACATGTTGGTGTTATCAATATTATTTTTTTGAAACTTTTTGTATTTTTCAATGTTGAGGTTGTTGCTGAATTTGTTGCTGTTATCAATGTTATTTTGTGAACATTTTTCTATTTTTGAATGTTGTGGTTGTTGTTTAATTTGTTGTTGTTTTTCAATGTTGAGGTTGATGTTGAATTGACTTGTGCTTTTCAAAAATGAGGTAGTTGAATTTGTTGGTGATTTTCAATATTGAGGTTGTTGTTGAATTTGTTGGTGTTATGAATGGTTTTTTTGAACTTTTTTGTGTTTTTCAATCTTGAGGTTGTTGTTGAATTTGTTGGTGATATTCAGTGTTTAGGTTGTTGAATTTGTCGGAGATTTTCAATATTGAGGTTGTTGTTCAATTTGTTGCTGTTATCAATGTTTATTTTGTTGAACTTATTTGTACTTTTAAAAGTTGAGGTTGTTGTTGAAATTGATGGCGTTTTTCAATCTTGAGTTTGTTGTTGGTATTGTTGATGATTGTCAATATTGAGGTTTTTGTTGAACATGTTGGTGTTATCAATGTTATTTTTTAAAAGCTTTTTGTATTTTTCAAAGTTGAAGTTGTTTTTGAATTTGTTGCTGTTATCAATGTTATTTTTTCAACTTTTTTGTATTCTTGAACGTTGAGGTCGCTGTTTAATTTGTTGTTGTTTTTCAATGTTGAGGTTGATGCTGAATTCACTTGTGTTTTTCAAAGTTGAGGTCGTTGAAATCGTTGGTGATTTTCAATATTGAGGTTGTTGTTGAATTTGTTGGTGTTCTGAATGTTTTTTTTTGAACTTTTTTGTGTTTTTCAAAGTTGAGGTTGTTATTGAATTTGTTGGTGTTTTTCAATGTTGAGGTTGTTGTTGAATTTGTTGGTGTTTTTCAATGTTGAGGTTGTTGTTGAATTTGTTAGTGATTTTCAATATTGAAGTTGTTGTTGAATTTGTTGGTGATTTTCAATATTGAGTTTGTTGTTGAATTTGTTGGTGTTATTCAGTGTTGAGGTTGTTGAATATCTTGGTGATTTTCAATATTGAGGTTGTTGTTGAATTCGTTGTTGATTTTCAACATTGAATTTGTTGTTGAATTTTTAGGTGTTATCAATATTTTTCTGTTGAACTTGATGGTATTTTTAAAAATTGAGGTTGTTATTGAATTTGTTTGTGTTTTTCAAATTTGCGGTCGTTGAAATTGTTGCTGATTTTCATTATTGAGGTTGTTGTTGAATCTGTTGGTGTTATCAATGGTTTTTTTTGAAATTTTTTGAGTTTTTCAATGTTCAGGTTGTTGCTGAATTTGTTGGTGATGTTCAGTGATGAGGTTCTTGAATTTGTCGGTGATTTTCAATATTGAGGTTGTTGTTAAATTTGTTCATGTTATCAACGTTTATTTTGTTGAACTGTTTTGTACTTTTAAAAGTTGAGGTTGTTGTTGAATTTGTTGGGATTTTCAATATTGACGTAGTTGTTGAAATTGATGGCTTTTTTCAATGTTGAGTCTGTTGTTGGTATTGTTGATGATTATCAATATTGAGGCTGTTGTTGAATATGTTGGTGTTATCAATGTTTTTTTTTAAACTTTTTGTATTTTTCAAATTTAAAGCAGTAGTTGAATTTGTTGGTGTTTTTCAATGTTGAGGTTTTTGCTGAATTTATTGGTGTTTTTCAATGTTGAGCTGGTTGTTGAATTTGTTCGTGTTTTTCAATGTTGAGGTTGTTGCTGAATTTTTTGGTGATATTCAATGTTGAGGTTGTTGAATTTGTCGCTGATTTTCATTATTGAGGTTGTTGTTAAATTTGTTGGTGTTATCAATGTTTAATGAACTTTTTTGTGTTTTTCATTGTTGAGGTTGTTTTTGAATTTGTTGGTGTTTTTCAATGTTGAGGTTGTTGTTCAATTTGCTGGTGTCTTTCACTCTTGTTAAAATTGTTATCAATATTTTTTTGTTGAACTTGTTTATATTTCTAAAAGTTAAGGTTGTTGTTGAATTTGTTCGTGTTTTTCAGTGTTGAGGTTGTTGAATTTGTTGGGGATTTTCAATATTGAGGTTGTTGTTCAAAATGTTGTCGTTTTTCAATGTTAAGTTTGTTGTTGAATATGTTGGTGTTTTTCAATGTTGATGTTGTTGATGAATTTGTTGGTGTTATCAATGTTATTTTTTGAACTTTTTTGTATATTTTAAAGTTGAGGTTGTTCTTGAATTTGTTGGTGTTTTTCAAAGTTGAGGTCGTTGAATTTGATGAGGATTTTCAATATTGAGGTTGTTGTTGAATTTGTTGGTGTTATGAATGGTTTTTTTTGTTTAAACTGTATAAACAGTGCCCCCAACATAAACCCTATTTATACAGTGCCCCCATCATAAACACTATATAAGCAACACCCGCATCATAAACACTATTTAAACAGTGACCCATCATAATCACAATTTAATCAGTGCTACATCATAAACACTGTTAAAGCAGTTTATGTTGTGTTAATGATGGGGCACTGTTTATATTCTGTTTTTGAATGGGCACTCTCTATATAGTGTTTATGATGGGGAATTGTTAAAATAGTGATGGGGCCAGAATTTAAAGTCAGTCCTGGGACAGAGCACATCACTGTTTAAATAATGTTTATGAGAGGGCACTGTTTATATAGTGTTTATGATGGGGTCACTGTTTAAATGGAGTTTATGATGGGGCATTGTTTAAATAGTATTTATGATGGGGCATTGTTTATATAGTGTTAATGATGGGGGCACTGTTTAAATATTGTTTACAATGGGGCACTGTTTAAATAGTGTTTATGATGGGGGCACTGTTTAAATAGCGTTTATGATGGGGCACTGTTTAAATAGTGTTTATGATGGGGCGTTGTTCATATAGTGTTTATGATGGGGGCACGGTTTAAATAGTGTTTATGATGGTGCACTGCTTAAATAGTGTTTATGATGGGGCACTGTTTAAATACTGTTTATGATGGGGCACAGCTTAAATAGTGTTTATGATGGGGCACTGTCTAAATAGGGTTTATGATGGGGAAACTGTATACTTACTGTTTATGATGGGGACACTGTTTATATAATATTTATGATGGGGGCACTGTTTAAATAGTATTTATGATGGGGCACTGTTTGTATAGTGTTTATGATGGGGGCACTGTTTAAATAGTGTTTATGATGCATGCACAGTTTAAATAGTGTTTATGATGGGGGCACTGTTTATATAGTGTTTGTGATGGGGGCACTGTTTATATAGTGTTTATGATGGGGGCACTGTTTATATAGTGTTTATGATGGGGGCACTGTTTATATAGTGTTTATGATGGGGGCACTGTTTAAATAGGGTTTATGATGGGGGCACTGTTTAAATAGGGTTTATGACGGGGGCACTTTTTAAATAGGGTTCATGATGGGGGCACTGTTTATATAGTGTTTATGATGGGGGCACTGTTTAAATAGTGTTTATGATGGGGGCAGTGTTTATGTATTGTTTATGATGGGGGCACTGTTTATATAGTGTTTATAATGGCGGTACTGTTTATACAGTGTTTATGATGGGGACATTGTTTATATAGTGTTTATGATGGGGGCACTGTTTACATAGTGTTTATCATGGTGGCACTGTTTAAATAGTTTTTATGATGGGGGCACTGTTTCTTTAGTGTTTATGATGGGGGCACTGTTTATATAGTGTTTATGATGGGAGCATTGTTTATACAGTGTTTATGATGTGGGAACTGTTTATATAGTGTTTATGATCGGGGCACTGTTTATTTGTTGATTATGATGGGGCCACTTTTTATATAGTGTTTATGATGGGGGCACTGTTTATATAGTGTTTATGATGGGGGCACTGTTTATATAGTGTTCATGATGGGGGCACTGTTTAAATAGTGTTTATGATGTGGGAACTGTTTATATAGTGTTTTTGATGGGGGCAGTGTTTATATAGTGTTTATGATGGGGCACTGTTTACGAGGGTTTATGATGGGGGCACTGTTTATATAGTGTTTATGATGGGGGCACTGTTTATATAGTGTTTATGATGGGGGCACTGTTTAAATAGTGTCAATGATGGGGGCACTGTTTATATAGTGTTTATGACGGGGGCACTGTTTAAATAGTGTTTATGATGTGGGCACTGTTTATATAGTGTTTATGATGGGGGCGCTGTTTATATAGTGTTTATGATGGGGCACTGCTTATATAGTGTTTATGAAGTGGTACTGTTTAAATAGGATTTATGATGGGGCACTGTTTAAATTGTGTGTATGATGGGGGCAGTGTTTATATAAAGTTTATGATGGGGCACTGTTTAAATAACGTTTATGATGGGGCACTGTTTAAATTTTGTTTATGATGGGGGCAGTGTTTATATAGTGTTTATGATGGGGCACTGTTTCAAGTGTGTATGATGGGGGCACTTGTTTATATAGTGCTTAAGATGGGGCACTGTTTATATAGGGTTAATGATGGGCCACTGTTTAAGTAGGGTTTATCATGGGGGCACTGTTTCTATAGGGTTTATGATGGGGGCACTGTCTATATAGTGTTTATGATGGGGGCATTGTTTAAATAGTGTTTATGATGTGGGAACTGTTTATATAGTGTTTATGATGGGGGCATTGTTTACATAGTGTTTATGATGGGGGCAGTGTTTATTTATTGTTTATGATGGGGGCACTGTTTATATAGTGTTTATGATGGGGCACCGTTTAAATAGGATTTATGATGGGGGCACTGTTTATATAGTGTTTCTGATGGGGGCACTGTTTAAACAGTGTTTATGATGGGGGCACTGTTTAAATAGTGTTTATGATGTGGGAACTGTTCATATAGTGTTTGTGATGTGGGCAGTGTTTATTTGTTGTTTATGATGGGGGCACTGTTTATATAGTGTTTATGATGGGGGCACTGTTTAAATAGTGTTTATGATGTGGGAACTGTTTATATAGTGCTTATGATGGGGGCAGTGTTTATTTGTTGTTTATGATGGGGGCACTGTTTATATAGTGTTTATGATGGGGGCACTGTTTAAATAGTGTTTATGATGTGGGAACTGTTTATATAGTGTTTATGATGGGGGCAGTGTTTATTTGTTTTTTATGATGGGGTCACTGTTTATGTAGTGTTTATGATGGAGGCACTGTTTATATAGTGTTTATGATGGAGGCACTGTTTATATAGTGTATATGATGGGGGCACTGTTTATATAGTGTTTATGATGGGGCACTGTTTAAATATGGTTTTTGATGGGGCACTGTTTATATAGTGTTTATGATGGGGGCAGTGTTTATTTGTTTTTTATGATGGGGGCACTGTTTATGTAGTGTTTATGATGGAGGCACTGTTTATATAGTGTTTATTATGGGGGCACTGTTTATATAGTGTTTATGATGAGAGCACTGTTTATATAGTGTTTTTGATGGTGCACTATTTAAGTAGTGTTTATGATCGGCACTATTTATATAGTGTTTATGATGGGGGCACTGTATATATAGGGTATATGATGGGGGCACTGTTTATATAGTGTTTATGATGGGGTCACTGTTTAAATAGTGTTAATGATGGGGGCACTGTTTAACAAGGGTTCATGATGGGGGCACTGTTTAAATAGTGTTTATGATGAGGGAACTGTTTATATAGTGTTTATGATGGGGGCAATGTTTAAATAGCCTTTATGATGGGGGCACTGTTTAATTAGTTTTTGTGATGGGGGAACTGTTTAAATTGGGTTCAGGATGGGGGCACTGTTTAAATAGTAATTATGATGGGGAACTGTTTATATAGTGTTCATGATGCGGGCACTGTTTATATAGTGTTTAAGATGTGGGCACTGTTTATATAGTGTTTATGATGGGGGCACTGTTTAAATAGTGTCTATGATGGGGGCACTGTTTATATAGTGTTTATGACGGGGGCACTGTTTAAATAGTGTTTATGATGTGGGCACTGTTTATATAGTGTTTATGATGGGGGCGCTGTTTATATAGTGTTTATGATGGGGCACTGCTTATATAGTGTTTATGAAGAGGTACTGTTTAAATAGGATTTATGATGGGGCACTGTTTAAATTGTGTGTATGATGGGGGCAGTGTTTATATAAAGTTTATGATGGGGCACTGTTTAAATAACGTTTATGATGGGGCACTGTTTAAATTTTGTTTATGATGGGGGCAGTGTTTATATAGTGTTTATGATGGGGCACTGTTTCAAGTGTGTATGATGGGGGCACTTGTTTATATAGTGCTTAAGATGGGGCACTGTTTATATAGGGTTAATGATGGGCCACTGTTTACATATTGTTTATGATGGGGGCACTGTTTATATAGTGTTTATGATGGGGGAGCTGTTTAAATAGGGTTTATCATGGGGGCACTGTTTATATAGTGTTAATGATGGGGGCAGTGTTTATATAGTGTTTATGATGGGGGCACTGTTTATATAGGGTTTATGATGGGGGAACCTTTTATATAGTGTTTATGATGGGGGCACTGTTTAAGTAGGGTTTATCATGGGGGCACTGTTTATATAGTGTTTATGATGGGGGCGCTGTCTATATAGTGTTTATGATGGGGGCGCTGTTTAATTAGTGTTTACGATGTGGGCACTGTTTATGTAGCGTTTATGATGGGGGCATGGTTTAAATACTGTTAATGATGGGGGCACTATTTAATTAGTGTTTATGATGTGGGAACTGTTTATATAGTATTTATGATGGGGGCACAGTTTATGTAGTTTTTATGATGGGGGCAGTGTTTATTTATTGTTTATGATGGGGCAATGTTTAAATCGTGTTTATGATGGGGGCACTGCTTATATAGTGTTTATGATGGGGCACTGTTTATATAGTGTTTATGACGGGGGCGCTGTTTATATAGTGTTTATGATGTGGGAACTGTTTATATAGTGTTTATGATGGGGGCAGTGTTTATATAGTGTTTATGATGGCGGCACTGTTTAAATAGTGTTTATGATGGGTGCACTGTTGATATAGTGTTTATGATGGGGGCACTGTTTAAATAGCGTTTATGATGGGGGCAATGTTTAAATAGTGTTTATGATGGGGGCACGTTTTATATAGTGTTTATGATGTGGGCATGCTTATATAGTGTTTATGATGGGGGCACTGTTTAAATAGTGTTTATGATGGGGGCACGTTTTATATAGTGTTTATGATGTGGGCACTGCTTATATAGTGTTTATGATGGGGGCACTGTTTAAATAGTCTTTATGATGGGGGCACAGTTTAAATAGGGTTCAAGATGGGGGCACTGTTTAAATAGTGTTTATGATGGGGGCACTGTTTATATAGTGTTTATGATGGGGGCACTGTTTAATTAGTGTTTATGATGTGGGCACTGTTTATGTAGTGTTTATGATGGGGGCATGGTTTAAATACTGTTAATGATGGGGGCACTATTTAATTAGTGTTTATGATGTGGGAACTGTTTATATAGTGTTTATGATGGGGGCACAGTTTATGTAGTTTTTATGATGGGGGCAGTGTATATTTATTGTTTACGATGGGGGCATTGCTTAAATAGTGTTTATGACGTGGGAACTGTTTATATAGTGTTGATGATGGGGCAATGTTTAAATCGTGTTTATGATGGGGGCACTGCTTATATAGTGTTTATGATGGGGCACTGTTTATATAGTGTTTATGACGGGGGCGCTGTTTATATAGTGTTTATGATGGGGCACTTTTTATATAGTGTTTATGATGGGTGCACTGTTTATATAGTGTTTATGATGGCGGCACTGTTTCAATAGTGTTTACGATGGGGCACTGTTTATATAGTGTTTATGATGGGGGTAGTGTTTATATAGGGTTTATGATGTGGCACTGTTTAAATAGTGTTTATGATGGGGGCACGTTTTATATAGTGTTTATGATGTGGGCACTGCTTATATAGTGTTTAGGATGTGGGCACTGTTTAAATAGCGTTTATGATGGGGGCATTGCTTAAATAGTGTTTATGATGGGGGCACTGTTGATATAGTGTTTATGATGTGGCACTGTTTATATAGTGTTTATGATGGGGGCACTGTTTAAATAGGGTTTATGATGGGGCACGGTTTATATAGTGTTTATGATGGGGGCACTGTTTATATAGTGTTTATGATGGCGGCACTGTTTAAATAGTGTTTATGATGGGGGCACTGTTGATATAGTGTTTATGATGGGGGCACTGTTTAAATAGCGTTTATGATGGGGGCAATGTTTAAATAGTGTTTACGATGGGGGCACGTTTTATATAGTGTTTATGATGTGGGCACTGCTCATATAGTGTTTATGATGGGGGCACTGTTTAAATAGTGTTTATGATGGGGGCACGTTTTATATAGTGTTTATGATGTGGGCACTGCTTATATAGTGTTTATGATGGGGGCACTGTTTAAATAGTCTTTATGATGGGGGCACAGTTTAAATAGGGTTCAAGATGGGGGCACTGTTTAAATAGTGTTTATGATGGGGGCACTGTTTATATAGTGTTTATGATGGGGGCACTGTTTAATTAGTGTTTATGATGTGGGCACTGTTTATGTAGTGTTTATGATGGGGGCATGGTTTAAATACTGTTAATGATGGGGGCACTATTTAATTAGTGTTTATGATGTGGGAACTGTTTATATAGTGTTTATGATGGGGGCATAGTTTATGTAGTTTTTATGATGGGGGCAGTGTTTATTTATTGTTTACGATGGGGGCATTGCTTAAATAGTGTTTATGACGTGGGAACTGTTTATATAGTGTTTATGATGGGGCAATGTTTAAATCTTGTTTATGATGGGGGCACTGCTTATATAGTGTTTATGATGGGGCACTGTTTATATAGTGTTTATGACGGGGGCGCTGTTTATATAGTGTTTATGATGGGGCACTTTTTATATAGTGTTTATGATGGGTGCACTGTTTATATAGTGTTTATGATGGCGGCACTGTTTCAATAGTGTTTACGATGGGGCACTGTTTATATAGTGTTTATGATGGGGGTTGTGTTTATATAGTGTTTATGATGTGGCACTGTTTAAATAGTGTTTATGATGGGGGCACGTTTTATATAGTGTTTATGATGTGGGCACTGCTTATATAGTGTTTATGATGTGGGCACTGTTTAAATAGCGTTTATGATGGGGGCATTGTTTAAATAGTGTTTATGATGGGGGCACTGTTGATATAGTGTATATGATGTGGCACTGTTTATATAGTTTTTATGATGGGGGCACTGTTTAAATAGTGTTTATGATGGGGCACGGTTTATATAGTGTTTATGATGGGGGCACTGCTTATATAGTGTTTATGATGGGGCACTTTTATATAGTGTTTATGATGGGGGCACTGTTTATATAGTGTTTATGATGGGGGCACTGTTTATATAGTGTTTATGATGGGGGCACTGTTTATATATTGTTTATGATGGGGCACTGCTTATATAGTGTTTATGATGGGGGCCCTGTTTAAATAGGTATTAGGAGGGGCCACTATTTTCATAGTGTTTATGATGGGGCACTGTTTATATAGTGTTTATGATGGGGCACTGTTTATATAGTGTTTAGGATGGGGGCACTGTTTAAATTGTGTTTATGATGGGGGCAGTGTTTATATAGTGTTCATGATGGGGCACTGTATAAATAGGTTTTATGATGGGGGCACTGTTTAAGTTGGGATTATGATGGGGCATTGTTTAGATTGTGTTTATGATGGGGGCACTGTTTCAATAGAGTTTATGATGGGGGGACTGTTTATATTTTGTTTATGATGGGGGAACTGCGTATATAGTATTTATGAGGGCGCACTATTTATATAGTGTTTATGATGGGGGCGCTGTTTATATCGTGTTTCTGATGGGGCACTTTTTATATAGTGTTTATGATGGGGGCACTGTTTATATAGTGTTTATGAAGTGGGCACTGTTTATATAGTGTTTATGATGGGGCACTGTTTATATAGGTTTTATGATGGGGGCGCTGTTTATACAGTGTTTATGATGGGGCACTTTTTATATAGTGTTTATGATGGGGGCACTGTCTATATAGTGTTTATGATGGGCGCACTGTTTATGTAGTGTTTATGAAGGGGCGCTGTTTATAAAGTGTTTATGATGGGGGGACTGTTTAAATAGTGTTTATGATGGGGCTCGGTTTATATAGTGTTTATGATGGGGCCTCTGTTTATATAGTGTTTATGATGGGGGCACTGTTTAAATAGTGTTTATGATGGGGGCAGTGTTTATATAGTGTTTATGATGGGGGCACTGTTTATACACTGTTTATGCTGGGGGCATTGTTTAAATAGTGTTTATGATGGGGCACTGTTTATATAGTGTTTATGATGGTGACACTGTTTATTTAGTGTTTATGATGGGGCACTGTTTATATAGTGTTTATGATGTGGGTACTGTTTAAATAGTGTTTATGATGGGGGCACAGTTTAAATAGGGTTCAAGATGGGGGCATTGTTTAAATAGTGTTTATGATGGGGGCACTGTTTAATTTGTGTTTATGATGTGGGCACTGTTTATATAGTGTTTATGACGGGGACACTTTTTAAATACTGTTAATGATGGGTGCACTATTTAATTAGTGTTTATGATGTGGGAACTGTTTATATAGTGTTTATGATGGGGGCACAGTTTATGCAGTTTTTATGTTGGGGGCAGTGTTTATTTATTGTTTATGATGGGGCATTGTTTAAATAGTGTTTATGACGTGGGACCTATTTATATAGTGTTTATGATTGGCCAATGTTTAAATAGTGTTTATGATGGGGGCACTGTTTATATAATGTTTATGATGGGGGCACTTTTTATATCGTGTTTATGATGGGGGCACTGCTTATATAGTGTTTATGATGGGGCACTTTTATATAGTGTTTATGATGGGGGCACTGTTTATATAGTGTTTATGATGGAGGCACTGTTTATATATTGTTTATGATGGGGCACTGCTTATATAGTGTTTATGATGGGGGCTCTGTTTAAATAGGTTTTATGATGGGCCACTATTTTCATAGTGTTTATGATGGGGCACTGTTTATATAGTGTTTATGATGGGGCACTGTTTATATAGTGTTTATCATGGGGGCACTGTTTAAATTGTGTTTATGATGGGGGCAGTGTTTATATAGTGTTCATGATGGGGCACTGTATAAATAGGTTTTATGATGGGGGCACTGTTTAAGTTGGGATTATGATGGGGCATTGTTTAGATTGTGTTTATGATGTGGGCACTGTTTAAATAGAGTTTATGATGGGGGGACTGTTTATATTTTGTTTATGATGGGGGAACTGCGTCTATAGTGTTTATGAGGGGGCACGGTTTATATAGTGTTTATGATGGGGGCGCTGTTTATATCGTGTTTCTGATTGGGCACTTTTTATGTAGTGTTTATGATGGGGGCACTGTTTATATAGTGTTTATGAAGTGGGCACTGTTTATATAGTGTTTATGATGGGGCACTGTTTATATAGGTTTTATGATGGGGGCGCTGTTTATACAGTGTTTATGATGGGGCACTTTTTATATAGTGTTTATGATGGGGGCACTGTCTATATAGTGTTTATGATGGGCGCACTGTTTATGTAGTGTTTATGAAGGGGCGCTGTTTATAAAGTGTTTATGATGGGGGGACTGTTTAAATAGTGTTTATGATGGGGCTCGGTTAATATAGTGTTTATGATGGGGGCTCTGTTTATATAGTGTTTATGATGGGGGCACTGTTTAAACAGTGTTTATGATGGGGGCAGTGTTTATATAGTGTTTATGATGGGGGCACTGTTTATACAGTGTTTAGGCTGGGGGCATTGTTTAAATAGTGTTTATGATGGGGCACTGTTTATATAGTGTTTATGACGGTGACACTGTTTATTTAGTGTTTATGATGGGGCACTGTTTAAATAGTTTTTATGATGGGTGCTGTGTTTATATAGTGTTTATGATGGGAGCACTGTTTAAATAGTGTTTACGATGGGGCACTGTTTATATAGTGTTTATGATGGGGGCAGTGTTTATATAGTGTCTATGATGGGGCACTGTTTATATAGTGTTTATGATGGGGGCACTGTTTATATAGTGTTTATGATGGGGCACTGTTGATATAGTGTTTATGACGTGGGAACTTTTTATATAGTGCTTACGATGGGGGCACTGTTTATATAGTGTTTATGATGGGGGCACTGTTTAAATAGTTTTTATGAAGGGGGCACTGTTAAAATAGGGTTCATGATGGGGCCACTGTTTAAATAGGGTTCATGATGGGGGCACTGTTTAAATAGTGTTTATGATGTGGCACTGTTTAAATAGTGTTTATGATGGGGGCACGTTGTATATAGTCTTTATGATGTGGGCACTGCTTATATAGTGTTTATGATGGGGGCACTGTTTATGTAGTGTTTATGATGGGGGCACTGTTTATATAGTGTTTATGATGGGGTCACGTTTTAAATACTGTTAATGATGGGTGCTCTCTTTAAAAAGTGTTTATGATGGGGCTCTGTATGTATAGTGTTTAAACTGGGGGCACTGTTTATATAGTGTATATGACGTGGGCACTGTTTATATAGTGTTTATGATGTGGGCACTGTTTAAATAGTGTTTATGATGGGGGCACTGTTTAAATAGATTTCATGATGGGGGCACTGTTTAAATAGGGTTCATGATGGGGACACTGTTTATATAGGGTTTATGATGGGGCCCTGTTTATATAGTTTTCATGATGCGGGCACTGTTTATATAGTGTTTATGATGTGGGCACTGCTTATATAGTGTTTATGATGGGGGCACTGTTTATATAGTGTTTATGATGGGGCACTGTTTATATAGGGTTTATGATGGGGGCGCTGTTTATACAGTGTTTATGATGGGCGCACTGTTTATGTAGTGTTTATGAAGGGGCGCTGTTTGTATAGTGTTTATGAAGGGGGGACTGTTTAAATAGTGTTTATGATGGGGCTCGGTTTACATAGTGTTTATGATGGGGGCTCTGATTATATAGTGTTTATGATGGGGGCACTGTTTAAACAGTGTTTATGATGGGGGCAGTGTTTATATAGTGTTTATGATGGGGGCACTGTTTATATAGTGTTTATGCTGGGGGCATTGTTTAAATAGTGTTTATGATAGGGCACTGTTTATATAGTGTTTATGATGATGACACTGTTTATTTAGTGTTTATGATGGGGCACTGTTAATATAGTGTTTATGATGGGGGCACTGTTTAAATAATGTTTATGATGGGGGCACAGTTTAAATAGGGTTCAAGATGGGGGCAATGTTTAAATAGTGTTTATGATGGGGGCTCTGTTTAAATAGGTTTTATGATGTGCCACTATTTTCATAGTGTTTATGATGGGGCACTTTTTATATAGTGTTTATGATGGTTGCACTGTTTATATAGTGTTTATGATGGGGGCACTGTTTAAATAGTTTTTATGATGGGTGCTGTGTTTATATAGTGTTTATGATGGGGCACTGTTTAAACAGTGTTTATGATGGGGGCACTGTTTATATAGGGTTTATGAAGGGAGCACTGTTTATAAAGTGTTTATGATGGGGGCACTGTTTAAACAGTGTTTATGATGGGGGCACTGTTTATATAGCGTTTATGATGGGGGAACTGTTTATATAGTGTTTATGATGGGGGCACTGTTTAAATAGGGTTTATGATAGGGTCACTGTTTAAATTGTGTTTATGATGGGTGCACTGTTTAAATAGGGTTTATGATGGGGGAGCTGTTCATATAGTGTTTATGAATGTGGCACTGTTTAAATATTGTTTATGATGTGGGAACTGTTTATACAGGGTTTATGATGGGGGCACTGTTTATACAGTGTTTATGATGGGGGCACTGTTTATATAGTGTTTATGATCGGGTACTGTTTATATAGTGTTTATGATGGGGGCAATGTTTATATATAGTGTTTATGATGGGGCACTGTTTATAAAGTGTTTATGATGGGGCACTGTTTATATATTGTTTATGGTGGGTGTTCTGTTTATATAGGGTTTATGATGGGGCACTGTTTATATTGTGTTTATGATGGGGGCACTGTTTATATAGGGTTTATGATGGGGCACTGTTTATATAGTGTTTATGATGCGGTACTGCTTATATGGTGTTTATGATGGGGGCTCTGTTTATCTAGCATTTATGATGGGGCACTGTTTAAATAGTGTTTATGTTGGGGTACTGTTTATAACGTGTTTATGTTGGAGCACTGTTTATATAGTGTTTATGATGGGGGCTCTGTTTATATAGGGTTTATGATGGGGCACTGTTTATATAGTGTTTGTGATGGGGGCACTGTTTATATAGTGTTTATGATGGGGGCACTGTTTAAATAGGGTTCATGATGGGGGCGCTGTTTAAATAGGGTTCATGATGGGGGCACTTTTTAAATAGTGTTTATGATGGGGGATCAGTTTATATAGTCTTTATGATGGGGCACTTTGTAAATAATGTTTATGCCGGGGGCACTGTTTATATAGTGATTATGGTGGCCCCTGTTTAAATAGGGTTTATGATCGGGGCACTGTTTATATAGTGTTTATGATGGGGGCACTGATTATATAGTGTTTATGATGGGGCACTGTTTATCTAGTGTTTATGATTGGGGCACTGTATATATAGTGTTTATGATGGGGCACTGATTATGTAGTGTTTATGATGGGGGCACAGTTTATATAGTGTTTATGATGGGGCACTGTTTATATAGTGTTTATGATGGGGGCACTGTTTACATAGTGTTTATGATGGGGCACTGTTTAAACAGTGTTTATGATGGGGGCACTGTTTATTTAGGGTTTATGATGGGCGTACTGTTTATAAAGTGTTTATGATGGGGGCACTGTTTATATAGTGTTTATGATGGGGGCACTGTTTTTTTAGTGATTATGATGGGGGAACTGTTTAAATAGGGTTCATGATGGAGGCACTGTTTTTATAGTGTTTATGATGGGGGCGCTATTTATATAGTGTCTATGATGGGGGCACTGTTTAAATAGGGTTCATGATGGGGGCACTGTTTAAATAGTGTTTATGATGGGGGAACTGTTTATATAGTGTTTATGATGGGGCACTGTTTAAATAGTGTTTATGATGGGGGAACCGTTTATATAGTGATGATAATGGGGGCACGGTTTATATAGTGTTTATGATGTGGGCGCTGTTTATATAGTGTTTATGATGGGGAAACTGTTTATATAGTGTTTATGATGGGGCACTGTTTAAATAGTGTTTATGATTGGGGATCTGTTTATATAGTGTTTATGATGGGGGTACGGTTTAAAAACTGTTAATGATTGGGGCACTGTTTAATTAGTGTTTATGATGTGGGAACTGTTTATATACTGTTTATGAAGGGGCACTAATATATAGTGTTCATGATGGGGGCACTGTTCATATAGTGTTATGATGGGGGCATTTTTTATATAGTGTTTATGATGGGGGCGCAGTTTATATAGTGTTTATGATGGGGGCACTGTTTATATAGTGTTTATGATGGGGGCAGTGTTTATATAGTTTTTATGATGGGCGCACTGTTTAAATAGTGTTTATTATGGGAGCACTGTTTATATAATGTTTATGATGGTGCTCTGTTTATATAGCGTTTATGATGGGGGCACTGTTTAAATAGGGTTTATGATGGGGGCACAGTTTATATAGTGTTTATGATGGGGGCACTGATTATATAGTGTTTATGATGGGGCAGTGTTTATATAGTGTTTATGATGGCGGCACTGTTTATATAGTGTTTATGATGGGGCACTGATTACATAGTGTTTATCATGGGGGCACTGTTTATATAGGGTTTATGAAGGGGGCACTGTTTATAAAGTGTTTATGATGGGGGCACTGTTTATATAGTGTTTATGATGGTGCACTTTTTAAACAGTGTTTATGATGGGGGCACTGTTTTTATAGTGATTATGATGGGGGCACTGTTTAAATAGGGTGTATGATGGAAGCACTGTTTTTATAGTGTTTATGAAGGGTGCGCTATTTATATAGTGTTTATGATGGGGGCACTGTTTATACAGAGTTTATGATGGGGGCACTTTTTATATAGTGTTTATGATGGGGGCACTGTTTAAATAGGGTTTATCATGGGGACACTTTTTATATAGTGTTTATGATGGAGGCACTGTTTAAATAGTGTTTATGATTGTGGAGCTGTTTATACAGTGTTTATGATGGGGGCACTTTTTAAATAGTATTTATGATGGGGGAACTGTTTATATAGAGTTTATGATGGGGGCACTGTTTAAACAGTGTTTATGATGGGGGCACTGTTTATATAGGGTTTATGATGGTGGCACTGTTTATATAGTGTTTATGATGGGTCACTGTTTAAATTGAATTTATGATGGGGGCACTGTTTATATAGTGTTTATGATGGGGACAGTGATTATATATTGCTTATGATGGGGGCACGGTTTAAATACTTTTAATGATGGGGGCTCTTTTTTTATAGAGCTTATGATGGGGTACTGTTTAAATACTGTTTATGATGTGGGAACTGTTTATATAGTGCTTAAGATGGGGGCACTGTTTATATAGTGCTTATGATGGGGGCACTGTTTAAATAGTGTTTACGATGGAGGAACTGTTTATATAGTGTTTATGATGGGGCACTGTTTAAATAGTATTTATGATGGGGGAACTGCTTATATAGTGATTATGATGGGGGCACGGTTTAAATACTGTTAATGATTGGGGCACTTTTTAAATAGTGTTTATGATGTGGGAACTTTTTATATAGTGTTTATGATGGGGCTCTGTTTATATAGTGTTCACGATGGGGGCACTGTTTATATAGTGTTTATGATGGGGGCACTGTTTATATAGTGTTTATGATGTGGGCGCTGTTTATATAGTGTTTATGATGGGGGCACAGTTTATATAGTGTTTATGATGGGGGCAATGGTTATATAGTATTTATGATGGGGGCACTGTTTAAATAGTGTTTATGATGGGAGCACTGTTTATAAAATGTTTATGATGGGGGCGCTGTTTATATAGTGTTTATGAAGATGCAGTGTTTAAATAGGGTTTATGATGGGGGCACTGTTTATATAGTGTTTATGATGGGGGCACTGATTATATAGTGTTTATGATGGAGCATTTTTTATATAGTGTTTAGGATGGGGGCACTGTTTATATAGTGTTTTTGATGGGGCACTGATTGTATACTGTTTATGATGGGGGCACTGTTTATATAGTGTTTATGATGGGGCACTGTTTATATAGTGTTTATGATGGGGGCACTGTTTACATAGTGTTTATTATTGTGCACTGTTTAAACAGTGTTTATGATGGGGGCACGGTTTAATTACTGTTAATGATGGGGGCACTATTTAATTAGTCTTTATGATGTGGGAACTGTTTATATAGTGTTTATGATGGGGGCACAGTTTATGTAGTTTTTTTGATGGGGGCAGTGTTTATTTATTGTTTATGATGGGGGCATTGTTTAAATAGTATTTATGACTGGGACCTATTTATATAGTGTTTATTATGGGCCAATGTTTAAATAGTGTTTATGATGGGGGCACTGTTTATATAATGTTTATGATGGGGGCACTGTTTATATAGTGTTTATGATGGGGTCACTGCTTATATAGTGTTTATGATGGGGCACTTTTATATAGTGTTTATGATGGGGGTACTGTTTATATAGTGTTTATGATGGAGGCACTGTTTATATATTGTTTATGATGGGGCACTGCTTATATAGTGTTTATGATGGGGGCTCCTTTTAAATAGGTTTTATGATGTGCCACTATTTTCATAGTGTTTATGATGGGGCACTGTTTATATAGTGTTTATGATAGGGCACTGTTTATATAGTGTTTATGATGGCGGCACTGTTTAAATTGTGTTTATGATGGGGGCAGTGTTTATATAGTGTTCATGATGGGGCACTGTATAAATAGGTTTTATGATGGGGGCACTGTTTAAGTAGGGGTTTTGATGGGGCACTGTTTAGATTGTGTTTATGATGGGGGCACTGTTTTAAATAGAGTTTATGATGGGGGGACTGTTTATATTTTGTTTATGATGGGGGAACTGCCTATATAGTGTTTATGATGGGGCACTTTTTATATAGTGTTTATGATGGTTGCACTGTTTATATAGTGTTTATGATGGGGGCACTGTTTAAATAGTTTTTATGATGGGTGCTGTGTTTATATAGTGTTTATGATGGGGCACTGTTTAAACAGTGTTTATGATGGGGGCACTGTTTATATAGGGTTTATGAAGGGAGCACTGTTTATAAAGTGTTTATGATGGGGGCACTGTTTAAACAGTGTTTATGATGGGGGCACTGTTTATATAGCGTTTATGATGGGGGAACTGTTTATATAGTGTTTATGATGGGGGCACTGTTTAAATAGGGTTTATGATAGGGTCACTGTTTAAATTGTGTTTATGATGGGTGCACTGTTTAAATAGGGTTTATGATGGGGGTGCTGTTCATATAGTGTTTATGAATGTGGCACTGTTTAAATATTGTTTATGATGTGGGAACTGTTTATACAGGGTTTATGATGGGGGCACTGTTTAAACAGTGTTTATGATGGGGGCACTGTTTATATAGTGTTTATGATCGGGTACTGTTTATATAGTGTTTATGATGGGGGCAATGTTTATATATAGTGTTTATGATGGGGCACTGTTTATAAAGTGTTTATGATGGAGGCACTGTTTATATATTGTTTATGATGGGGCACTGCTTATATAGTGTTTATGATGGGGGCTCTGTTTAAATAGGTTTTATGATGTGCCACTATTTTCATAGTGTTTATGATGGGGCACTGTTTATATAGTGTTTATGATAGGGCACTGTTTATATAGTGTTTATGATGGCGGCACTGTTTAAATTGTGTTTATGATGGGGGCAGTGTTTATATAGTGTTCATCATGGGGCGCTGTATAAATAGGTTTTATGATGGGGGCACTGTTTAAGTAGGGGTTTTGATGGGGCACTGTTTAGATTGTGTTTATGAAGGGGGCACTGTTTTAAATAGAGTTTATGATGGGGGAACTGCCTATATAGTGTTTATGATGGGGCACTTTTTATATAGTGTTTATGATGGTTGCACTGTTTATATAGTGTTTATGATGGGGGCACTGTTTAAATAGTTTTTATGATGGGTGCTGTGTTTATATAGTGTTTATGATGGGGCACTGTTTAAACAGTGTTTATGATGGGGGCACTGTTTATATAGGGTTTATGAAGGGAGCACTGTTTATAAAGTGTTTATGATGGGGGCACTGTTTAAACAGTGTTTATGATGGGGGCACTGTTTATATAGCGTTTATGATGGGGGAACTGTTTATATAGTGTTTATGATGGGGGCACTGTTTAAATAGGGTTTATGATAGGGTCACTGTTTAAATTGTGTTTATGATGGGTGCACTGTTTAAATAGGGTTTATGATGGGGGTGCTGTTCATATAGTGTTTATGAATGTGGCACTGTTTAAATATTGTTTATGATGTGGGAACTGTTTATACAGGGTTTATGATGGGGGCACTGTTTAAACAGTGTTTATGATGGGGGCACTGTTTATATAGTGTTTATGATCGGGTACTGTTTATATAGTGTTTATGATGGGGGCAATGTTTATATATAGTGTTTATGATGGGGCACTGTTTATAAAGTGTTTATGATGGGGCACTGTTTATATATTGTTTATGGTGGGTGTTCTGTTTATATAGGGTTTATGATGGGGCACTGTTTATATTGTGTTTATGATGGGGGCACTGTTTATAAAGTGTTAATGATGGAGGCACTGTTTAAATAGGGTTCATGATGGGGGCACTGTTTAAATAATGTTTATGCTGGGGGCTCTGTTTATATAGTGTTTATGATGGGGCACTGTTTAAAAAATGTTTATGATGGGGGCACTTATATATAGGGCATATGATGCGTGCACTGTTTATAAAGTGTTTATGATGTGGGCACTGTTTATATAGTGTTTATGATGGGGGCACGGTTTTTTAGTGATTATGATGGGGGCACTGTTTAAATAGGGTTTATGATGGAGGCACTGTTTATATAGTTTATGATGGGGGCTCTATTTATATAGTGTTTATGATGGGGGCACTGCTTATATAGAGTTTATGATGGGGGCACTGTTTATATAGTGTTTATGATGGGGGCACTGTTTAAATATGGTTTATCATGGGGGCACTTATTATATAGTGTTATGATGGGGCACTGTTTATATAGTGCTTATGATGGGGGCACTGTTTATATAGTGTTTATGATGGGTGCACTGTTTATATAGTGTTTATGATGGGGGATCTGTTAATATAGTGCTTATCATGGGGCAGTGTTTAAATAGTGTTTGTGATGGGGTACTCTTTATATAGTGTTTATGATGGGGGCACTGTTTATACATTGTTTATGATGGGGGCTCTGCTTATATAATGTTTATGATGGGGTACTGTTTATATAGTGTTTATGATGCGGTACTGCTTATATGGTGTTTATGATGGGGGCTCTGTTTATCTAGCATTTATGATGGGGCACTGTTTAAATAGTGTTTATGTTGGGGTACTGTTTATAACGTGTTTATGATGGAGCACTGTTTATATAGTGTTTATGAATGGGGCTCTGTTTATATAGGGTTTATGATGGGGCACTGTTTATATAGTGTTTATGATGGGGGCACTGTTTATATAGTGTTTATGATTGGGCACTCTTTATATAGTGTTTATGATGGGGCACTGATTATATAGTGTTTATGATGGGGGCACAGTTTATATAGTGTTTATGATGGGGCACTGTTTATATAGTGTTTATGATGGGGGCACTGTTTACATAGTGTTTATGATGGGGCACTGTTTAAACAGTGTTTATGATGGTGGCACTGTTTATTTAGGGTTTATGATGGGCGTACTGTTTATAAAGTGTTTATGATGGGTGCACTGTTTATATAGTGTTTATGATGGGGGCACTGTTTTTTTAGTGATTATGATAATGGAACTGTTTAAATAGGGTTTATGATGGAGGCACTGTTTATATAGTGTTTATGATGGGGGCGCTATTTATATAGTGTCTATGATGGGGGCACTGTTTAAATAGGGTTCATGATGGGGGCACTGTTTAAATATTGTTTATGATGGGGGAACTGTTTATATAGTGTTTATGATGGGGCACTGTTTAAATAGTGTTTATGATGGAGGAACTGTTTACACAGTGATGATAATGGGGGCACGGTTTAATTACTGTTAATGATTGGGGCACTGTTTAATTAGTGTTTATGATGTGGGAACTGTTTATATAGTGTTTATGATGGGCCTCTGTTTATATAGTGTTCATGATGGGGGCACTGTTTATATAGTGTTTATGATGGGGGCACTGTTTGTATAGTGTTTATGATGTGGGCGCTGTTTATATAGAGTTTATGATGGGGGCACAGTTTATATAGTGTTTATGATTGGGGCAATGGTTATATAGTATTTATGATGGGGGTACTGTTTAAATAGTGTTTATGATGGGAGCACTGTCTATATAATGTTTATGATGGGGGCGCTGTTTATATAGTGTTTATCATGGGGGCACTTTTTATATAGTGTTTATGATGGGGGCACTGTTTAAATAGTGTTTATGATGGGTGTGCTGTTTATATAGTGTTTATGATGGGGGCACTGTTTAAATAGTGTTTATGATGGGGGAACTGTTTATGTAGGGTTTATGATGGGGGCACTGTTTAAACAGTTTTTATGATGGGGGCACTGTTTATATAGTGTTTATGATGGGGGCGAAGTTTAAATAGTTTTTATGATGGGGGCACTTTTTATATATGTTATGATGGGGCACGGTTTATATAGTGTTTATGATGGGGGCACTGTTTATATAATGTTTATGATGGGTGCACTGTTTATATAGCGTTTATGATGGGGGCTCTGTAAATATATTGCTTATCATGGGGCAGTGTTTAAATAGTGTTTGTGATGGGGTACTCTTTATATAGTGTTTATGATGGGGGCACTGTTTATACATTGTTTATGATGGGGCACTGTTTAAATAGTG
Organism: Cetorhinus maximus; assembly: GCF_964194155.1. Taxonomy (NCBI): domain Eukaryota; kingdom Metazoa; phylum Chordata; class Chondrichthyes; order Lamniformes; family Cetorhinidae; genus Cetorhinus; species Cetorhinus maximus. The sequence continues at coordinate 69,389 of NW_027596235.1, read as the reverse complement.
TTTATGTTGGGGTACTGTTTATAACGTGTTTATGATGGAGCACTGTTTATATAGTGTTTATGATGGGGGCTCTGTTTATATAGGGTTTATGATGGGGCACTGTTTATATAGTGTTTGTGATGGGGGCACTGTTTATATAGTGTTTATGATGGGGGCACTGTTTAAATAGGGTTCATGATGGGGGCACTTTTTAAATAGTGTTTATGGTGGGGGATCAGTTTATATAGTGTTTATGATGGGGCACTTTGTAAATAATGTTTATGCCGGGGGCACTGTTTATATAGTGATTATGGTGGCCCCTGTTTAAATAGGGTTTATGATGGGGGCACTGTTTATATAGTGTTTATGATGGGGGCACTGATTATATAGTGTTTATGATGGGGCACTGTTTATCTAGTGTTTATGATTGGGGCACTGTATATATAGTGTTTATGATGGGGCACTGATTATATAGTGTTTATGATGGGGGCACAGTTTATATAGTGTTTATGATGGGGCACTGTTTTTATAGTGTTTATGATGGGTCACTGTTTACATAGTGTTTATGATGGGGCACTGTTTAAACAGTGTTTATGATGGGGGCACTGTTTATTTAGGGTTTATGATGGGCTTACTGTTTATAAAGTGTTTATGATGGGGGCACTGTTTATATAGTGTTTATGATGGGGGCACTGTTTTTTTAGTGATTATGATGGGGGAACTGTTTAAATAGGGTTCATGATGGAGGCACTGTTTTTATAGTGTTTATGATGGGGGCGCTATTTATATAGTGTCTATGATGGGGGCACTGTTTAAATAGGGTTCATGATGGGGGCACTGTTTAAATAGTGTTTATGATGGGGGAACTGTTTATATAGTGTTTATGATGGGGCACTGTTTAAATAGTGTTTATGATGGGGGAACCGTTTATATAGTGATGATAATGGGGGCACGGTTTATATAGTGTTTATGATGTGGGCGCTGTTTATATAGTGTTTATGATGGGGAAACTGTTTATATAGTGTTTATGATGGGGCACTGTTTAAATAGTGTTTATGATTGGGGATCTGTTTATATAGTGTTTATGATGGGGGTACGGTTTAAATACTGTTAATGATTGGGGCACTGTTTAATTAGTGTTTATGATGTGGGAACTGTTTATATACTGTTTATGAATGGGCACTAATATATAGTGTTCATGATGGGGGCACTGTTCATATAGTGTTATGATGGGGGCACTGTTTATATAGTGTTTATGATGGGGGCGCAGTTTATATAGTGTTTATGATGGGGGCACTGTTTATATAGTGTTTATGATGGGGGCAGTGTTTATATAGTTTTTATGATGGGCGCACTGTTTAAATAGTGTTTATTATGGGAGCACTGTTTATATAATGTTTATGATGGCGCTCTGTTTATATAGCGTTTATGATGGGGGCACTGTTTAAATAGGGTTTATGATGGGGGCACAGTTTATATAGTGTTTATGATGGGGGCACTGATTATATAGTGTTTATGATGGGGCAGTGTTTATATAGTGTTTATCATGGCGGCACTGTTTATATAGTGTTTATGATGGGGCAATGATTACATAGTGTTTATCATGGGGGCACTGTTTATATAGGGTTTATGAAGGGGGCACTGTTTATAAAGTGTTTATGATGGGGGCACTGTTTATATAGTGTTTATGATGGTGCACTTTTTAAACAGTGTTTATGATGGGGGCACTGTTTTTATAGTGATTATGATGGGGGCGCTGTTTAAATAGGGTGTATGATGGAAGCACTGTTTTTATAGTGTTTATGAAGGGTGCGCTATTTATATAGTGTTTATGATGGGGGCACTGTTTATACAGAGTTTATGATGGGGGCACTGTTTATATAGTGTTTATGATGGGGGCACTGTTTAAATAGGGTTTATCATGGGGGCACTTTTTATATAGTGTTTATGATGGAGGCACTGTTTAAATAGTGTTTATGATTGTGGAGCTGTTTATACAATGTTCATGATGGGGGCACTTTTTAAATAGTATTTATGATGGGGGAACTGTTTATATAGAGTTTATGATGGGGGCACTGTTTATATAGTGTTTATGATGGGGGCACTGTTTATATAGGGTTTATGATGGTGGCACTGTTTATATAGTGTTTATGATGGGTCACTGTTTATATAGTGTTTATGATGGGGGCACTGTTTAAATTGTATTTATGATGGGGGCACTGTTTATATAGTGTTTATGATGGGGACACTGATTATATATTGCTTATGATGGGGGCACGGTTTAAATACTTTTAATGATGGGGGCTCTTTTTTTATAGTGCTGATGATGGGGTACTGTTTAAATACTGTTTATGATGTGGGAACTGTTTATATAGTGCTTAAGATGGGGGCACTGTTTATATAGTGCTTATGATGGGGGCACTGTTTAAATAGTGTTTACGATGGAGGAACTGTTTATATAGTGTTTATGATGGGGCACTGTTTAAATAGTATTTATGATGGGGGAACTGCTTATATAGTGATTATGATGGGGGCACGGTTTAAATACTGTTAATGATTGGGGCACTTTTTAATTAGTGTTTATGATGTGGGAACTTTTTATATAGTGTTTATGATGGGGGCACTGTTTATATAGTGTTTATGATGGGGGCACTGTTTATATAGTGTTTATGATGTGGGCGCTGTTTATATAGTGTTTAAGATGTGGGCACAGTTTATATAGTGTTTATGATGGGGGCACAGTTTATATAGTGTTTATGATGGGGGCAATGGTTATATAGTATTTATGATGGGGGCACTGTTTAAATAGTGTTTATGATGGGAGCACTGTTTATAAAATGTTTATGATGGGGGCGCTGTTTATATAGTGTTTATGAAGGTGCAGTGTTTAAATAGGGTTTATGATGGGGGCACTGTTTATATAGTGTTTATGATGGGGGCACTGATTATATAGTGTTTATGATGGAGCATTTTTTATATAGTGTTTAGGATGGGGGCACTGTTTATATAGTGCTTTTGATGGGGCACTGATTGTATACTGTTTATGATGGGGGCACTGTTTATATAGTGTTTATGATGGGGCACTGTTTATATAGTGTTTATGATGGGGGCACTGTTTACATAGTGTTTATGATTGTGCACTGTTTAAACAGTGTTTATGATGGGGGCAAAGTTTATATAGGGTTTATGATGGGTGCTCTCTTTATAAAGTGTTTATGATGGGGGCACTGTTTATATAGTGTTTATGATGAGGGCACTGTTTAATTAGGGTTCATGATGGGTGCACTGTTTAAATAGGGTTCATGATGGGGGCACTGTTTTAATAGTGTTTATGATGGGGAAACTGTTTAAATAGTGTTTATGATGGGGCACTGTTTAAACAGTGTTTATGATTGGGGATCTGTTTATATAGTGTTTATGATGGGGGCACGGTTTAAATACTGTTAATGATTGGGGCACTGTTTAATTAGTGTTTATGATGTGGGAACTGTTTTTATACTGTTTATGATGGGGCACTAATATATAGTGTTCATGATGGGGGCACTGTTCATATAGTGTTATGATGGGGGCACTGTTTATATAGTGTTTATGATGGGGGCGCAGTTTATATAGTGTTTATGATGGGGGCACTGTTTATATAGTGTTTATGATGGGGGCAGTGTTTATATAGTTTTTATGATGGGCGAACTGTTTAAAAAGTGTTTATTATGGGAGCACTGTTTATATAATGTTTATGATGGCGCTCTGTTTATATAGTGTTTATGATGGGGGCACTGTTTAAATAGGGTTTATGATGGGGGCACAGTTTATATAGTATTTATGATGGGGGCACTGATTATATAGTGTTTATGATGGGGGCACTGTTCATATAGGATTTATGATGGGGGCACTGTTTATAAAGTGTTTATGATGGGGGCACTGTTTATATAATGTTTATGATGGTGCACTTTTTAAACAGTGTTTATGATGGGGGCACTGTTTTTATAGTGTTTATGATGGGGCCACTGGTTAAATAGTGTTTATGATGGGGGCACTGTTTAAATAGTGTTTATGATGGGGGCACTGTTTATATATTGTTTATGATGGGAGCACTTTTTAAATTTTATTTATGATGGGGGCACTGTTTAAATATTGTTTATGGTGGGGTCACTGTTTAAATAGTGTTTATGATTGGGGCACTGTTTAATTAGTGTTTATGATGGGGCGCAGTTTATATTGTGTTTATGAGGGGGGCACCGTTTATATAGTGTTTATGATGGGGGCACTGTTTATATAGTGTTTATCATGGGGGCACTGTTTAAATAGTGGTTAAGATGGGAGCAGTGTTTATATAGTGATTATGATGGGGACACTGTTTAATTAGTGTTTATGAAGGGGGAACTGTTTATATAGTGTTTATGATGGGGACACTGATTATATATTGCTTATGATGGGGGCACGGTTTAAATACTTTTAATGATGGGGGCTCTTTTTTTATAGTGCTTATGATGGGGTGCTGTTTAAATACTGTTTATGATGTGGGAACTGTTTATATAGTGCTGAAGATGGGGGCACTGTTTATATAGTGCTTATGATGGGGGCACTGTTTAAATAGTGTTTACGATGGAGGAACTGTTTATATAGTGTTTATGATGGGGCACTGTTTAAATAGTATTTATGATGGGGGAACTGTTTATATAGTGATTATGATGGGGGCACGGTTTAAATACTGTTAATGATTGGGGCACTTTTTAATTAGTGTTTATGATGTGGGAACTTTTTATATACTGTTTATGATGGGGCTCTTTTTATATAGTGTTCACGATGGGGGCACTGTTTAAATAGTGTTTATGATGGGGGCACTGTTTATATAGTGTTTATGATGTGGGCGCTGTTTATATAGTGTTTATGATGGGGGCACAGTTTATATAGTGTTTATGATGGGGGCAATGGTTATATAGTATTTATGATGGGGGCACTGTTTAAATAGTGTTTATGATGGGAGCACTGTTTATAAAATGTTTATGATGGGGGCGCTGTTTATATAGTGTTTATGAAGGTGCAGTGTTTAAATAGGGTTTATGATGGGGGCACTGTTTATATAGTGTTTATGATGGGGGCACTGATTATATAGTGTTTATGATGGAGCATTTTTTATATAGTGTTTAGGATGGGGGCACTGTTTATATAGTGTTTTTGATGGGGCACTGATTGTATACTGTTTATGATGGGGGCACTGTTTATATAGTATTTATGATGGGGCACTGTTTATATAGTGTTTATGATGGGGGCACTGTTTACATAGTGTTTATGATTGTGCACTGTTTAAACAGTGTTTATGATGGGGGCAAAGTTTATATAGGGTTTATGATGGGTGCTCTCTTTATAAAGTGTTTATGATGGGGGCACTGTTTATATAGTGTTTATGATGAGGGCACTGTTTAATTAGGGTTCATGATGGGTGCACTGTTTAAATAGGGTTCATGATGGGGGCACTGTTTAAATAGTGTTTATGATGGGGAAACTGTTTATATAGTGTTTATGATGGGGCACTGTTTAAACAGTGTTTATGATTGGGGATCTGTTTACATAGTGTTTATGATGGGGGCACGGTTTAAATACTGTTAATGATTGGGGCACTGTTTAATTAGTGTTTATGATGTGGGAACTGTTTATATACTGTTTATGATGGGGCACTAATATATAGTGTTCATGATGGGGGCACTGTTCATATAGTGTTATGATGGGGGCACTGTTTATATAGTGTTTATGATGGGGGCGCAGTTTATATAGTGTTTATGATTGGGGCACTGTTTATATAGTGTTTATGATGGGGGCAGTGTTTATATAGTTTTTATGATGGGCGCACTGTTTAAATAGTGTTTATTATGGGAGCACTGTTTATATAATGTTTATGATGGCGCTCTGTTTATATAGTGTTTATGATGGGGGCACTGTTTAAATAGGGTTTATGATGGGGCCACTGGTTAAATAGTGTTTATGATGGGGGCACTGTTTAAATAGTGTTTATGATGGGGGCACTGTTTATAAAGTGTTTATGATGGGGGCACTGTTTATATAATGTTTATGATGGTGCACTTTTTAAACAGTGTTTATGATAGGGGCACTGTTTTTATAGTGATTATGATGGGGGCACTGTTTAAATAGGGTGTATGATGGAAGCACTGTTTTTATAGTGTTTATGAAGGGTGCACTATTTATATAATGTTTATGATGGGGGCACTGTTTATACAGAGTTTATGATGGGGGCACTTTTTATATAGTGTTTATGATGGGGGCACTGTTTAAATAGGGTTTATCATGGGGGCACTTTTTATATAGTGTTTATGATGGATGCATTGTTTAAATAGTGTTTATGATTGTGGTGCTGTTTATTTAGTGTTTATGATGGGGGCACTTTTTAAATAGTATTTATGATGGGGGAACTGTTTATATAGAGTTTATGATGGGGCCGCTGTTTAAACAGTGTTTATGAAGGGGGCACTGTTTATATAGGGTTTATGATGGGGGCACTGTTTATATAGTGTTTATGATGGGGGCACTGTTTATATAGTTTTTATGATGGGGGCACTGTTTAAATTGTATTGATGATGGGGGCACTGTTTATATAGTGTTTATGATGGGGGCACTGTTTATATCGCGTTTATGATGGGGGCTCTGTTTATATAGTGTTTATGATGGGGCACTGTTTAAATAGTATTTATGATGGGGCACTGTTTATATAATGTTTATGACTTGGGCACTGTTTATATGGTGTTTATGATGGGCACTGTTTATATAGTGTTTATGATGGGGCGCTGTTTATAGAGTGTTTATGATGGGGCACTGTTTATGTAGTGTTTATAATGGGGGCACTGTTTATATACTGTTTATGAAGGGGTGCTGTTTATATAGTGTTTATGATGGGGGGACTGTTTAAATAGTGTTTATGATGGGGCTCTGTTTATATAGTGTTTATGACGGTGGCACTGTTTATATAGTGTTTATGATGGGGGCACTGTTTAAATAGTGTTTATGATGGTGGCAGTTTTTATATAGTGTTTATGATTGTGCACTGTTTATATAGTGTTTATGATGGGTTCATTGTTTAATTAGTGTTTATGATGGGGCACTGTTTACATAGTGTTTATGATGGGGGCACTGTTTACATAATGTTTATGATGGGGGCACTGTTTAAATAGTGTTTATGATGGGGCGCTGTTTAGATAGTGTTTATGATGGGGCACTGTTTATATAGTGTTTATGATGGGGCACTGTTTATATCGTGTTTATGATGGGGTCACTGTTTATATAGTGTTTATGATGGGGCACTGTTTAAATAGTTTTTATGATGGGGCACTGTTTATATAGTGTTTATGATGGAAGCACTTTTTAAATTTTATTTATGATGGGGGCACTGTTTAAATATTGTTTATGGTGGTGTCACTGTTTAAATAGTGTTTATGATTGGTGCACTGTTTATATTGTGTTTATGAGGGGGGCACTGTTTATATAGTGTTTATGATGGGGGCACTGTTTATATAGTGTTTATGATGGGGACACTGATTATATAGTGCTTATGATGGGGTACTGTTTAAATACTGTTTATGATGTGGGAACTGTTTATATAGTGCTTAAGATGGGGGCACTGTTTAAATAGTGTTTATGATGGGGGCACTGTTTAATTAGTGTTTATGATGGGGGCACTGTATATATAGTGTTTATGATGGGGACACTGTTTAAATAGTGTTTATGATGGGGGCACTGTTGATATAGTGTTTATGATGGGGCACGGTTTTTAATACTGTTAATGATGGGGGCTCTTTTTTTATAGTGTTTATGATGTGGGAACTGTTTATATAGTATTTATGATGTTGACACTGTTTAAATAGTGTTTATGATGGGGGCACTGTTACTATAGTGTTTATGTTGGGGGCGCTGTTTATATAGTGCTTATGATGGGGGCACTGTTTATATAGTGTTTATGATGGGGGCACTGTTTATATAGTGTTTATGATGGGGGCACTGTTTATATAGTGTTTATGATGGTGACACTGTTTATATAGTGTTTATGATGGGGCACTGTTTATATAGTGTTTATGATGGGGGCAATGTTGATATAGTGTTTATGATGGGTGCACGGTTTATATACTTTTAATGATGGGGGTTCTTTTTTTATAGTGCTTATGATGGGGTACTGTTTAAATACTGTTTATGATGTGGGAACTGTTTATATAGTGCTTAAGATGGGGGCACTGTTTATATAGTGCTTATGATGGGGGCACTGTTTAAATAGTGTTTACGATGGAGGAACTGTTTATATAGTGTTTATGATGGGGCACTGTTTAAATAGTATTTATGATGGGGGAACTGTTTATATAGTGATTATGATGGGGGCACGGTTTAAATACTGTTAATGATTGGGGCACTTTTTAATTAGTGTTTATGATGTGGGAACTTTTTATATAGTGTTTATGATGGGGCTCTGTTTATATAGTGTTCATGATGGGGGCACTGTTTATATAGTGTTTATGATGGGGGCACTGTTTATATAGTGTTTAAGATGTGGGCGCTGTTTATATAGTGTTTATGATGGGGGCACAGTTTATATAGTGTTTATGATGGGGGCAATGGTTATATAGTATTTATGATGGGGGCACTGTTTAAATAGTGTTTATGATGGGAGCACTGTTTATAAAATGTTTATGATGGGGGCGCTGTTTATATAGTGTTTATGAAGGTGCAGTGTTTAAATAGGGTTTATGATGGGGGCACTGTTTATATAGTGTTTATGATGGGGGCACTGTTTATATAGTGTTTATGATGGGGGCACTGTTTATATAGTGTTTATGATGGTGACACTGTTTATATAGTGTTTATGATGGGGCACTGTTTATATAGTGTTTATGATGGGGGCAATGTTGATATAGTGTTTATGATGGGTGCACGGTTTATATACTTTTAATGATGGGGGTTCTTTTTTTATAGTGCTTATGATGGGGTACTGTTTAAATACTGTTTATGATGTGGGAACTGTTTATATAGTGCTTAAGATGGGGGCACTGTTTATATAGTGCTTATGATGGGGGCACTGTTTAAATAGTGTTTACGATGGAGGAACTGTTTATATAGTGATTATGATGGGGGCACGGTTTAAATACTGTTAATGATTGGGGCACTTTTTAATTAGTGTTTATGATGTGGGAACTTTTTATATAGTGTTTATGATGGGGCTCTGTTTATATAGTGTTCATGATGGGGGCACTGTTTATATAGTGTTTATGATGGGGGCACTGTTTATATAGTGTTTAAGATGTGGGCGCTGTTTATATAGTGTTTATGATGGGGGCACAGTTTATATAGTGTTTATGATGGGGGCAATGGTTATATAGTATTTATGATGGGGGCACTGTTTAAATAGTGTTTATGATGGGAGCACTGTTTATAAAATGTTTATGATGGGGGCGCTGTTTATATAGTGTTTATGAAGGTGCAGTGTTTAAATAGGGTTTATGATGGGGGCACTGTTTATATAGTGTTTATGATGGGGGCACTGATTATATAGTGTTTATGATGGAGCATTTTTTATATAGTGTTTAGGATGGGGGCACTGTTTATATAGTGTTTTTGATGGGGCACTGATTGTATACTGTTTATGATGGGGGCACTGTTTATATAGTGTCTATGATGGGGCACTGTTTATATAGTGTTTATGATGGGGGCACTGTTTACATAGTGTTTATGATTGTGCACTGTTTAAACAGTGTTTATGATGGGGGCAAAGTTTATATAAGGTTTATGATGGGTGCTCTCTTTATAAAGTGTTTATGATGGGGGCACTGTTTATATAGTGTTTATGATGAGGGCACTGTTTAATTAGGGTTCATGATGGGTGCACTGTTTAAATAGGGTTCATGATGGGGGCACTGTTTTAATAGTGTTTATGATGGGGAAACTGTTTATATAGTGTTTATGATGGGGCACTGTTTAAACAGTGTTTATGATTGGGGATCTGTTTATATAGTGTTTATGATGGGGGCACGGTTTAAATACTGTTAATGATTGGGGCACTGTTTAATTAGTGTTTATGATGTGGGAACTGTTTATATACTGTTTATGATGGGGCACTGTTTATATAGTGTTTATGATGGGGGCGCAGTTTATATAGTGTTTATGATTGGGGCACTGTTTATATAGTGTTTATGATGGGGGCAGTGTTTATATAGTTTTTATGATGGGTGCACTGTTTAAATAGTGTTTATTATGGGAGCACTGTTGATATAATGTTTATAATGGCGCTCTGTTTATATAGTGTTTATGATGGGGGCACTGTTTAAATAGGGTTTATGATGGGGGCACAGTTTATATAGTATTTATGATGGGGGCACTGATTATATAGTGTTTATGATGGGGGCACTGTTCATATAGGGTTTATGATGGGGGCACTGTTTATAAAGTGTTTATGATGGGGGCACTGTTTATATAATGTTTATGATGGTGCACTTTTTAAACAGTGTTTATGATGGGGGCACTGTTTTTATAGTGATTATGATGGGGGCACTGTTTAAATAGGGTGTATGATGGAAGCACTGTTTTTATAGTGTTTATGAAGGGTGCACTATTTATATAATGTTTATGATGGGGGCACTGTTTATACAGAGTTTATGATGGGGGCACTTTTTATATAGTGTTTATGATGGGGGCACTGTTTAAATAGGGTTTATCATGGGGGCACTTTTTATATAGTGTTTATGATGGAGGCACTGTTTAAATAGTGTTTATGATTGTGGTGCTGTTTATTTAGTGTTTATGATGGGGGCACTTTTTAAATAGTATTTATGATGGGGGAACTGTTTATATAGAGTTTATGATGGGGCCGCTGTTTAAACAGTGTTTATGAAGGGGGCACTGTTTATATAGGGTTTATGATGGGGGCACTGTTTATATAGTGTTTATGATGGGGGCACTGTTTATATAGTGTTTATGATGGGGGCACTGTTTAAATTGTATTTATGATGGGGGCACTGTTTATATAGTATTTATGATGGGGGCACTGTTTATATCGCGTTTATGATGGGGGCTCTGTTTATATAGTGTTTATGATGGGGCACTGTTTAAATAGTATTTATGATGGGGCACTGTTTATATAATGTTTATGACTTGGGCACTGTTTATATAGTGTTTATGATGGGCACTGTTTATATAGTGTTTATGATGGGGCGCTGTTTATAGAGTGTTTATGATGGGGCACTGTTTATGTAGTGTTTATGATGGGGGCACTGTTTATATAGTGTTTATAATGGGGGCACTGTTTATATACTGTTTATGAAGGGGTGCTGTTTATATAGTGTTTATGATGGGGGGACTGTTTAAATAGTGTTTATGATGGGGCTCTGTTTATATAGTGTTTATGACGGTGGCACTGTTTATATAGTGTTTATGATGGGGGCACTGTTTAAATAGTGTTTATGATGGTGGCAGTTTTTATATAGTGTTTATGACGGGGTCATTGTTTAAATAGTGTTTATGATGGGGCACTGTTTACATAGTGTTTATGATGGGGGCACTGTTTACATAATGTTTATGATGGGGGCACTGTTTAAATAGTGTTTATGATGGGGCGCTGTTTATATAGTGTTTATGATGGGGCACTGTTTATATAGTGTTTATGATGGGGCACTGTTTATATCGTGTTTATGATGGGGTCACTGTTTATATAGTGTTTAAGGTGGAGCACTGTTTAAATAGTTTTTATGATGGGGCCCTGTTTATATAGTGTTTATGATGGAAGCACTTTTTAAATTTTATTTATGATGGGGGCACTGTTTAAATATTGTTTATGGTGGTGTCACTGTTTAAATAGTGTTTATGATGGGGCGCAGTTTATATTGTGTTTATGAGGGGGGCACTGTTTATATAGTGTTTATGATGGGGGCACTGTTTATATAGTGTTTATGATGGGGGCACTGTTTAAATAGTATTTATGATGGGGGCAGTGTTTATATAGTGATTATGATGGGGACACTGTTTAATTAGTGTTTATGAAGGGGGCACTGTTTATATAGTGTTTATGATGGGGACACTGATTATATAGTGCTTATGATGGGGTACTGTTTAAATACTGTTTAAGATGTGGGAACTGTTTATATAGTGCTTAAGATGGGGGCACTGTTTATATAGTGTTTATGATGGGGGCACTGTTTAATTAGTGTTTATGATGGGGGCACTGTATATATATTGTTTATGATGGGGACACTGTTTAAATAGTGTTTATGATGGGGGCACTGTTGATATAGTGTTTATGATGGGGCACGGTTTTTAATACTGTTAATGATGGGGGCTCTTTTTTTATAGTGTTTATGATGTGGGAACTGTTTATATAGTATTTATGATGTTGACACTGTTTAAATAGTGTTTATGATGGGGGCACTGTTACTATAGTGTTTATGTTGGGGGCGCTGTTTATATAGTGCTTATGATGGGGGCACTGTTTATATAGTGTTTATGATGGGGGCACTGTTTATATAGTGTTTATGATGGGGGCACTGTTTATATAGTGTTTATGATGGTGACACTGTTTATATAGTGTTTATGATGGGGCACTGTTTATATAGTGTTTATGATGGGGGCACTGTTTAATTAGTGTTTATGATGTGGGCACTGCTCATATAGTGTTTATGATGGGGGCACTGTTTATATAGTTTCTATGATGTGGGCACTGGTTATATAGTGTTTATGATGGGGCACTGTTTATATAGTGTTTATGATGGGGGCAATGTTGATATAGTGTTTATGATGGGTGCACGGTTTAATTACTGTTAATGATGGGGGCACTGTTTAAATAGTGTTTATGACGGGGGAACTGTTTAAATAGTGTTTATGATCGGGGCATTGTTTATATTGTGTTTATGATGGGGGCGCTGTTTATATAGTGTTTATGATGACGGAACTGTTTAAATAGAGTTTATGATGGGGGCACTGTTTAAATAGTGTTAATGATGAGGCCGATTTTTAAATAGTGTTTATGATGGGGGCACTGTTTATATAGTGTTTATGATAGGGACACTGTTTATATAGTGTTTATGATGGGGCACTGTTTAAATAGTGTTTATGATGGGGCACTGTTTTAATAGTGTTTATGATGGGGGAACTGTTTAAATATTGTTTATGATGGGGGCACTGTTTATATAGAGTTTATGATGGGGCACTGTTTAAATAGTGTTTATGATGGTACACTGTTTTAATAGTGTTTATGATGGGGGATCTGTTTAAATATTGTTTATGATGGGTCCACTGTTTATATAGTGTTTTTGATGGGGCACTATTTATATGGTGATTATGATGGGGGCACTGTTTAAATATTGTTTTTGATGGAGGCACTGTTTAAATAGTGTTTATGATGGGGCACTGTTTATATAGTGTTTATGATGGGGCACTGTTTATATAGTGTTTATGATGGGGGCACAGTTTAAATATTGTTTATGATGGGGGCACTGTTTATATAGTGTTTATGATGGGGGCCCTGTTTAAACAATGTTTATGATGGGGGCCCTGTTTATATAGTGTTTATGATGGGGGCACTGTTTATATAGTGTTTATGATGGGGGCACTGTTTATATATGGTTTTTGTGATGGGGCACTGTTTAAATAGTGTTTATGATGGGGTCACTGTTTAAATTGTGTTTATGATGGGGGCACTGTTTAAATAGGGTTTATGATGGGGGCACTGTTTATATAGGGTTCATGATGGGCGCACTTTTTAAATAGTGTTTATGATGGGGGATCTGTTTATATAGTGTTTATGATGGGGGCACTGTTTAAATAGTGTTTATGATGCGGGAACTGTTTATATAGTGTTTATGATGGTGGCACAGTTTATATCGTGTTTATGATGGGGGCACTGTTTACATATTGTTTATGATGGGGCACTGTTTAAATAGTGTTTATGATGGGGGCACTGTTTAAATAGTGTTTATGATGGGGGCACTGTTTATATAGTGTTTATGATGGGGGCACTGTTTATATAGTGTTTATGATGGGGCACTGTTTATATCGTGTTTATGATGGGGGCACTGTTTACATATTGTTTATGATGGGGCACTGTTTAAATAGTGTTTATGATGTGGGCACTGTTTATATAGTGTTTATGATGGGGCACTGTTTATATAGTGTTTATGATGTGGGCACTGTTTAAATAGTGTTTATGTTGGGGGCACTGTTTAAATAGTGTTTATGATGGGGACACTGTTTATATAGTGTTTATGATGGGGGCACGGTTTAAATACTGTTAATGATTGGGGCTCTGTTTAAATGGTGTCTATGATGTGGGCACTGTTAAAAAAGGTTTATGATGGGGGCACTGTTTATATAGTGTTTTTGATGGGGGCACTGTTTAAATAGGGTTTATGATGGGGCTCTGTTTATATAGTGTTTATGATGGGGCACTGTTTATATAGGGTTTATGATGGGGGCACTGTTTATATAGTGTTTATGATGGGTCACTGTTTAAATAGTATTTATGATGTGGGCACTGTTTATACAGTGTTTATGATGGGGGCCTGTTTATATAGTGTTTATGATGGGGGCACTGTTTATATAGTGTTTATGCTGGGGGCACTGTTTAAATTGTGTTTATGATGGGGGCACTGTTTAAATAGGGTTTATCATGTGGGCACTGTTTATATAGTGTTTATGATGGGGGCACTGTTTAAATAGTGTTTATGATGGGGGCACTGTTTATATATTGTTTATGATGGGGGCACTGTTTATATAGTGTTTAAGATGGGGGCACTGTTTAAATAGTGTTTATGATGGGGGCACTGTTTATATAGTGTTTATGATGGGGGCACTGTTTAAATAGTGTTTATGATGGGGGCACTGTTTATATATTGTTTATGATGGGGGCACTGTTTATATAGTGTTTAAGATGGGGGCACTGTTTAAATAGTGTTTATGATGGGGGCACTGTTTATATATTGTTTATGATGGGGGCACTGTTTAAATAGTGTTTATGATGGGGGCACTGTTTATATATTGTTTATGATGGGGGCACTGTTTAAATAGTGTTTATGATGGGGGCACTGTTTATATAGTGTTTAAGATGGGGGCACTGTTTAAATAGTGTTTATGATGGGGGAACTGTTTATATAAAAACGAAAAGCTAAAAGCTACTGCGGATGCTGGAAATCCATAACAAAATAAAAACAGAATTACCTGGAAAACTCAGCAAGTCTGGCAGCATCGGCGGAGAAGAAATCAGTTAACGTTTCGAGCCTTCATGGCCCTTCGGCAGAACTGCAGCATAGTTTCAACAAGGGAGAATTATAAATTGGTTTAAGGTGGGGGTGGGGTGGGGGGGAAGAGACACATTGAGGGTGTGGTGTGAGCAGATAATCAAAAGATGTCACAGACAAAAGGGTCAAAGAGGTGTTGAAGGTGGTGGTCTTTGTCTGAGAAAAGTGCTAATTAAGAATGGAAAACAGGATATTCAAAGTACAGCTCTAGTGGGGGTGGGGTGGAAAGACTAAAGGTTTTAGTTTTAGATTTAAAAATAATGGAAATAGGTGGGGAAAGAAGAATCTATATAAATTATTGAAAAAAAAGTGGGTGGGGGGGAAAATGAAACGGGGTGGGGATGGGGGGAGGGGGAGTTTAAGATCTAAAGTTGTTGAATTCAATATTCAGCCCGGAAGGCTGTAAAGTGCCTAGTCGGAAGATGAGGTGCTGTTCCTCCAGTTTGCGTTGGGCTTCACTGGAATAATGCAGCAAGCCAAGGACAGACATGTTGTCAAGAGAACAGGGTGGAGTGTTAAAATGGCAAGCGACAGGGAGGTTTGGGTCTTTCTTGCGGACAGACCGCAGGTGTTCCGCAAAACGGTCACCCAGTTTGCGTTTGGTCTCTCCAATGTAGAGGAGACCGCATTGGGAGCAACGAATGCAGTAGACTAAGTTAGGGGAAATGCAAGTGAAATGCTGCTTCACTTGAAAGGAGTGTTTGGGCCCTTGGATGGTGAGGAGAGAGGAAGTGAAGGGGCAGGTGTTGCATCTTCTGCGTGGGCATGGGGAGGTGCCATAAGTGGGGGTTGAGGAGTAGGGGGTGATGGAGGAGTGGACCAGGGTGTCCCGGAGGGAACGATCCCTACGGAATGCCGTCAAGTGGGGTGAAGGGAAGATGTGTTTGGTGGTGTCATCATGCTGGAGTTGGCGGAAATGGCGGAGGATGATCCTTTGAATGCGGAGGCTGGTGGGGTGATAAGTGAGGACAAGGGGGACCCTATCATGTTTCTGGGAAGGAGGAGAAGGTATGAGGGAGGATGCGCGGGATATGGGCCGGACACGGTTGAGGGCCCTGTCAACGACTGTGGATGGAAAACCTCGGTTAAGGAAGAAGGAGGACATGTCAGAGGAGCTGTTTTTGAAGGTAGCGTCATCAGAACAGATGCGACGGAGGCGAAGGAACTGAGAGAATGGGATGGAGTCTTTACAGGAAGCTGTAGTCGAGGTAGCTGTGCGAGTCGGTAGGCTTGTAATGGATATTGGTGGACAGTCTATCATCAGAAATTGAGACAGAGAGGTCAAGGAAGGGAAGAGAAGTGTCAGAGATGGACCATGTGAAGATGATGGAGGGGTGGAGATTGGAAGCAAAATTAATAAATTTTTCCAGGTCCCGACGAGAGCGTGAAGCAGCACCGAAGTAATCATCGATGTACCGGAGAAAAAGTTGTGGGAGGGGGCCGGAGTAGGACTGGAACAAGGAATGTTCCACATACCCCATAAAGAGACAGGCATAGCTGGGGCCCATGCGGGTACCCATAGCCACACCTTTTATTTGGAGGAAGTGAGAGGAGTTAAAGTAGAAATTGTTCAGTGTGACAACAAGTTCAGCCAGACGGAGGAGAGTAGTGGTGGATGGGGATTGTTGGGGCCTCTGTTCAAGGAAGAAGCTAAGGGCCCTCAGACCATCCTGGTGGGGGATGGAGGTGTAGAGGGATTGGACATCCATGGTGAAGAGGAAGCGGTTGGGGCCAGGGAACTGGAAATTGTTGATGTGACGTAAGGTGTCAGAGGAATCACGGATGTAGGTGGGAAGGGACTGGACAAGGGGAGAGAGAAGGGAGTCAAGATAACGAGAAATGAGTTCCGTGGGGCAGGAACAGGCTGACACGATCGGTCTGCCAGGACAGTTCTGTTTGTGGATTTTGGGTAGGAGGTAGAAGCGGGCCGTCCGAGGTTGGGCGACTATCAAGTTGGAAGCTGTGGGAGGAAGATCTCCAGAGGAGATGAGGTCAGTGACAGTCCTGGAAACAATGGCTTGATGTTCAGTGGTGGGGTCATGGTCCAGGGAGAGGTAGGAGGAAGTGTCTGCGAGTTGACGCTCAGCCTCCGCGAGGTAGAGGTCAATGCGCCAGACAACAACAGTACCACCCTTGTCAGCGGGTTTGATGACAATGTTGGGGTTGGACCTGAGAGAACGGAGTGCAGTGAGTTCAGAGAGAGACAGATTAGAATGGGTGAGAGGAGCAGAGAAATTGAGACGGCTAATGTCACACTGACAGTTCTCAATGAAAAGATCAAGAGAAGGTAAGAATCCAGAGGGAGGGGTCCAAGTGGAGGGAGAATATTGGAGGTGGGTAAAAGGATCCGTTGAACGGGGAGAGGACTCCTGCCCAAAGGAGTGAGCACGGAGACGAAGATGGCGGAAGAAGAGTTCAGCATCATGCCAAGCCCGAAATTCATTGAGATGAGGGCGTAAGGGTATGAAACTAAGTCCTTTGCTGAGCACTGAACGTTCAGCATCGGAGAGGGAAGGTCAGGGGGTATGGTGAATACGTGGCTGGGGCTGGGATTGGAAGATGGGATGGGGACGGAGGGACAAGCAGGGGTGGAGGGTCCCAGATGGGTGTTCGTGTCGATGACTTGTTGGAACTTGCGTTCCTTAGCACTTGAGAGAAAGAGAAAAAGTTTCTTGTTGAGGCGACGGATGAGGCGAAGAATAAAATGAAACTGGGGGCACGGGCAGCTTTGAGAAAGGGTGCGGCGGTGCTGCTGGAGGGAGAGGTCGAGTGTGTTCATATGGCGGTGCATGGCACTGAGTGTGGATCTCAAAATGCGACGGGAACAGCAGTCCGAGAAATGTTTTATGTCCCGGAGATACCTGTAATCCTGGGTGGGTTCGAAACAAGAGGGATGCAATTTCAGTTGAAATCCACGTGGGGTGAGTCGGAGACAGAGACAGTCACTGAGAAAGGAGATATGGCTGTGAAAGCAGGTTTTAGTAAACACCTTGTCAAACACCAGGAGAGAAATGGAAAGCAATGAAGGTGAGCAAGGCAGAAGAGACAGACAGAAATCCTGTCGGAGAACAGAACAATACTTCTTCAGAGAGGGCATTTCTTGAAGAGAGGTGTGTGTTTATGATTGAGGCAATGTTTATATAGTGTTTCTGATGGGGGCGCTGTTTATATAGTGTTTTTGATGGGGGCACTTTTTATATAGTGTTTAGGATTGGGCACTGATTATATAGTGATTATGACTGGGACACTGTTTATATAGTGTTTATGATGGGGGCACTGTTTAAATAGTGTTTATGATGGGGGCACTGTTTATATAGTGTTTATGATGGGGACTCTGTTTATATAGTGTTTATGATGGGGGCACTGTTTATATAGTGTTTATTATGGGGACACTGTTTAAATAGTGTTTATGATGGGGGCGCTCTTTATATAGTGTTTATGATGGGGGCACTGTTTATATAGAGTTTATGATGGGGGCACTGTTTAAATAGTGTTTATGATGGGGCACTGTTTATGTAGTGTTTACGATGGGGGCACTGTTTTTATAGTTTTTATGATGGGGCACTGTTTATATAGTGTTTATGATGTGGGCACTGTATATAGAGTTTATATGATGGGGCACTGTTGATACAGTGTTTATGATGGGGGCACTGTTTATATAGTGTTTATCATGGGGGCACTGTTTAAATAGTGTTAATGATGGGGGCACTGTTTAAATACTGTTTATGATGTGGGATCTGATTACATAGTGTGTATGATGGGAGCGCTGTTTATACAGTGTTTATGATGGGGGCACTGTTTATATAGTGTTTATGATGGGGCACTGTTTATATAGAGTTTATGATGTGCCACTGTTTATATACAGTTTAGGATGGGCCACTGTTTATATAGTGTTTATGATGGGGCACTGTTTATATAGTGTTTATGATGGGGGCACTGTTTATATAAGGTTTATGATGAGGGTACTGTTTATATAGTGTTTTTGATTTGGGCACTGTTTATATAGTGTTCATGATGGGGGCACTGTTTATATAGTGTTTATGATGGGGGCAATGTTTATATAAGGTTTATGATGAGGGTACTGTTTATATAGTGTTTTGGGTGAGTATACTGTTTATATAGTGTTTATGATGGGGGCACTGTTTAAATAGGGTTTACGATGGGGGCACAGGTTAAATTGTGTTTATGATGGGGAGACTGTTTATATAGTGTTTATAATGGGGACTCTGTTTATACAGGGTTTATGATGGGGGCACTTTTTATATAGTGTTTATGATGGGGACTCTGTTTATATAGTGTTTATGATGGGGGCACTGTTTAAATAGTGTTTAAGATTGGGCACTGTTTATATAGTGTTTATGATTTGGGAACTGTTTATATAGTGTTTAAAATGGGGACACTGTTTATATAGTGTTTATGATGTGGGAACTGTTTATATAGTGTTATGATGGGGGTGCTGATTATATAATGTTTATGATGGGGGCACTGTTTAAACAGTGTTTATGTGGGGGGAGCTGTTTATAAAGGGTTTATAATGGGGGCACAGTTTATATAGAGTTTATGATGGGGCACTGTTTATATAGAGTTTATGATGGGGGCACTGTTTATATAGTGTTTAGGATGGGTCAGTGTCTATATAGTGTTTATGATGGGGCACTGTTTATAAAGTGTTTTTGATGTGGGCACTGTTTATATAATCTTTATGATGGGGGCACTTTTTAAATAGTGTTTATGGTGGGGGCACTGTTTATATAATGTTTATGATGGGGGCACTGTTTATATTGTGTTTATGATGAGAGCACTGTTTATATAAGGTTTATGATGGGGGCACTGTTTATATAGAGTTTATGATGGTGGCTCTGTTTATATAGTGTTTATGATGGAGGCACTGTGTAAATAGTGTTTATGATGGGGGCACTGTTTATACAGTGTTTATGATGGGGCAATGTTTAAATATAGTTTATGATGGGGGCGCTGTTTATATAGTGTTTATGATGGGGGCACTGTTTAAGTGGTGTTTATGATGTGGGCGCTGTTTATATAGTGTTTATGATGGGGACTCTTTTTATATAGGGTTTATGATGGGGGCACTGTTTATATAGTGTTTATGATGGGGGCACTGTTTTACTAGTGTTTATGATGGGGCACTGTGTAAATAGTGTTTATGATGGGGGCACTGTTTATATAGTGTTTATGATGGGGGCAGTGTCTATATAGGTTTTATGATGGAACACTGTTTATATATAGTTTATGATGGGGGCACCTTTTTATATAGGGTTTATGATGGGATTATTAAATAGTGTTTATGATTGGGCACTGTTTATATAAGGTTTATGATGGGACACTGTTTATATAGTGTTTATGATGGGGGCACTGTTTAAATAGTGTTTATGATGAGGCACTGTTTAAATAGTGTTTATGATGGGGGCACTGTTTATATAGTGTTTATGATGTGGGAACTGTTTATATAGTGCTTATGATGGGGACGTGTTTAAATATTGTTTATGATTGGGTACTGTTTATATAGTGTTTATGATGGGGGCACTGTTTATATAGAGTTTATGATGGGGGCTCTGTTTATATTGTGTTTATGATGGAGGCACTGTGTAAATAGTGTTTATGATGGGGCACTGTTTGTACAGTGTTTATGATGGGGCAATGTTTAAATATGGTTTATGATGGGGGCGCTGTTTAAGTGGTGTTTATGATGGGGGCTCTGTTTAAATAGGGTTTATGATGGGGCACTGTTTATATAGTGTTTATGATGGGGGCACTGTTTAAACAGTGTTTATGATGGGGGCGCTGTTTATATAGTGTTTATGATGGGGACTCTTTTTATATAGGGTTTATGATGGGGGCACTGTTTATATAGTGTTTATGATGGGGGCACTGTTTAAATAGTGTTTATGATGGGGCCCTGCTTAAATAGGGTTTATGATGGGGGCGCTGTTTAAGTGGTGTTTATGATGGGGGCTCTGTTTAAATAGGGTTTATGATGGGGCACTGTTTATATAGTGTTTATGATGGGGGCACTGTTTAAACAGTGTTTATGATGGGGGCGCTGTTTATATAGTGTTTATGATGGGGACTCTTTTTATATAGGGTTTATGATGGGGGCACTGTTTATATAGTGTTTATGATGGGGGCACTGTTTAAATAGTGTTTATGATGGGGCCCTGTTTAAATAGGGTTTATGATGGGGGCGCTGTTTATATAGTGTTTATGACGGGGGCACTGTTTAAATAGTGTTTATGATGGGGGCGCTGTTTATATAGTGTTTATGATGGAGGCACTGTTTATATAGTGTTTATTATGGGGGCACTGATAATATAGTTTTTATATTGGGGACTCTGTTTATATAGGTTTTATGATGGGAGCACTGTTTATTTAGTGTTTATGATGGGGACTCTGTTTATATAGTGTTTATGATGGGGGCACTGTTTATATAGTGTTTACGATGGGGCACTGTTTAAATAGTGTTTATGATGGGGGCGCAGTTTATATAGTGTTTATGATGGGGGCACTTTTTCACTAGGGTTTACGATGAGGGCACCGGTTAAATTGTGTTTATGATGGGGACAATGATTATATAGTGTTTATGATTGGGCACTGTTTATATAGTGTTTATGTTGTGGGAACTGTTTATATATTGTTTATGATGGGGACACTGTTTATATAGTGTTTATGATGTGGGAACTGTTGATATAGTGTTTATGATGGGCGCACTTTTTATATAGTGTTTATGATGGGGGCAATGTTTAAACAGTGTTTTTGATTGGGGAGCTGTTTACATTATGTTTATGATGTTGGATCTGTTTAAACAGTGTTTATGATCGGGGCACTGTTTAAATAGGGTTTATGATGGGACACTGTTTATATAGTGTTTATGATGGGTGCACTGTTTATATAGTGTTTATGATGGGGGAGCTGTTTATATAGTGTTTATGATGGGGCACTGTTTACATAGTGTTTATTATGGGGGCACTGTTTATATAGTTTATATGAAGTGGGAACTGTTTATATAGTGTTTCTGATGGGGGCGCTGTTTATATAGTGTTTTTGATGGGGGCACTTTTTATATAGTGTTTAGGATTGGGCACTGATTATATAGTGATTATGACTGGGACACTGTTTATATAGTGTTTATGAGGGGGGCACTGTTTATATAGTGTTTAGGATGGGGGCACTGTTTATATAAGGATTATGATGGGGGCACTGTTTAAATAGTGATTATGATGGGGGCACTGTTTATATAGTGTTTATGATGGGGCAGTGTTTATATAGTGTTTATGATGGGGCACTGTTTATATAGTGTTTATGACGGGGGCGCTGCTTATATAGTGGTTATGATGGGAGCAATGTTTAAATAGGGTTTATGAAGGGGCACTGTTTATATAGTGTTTATGATGTGGGCACTGTTTAAATAGTGCTAATGATGGGGCATTGTTAATATAGTGTTTATGATGTGGGCACTGTTTACATAGTGTTTATGATGGGGGCACTGTTTATATAGTGTTTATGATGGGGGCACTGTTTAAATAGTGTTTATGATGAGGCCCTGTTTATATAGTGTTTATGATGATGGTACTGTTTAAACTGTGTTTACGATGTTGGAACTGTTTATATAGTGTTTATGATGGGGGCACTTGTTTATATAGTGTTTATGATGGGGGCACTGTTTATATAGTGTTGATGATGGGGGCACTGTTTATATAGTGTTTATGTTGGGGGCACTGTTTATATAGTGTTTATGATGGGGGCACTGTTTATATAGTGTTTATGATGGGGGCACTGTTTATATAGTGTTTATGATGGGGCACTGTTTATATAGTGATTATGATGGGGACACTGTTTATATAGTGTTTATGATAGGGCACTGTTTATATAGTGTTTATGATGGGGGCACTGTCTATATAGGTTTTATGATGGTACACTGTTTATATATAGTTTATGATGGGGGCACCTTTTTATATAGGGTTTATGATGGGACTGTTTATATAGTGTTTATGATAGGGCACTGTTTATATAAGGTTTATGATGGGGGCACTGTGTAAATAGTGTTTATGATGGGGGCACTGTTTATATAGTGTTTATGATGGGGGCACTGTCTATATAGGTTTTATGATGGAACACTGTTTATATATAGTTTATGATGGGGGCACCTTTTTATATAGGGTTTATGATGGGATTGTTTATATAGTGTTTATGATTGGGCACTGTTTATATAAGGTTTATGATGGGACACTGTTTATATAGTGTTTATGATGGGGGCACTGTTTAAATAGTGTTTATGATGAGGCACTGTTTAAATAGTGTTTATGATGGGGGCACTGTTTATATAGTGTTTATGATGTGGGAACTGTTTATATAGTGCTTATGATGGGGACGTGTTTAAATATTGTTTATGATGGGGTACTGTTTATATAGTGTTTATGATGGGGGCACTGTTTATATAGAGTTTATGATGGGGGCTCTGTTTATATTGTGTTTATGATGGAGGCACTGTGTAAATAGTGTTTATGATGGGGCACTGTTTGTACAGTGTTTATGATGGGGCAATGTTTAAATATGGTTTATGATGGGGGCGCTGTTTATATAGTGTTTATGATGGGGGCACTGTTTAAGTGGTGTTTATGATGGGGCCCTGTTTAAATAGGGTTTATGATGGGGCACTGTTTATATAGTGTTTATGATGGGGGCACTGTTTAAACAGTGTTTATGATGGGGGCGCTGTTTATATAGTGTTTATGATGGGGACTCTTTTTATATAGGGTTTATGATGGGGGCACTGTTTATATAGTGTTTATGATGGGGGCACTGTTTAAATAGTGTTTATGATGGGGCCCTGTTTAAATAGGGTCTATGATGGGGGCGCTGTTTATATAGTGTTTATGATTGGGGCTCTGTTTATATAGGGTTTATGATGGGGCCACTGTTTATATAGTGTTTATGACGGGGGCACTGTTTAAATAGTGTTTATGATGGGGGCGCTGTTTATATAGTGTTTATGATGGAGGCACTGTTTAAATAGGGTTAACGATGGGGGCACCGGTTAAATTGGGTTTATGATGGAGACACTGTTTATATAGTGTTTATGATGGGGGCACTGTTTATATAGTGTATATTATGGGGGCACTGATAATATAGTTTTTATATTGGGGACTCTGTTTATATACGTTTTATGATGGGGGCACTGTTTATTTAGTGTTTATGATGTGGACTCTGTTTATATAGTGTTTATGATGGGGGCACTGTTTATATAGTGTTTACGATGGGGCACTGTTTAAATAGTGTTTATGATGGGGGCGCAGTTTATATAGTGTTTAGATGGGGGCACTTTTTCACTAGGGTTTACGATGAGGGCACCGGTTAAATTGTGTTTATGATGGGGACAATGATTATATAGTTTTTATGATTGGGCACTGTTTATATAGTGTTTATGTTGTGGGAACTGTTTATATATTGTTTATGATGGGGACACTGTTTATATAGTGTTTATGATGTGGGAACTGTTGATATAGTGTTATGATGGGGGTGATGTTTGTACAATGTTTATGATGGGGGCACTGTTTTTTATGGTGTTTATGATGGGGCAATATTTATATAGTGTTTATGATGGGCGCACTTTTTATACAGTGTTTATGATGGGGGCAATGTTTAAACAGTGTTTTTGATTGGGGAGCTGTTTCCATTATGTTTATGATGTTGGATCTGTTTAAACAGTGTTTATGATCGGGGCACTGTTTAAATAGGGTTTATGATGGGACACTGTTTATATAGTGTTTATGATGGGGGCACTGATTATATAGTGTTTATGATGGGGGAGCTGTTTATATAGTGTTTATGATGGGGCACTGTTTACATAGTCTTTATTATGGGGGCACTGTTTATATAGTGTATATGAAGTGGGAACTGTTTATATAGAGTTTCTGATGGGGGCGCTGTTTATATAGTGTTTTTGATGGGGGCACTTTTTATATAGTGTTTAGGATTGGGCACTGATTATATAGTGATTATGACTGGGACACTGTTTATATAGTGTTTATGATGGGGGCACTGTTTAAATAGTGTTTATGATGGGGGCACTGTTTATATAGTGTTTATGATGGGGACTCTGTTTATATAGTGTTTATGATGGGGGCACTGTTTATATAGTGTTTATTATGGGGGCACTGTTTAAGTGGTGTTTATGATGGGGGCACTGTTTAAATAGTGTTTATGATGGGGCGCTGTTGAAACAGTGTTTATGATGGGGGCGCTGTTTATATAGTGTTTATGATGGGGACTCTTTTTATATAGGGTTTATGATGGGGCACTGTTTATATAGTGTTTATGATGGGGGCACTGTTTAAATAGTGTTTATGATGGGGCCCTGTTTAAATAGGGTTTATGATGGGGGCGCTGTTTATATAGTGTTTATGATGGGGACTCTGTTTATATAGGGTTTATGATGGGGCCACTGTTTATATAGTGTTTATGACGGGGGCACTGTTTAAATATTGTTTATGATGGGGGCGCTGTTTATATAGTGTTTATGATGGAGGCACTGTTTAAATAGGGTTTACGATGGGGGCACCGGTTAAATTGTGTTTATGATGGAGACAATGTTTATATAGTGTTTATGATGGGGGCACTGTTTATATAGTGTTTATGATGGGGGCACTGATAATATAGTTTTTATATTGGGGACTCTGTTTATATAGGTTTTATGATGGGGGCACTGTTTATATAGTGTTTATGATGGGGACTCTGTTTATATAGTGTTTATGATGGGGGCACTGTCTATATAGTGTTTATGATGGGGCACTGTTTAAATAGTGTTTATGATGGGGGCGCAGTTTATATAGTGTTTATGATGGGGGCACTTTTTCACTAGGGTTTACGATGAGGGCACCGGTTAAATTGTGTTTATGATGGGGTCAATGATTATATAGTGTTTATGATTGGGCACTGTTTATATAGTGTTTATGTTGTGGGAACTGTTTATATATTGTTTATGATGGGGACACTGTTTATATAGTGTTTATGATCTGGGAACTGTTTATATAGTGTTATGATGGGGGTGATGTTTATATAATGTTTATGATGGGGGCACTGTTTATTTGGTGTTCATGATGAGCGCACTTTTTATATAGTGTTTATGATGGGGCAATGTTTAAACAGTGTTTTTGATGGGGGAGCTGTTTACATAGGGTATATGATGGGGGCACTGTTTATATAGTGTTTATGATGGGGCACTGTTTATATAGTGTTTATGATGAGGCACTGTTTAAATAGTGTTTATGATGTTGGATCTGTTTAAACAGTGTTTATGATCGGGGCACTGTTTAAATAGGTTTTATGATGGGACACTGTTTATATAGTGTTTATGATGGGGGCACTGTTTATATAGTGTTTATGATGGGGACTCTGTTTATATAGTGTTTATGATGGGGGCACTGTCTATATAGTGTTTATGATGGGGCACTGTTTAAATAGAGTTTATGATGGGGGCGCAGTTTATTTAGTGTTTATGATGGGGGCACTTTTTCACTAGGGTTTACGACGAGGGCACCGGTTAAATTGTGTTTATGATGGGGACAATGTTTATATAGTGTTTATGATTGGGCACTGTTTATATAGTGTTTATGTTGTGGGAACTGTTTATATATTGTTTATGATGGGGACACTGTTTATATAGTGTTTATGATGTGGGAACTGTTTATATAGTGTTATGATGGGGGTGATGTTTATATAATGTTTATGATGGGGGCACTGTTTATATGGTGTTTATGATGGTGCACTGTTAATATAGTGTTTATGATGGGCGCACTTTTTATATAGTGTTTATGATGGGGGCAATGTTTAAACAGTGTTTTTGATGGGGGAGCTGTTTACATAGTGTTTATGATGGGGGCACTGTTTATAAAGTGTTTATGATGAGGCACTGTTTATATAGTGTTTATGATGAGGCACTGTTTAAATAGTGTTTATGATGTTGGATCTGTTTAAACAGTGTTTATGATCGGGGCACTGTTTAAATAGGGTTTATGATGGGACAATGTTTATAAAGTGTTTATGATGGGGGCACTGTTTATATAGTGTTTATGATGGGGGCACTGTTTATATAGTGTTTATGATGGGGGAGCTGTTTATATAGTGTTTAGGATGGGGACACTGTTTATATAGTGTTTATGATGTGGGAACTGTTTATATAGTGTTATGATGGGGGTGCTGATTATATAATGTTTATGATGGGGGCACTGTTTAAACAGTGTTTATGTGGGGGGAGCTGTTTATAAAGGGTTTATAATGGGGGCACAGTTTATATAGAGTTTATGATGGGGCACTGTTTATATAGAGTTTATGATGGGGGCACTGTTTATATAGTGTTTAGGATGGGTCAGTGTCTATATAGTGTTTATGATGGGGCACTGTTTATAAAGTGTTTTTGATGTGGGCACTGTTTATATAATCTTTATGATGGGGGCACTTTTTAAATAGTGTTTATGGTGGGGGCACTGTTTATATAATGTTTATGATGGGGGCACTGTTTATATTGTGTTTATGATGAGAGCACTGTTTATATAAGGTTTATGATGGGGGCACTGTTTATATAGAGTTTATGATGGTGGCTCTGTTTATATAGTGTTTATGATGGAGGCACTGTGTAAATAGTGTTTATGATGGGGGCACTGTTTATACAGTGTTTATGATGGGGCAATGTTTAAATATAGTTTATGATGGGGGCGCTGTTTATATAGTGTTTATGATGGGGGCACTGTTTAAGTGGTGTTTATGATGTGGGCGCTGTTTATATAGTGTTTATGATGGGGACTCTTTTTATATAGGGTTTATGATGGGGGCACTGTTTATATAGTGTTTATGATGGGGGCACTGTTTTACTAGTGTTTATGATGGGGCACTGTGTAAATAGTGTTTATGATGGGGGCACTGTTTATATAGTGTTTATGATGGGGGCAGTGTCTATATAGGTTTTATGATGGAACACTGTTTATATATAGTTTATGATGGGGGCACCTTTTTATATAGGGTTTATGATGGGATTATTAAATAGTGTTTATGATTGGGCACTGTTTATATAAGGTTTATGATGGGACACTGTTTATATAGTGTTTATGATGGGGGCACTGTTTAAATAGTGTTTATGATGAGGCACTGTTTAAATAGTGTTTATGATGGGGGCACTGTTTATATAGTGTTTATGATGTGGGAACTGTTTATATAGTGCTTATGATGGGGACGTGTTTAAATATTGTTTATGATTGGGTACTGTTTATATAGTGTTTATGATGGGGGCACTGTTTATATAGAGTTTATGATGGGGGCTCTGTTTATATTGTGTTTATGATGGAGGCACTGTGTAAATAGTGTTTATGATGGGGCACTGTTTGTACAGTGTTTATGATGGGGCAATGTTTAAATATGGTTTATGATGGGGGCGCTGTTTAAGTGGTGTTTATGATGGGGGCTCTGTTTAAATAGGGTTTATGATGGGGCACTGTTTATATAGTGTTTATGATGGGGGCACTGTTTAAACAGTGTTTATGATGGGGGCGCTGTTTATATAGTGTTTATGATGGGGACTCTTTTTATATAGGGTTTATGATGGGGGCACTGTTTATATAGTGTTTATGATGGGGGCACTGTTTAAATAGTGTTTATGATGGGGCCCTGCTTAAATAGGGTTTATGATGGGGGCGCTGTTTAAGTGGTGTTTATGATGGGGGCTCTGTTTAAATAGGGTTTATGATGGGGCACTGTTTATATAGTGTTTATGATGGGGGCACTGTTTAAACAGTGTTTATGATGGGGGCGCTGTTTATATAGTGTTTATGATGGGGACTCTTTTTATATAGGGTTTATGATGGGGGCACTGTTTATATAGTGTTTATGATGGGGGCACTGTTTAAATAGTGTTTATGATGGGGCCCTGTTTAAATAGGGTTTATGATGGGGGCGCTGTTTATATAGTGTTTATGACGGGGGCACTGTTTAAATAGTGTTTATGATGGGGGCGCTGTTTATATAGTGTTTATGATGGAGGCACTGTTTATATAGTGTTTATTATGGGGGCACTGATAATATAGTTTTTATATTGGGGACTCTGTTTATATAGGTTTTATGATGGGAGCACTGTTTATTTAGTGTTTATGATGGGGACTCTGTTTATATAGTGTTTATGATGGGGGCACTGTTTATATAGTGTTTACGATGGGGCACTGTTTAAATAGTGTTTATGATGGGGGCGCAGTTTATATAGTGTTTATGATGGGGGCACTTTTTCACTAGGGTTTACGATGAGGGCACCGGTTAAATTGTGTTTATGATGGGGACAATGATTATATAGTGTTTATGATTGGGCACTGTTTATATAGTGTTTATGTTGTGGGAACTGTTTATATATTGTTTATGATGGGGACACTGTTTATATAGTGTTTATGATGTGGGAACTGTTGATATAGTGTTTATGATGGGCGCACTTTTTATATAGTGTTTATGATGGGGGCAATGTTTAAACAGTGTTTTTGATTGGGGAGCTGTTTACATTATGTTTATGATGTTGGATCTGTTTAAACAGTGTTTATGATCGGGGCACTGTTTAAATAGGGTTTATGATGGGACACTGTTTATATAGTGTTTATGATGGGTGCACTGTTTATATAGTGTTTATGATGGGGGAGCTGTTTATATAGTGTTTATGATGGGGCACTGTTTACATAGTGTTTATTATGGGGGCACTGTTTATATAGTTTATATGAAGTGGGAACTGTTTATATAGTGTTTCTGATGGGGGCGCTGTTTATATAGTGTTTTTGATGGGGGCACTTTTTATATAGTGTTTAGGATTGGGCACTGATTATATAGTGATTATGACTGGGACACTGTTTATATAGTGTTTATGAGGGGGGCACTGTTTATATAGTGTTTAGGATGGGGGCACTGTTTATATAAGGATTATGATGGGGGCACTGTTTAAATAGTGATTATGATGGGGGCACTGTTTATATAGTGTTTATGATGGGGCAGTGTTTATATAGTGTTTATGATGGGGCACTGTTTATATAGTGTTTATGACGGGGGCGCTGCTTATATAGTGGTTATGATGGGAGCAATGTTTAAATAGGGTTTATGAAGGGGCACTGTTTATATAGTGTTTATGATGTGGGCACTGTTTAAATAGTGCTAATGATGGGGCATTGTTAATATAGTGTTTATGATGTGGGCACTGTTTACATAGTGTTTATGATGGGGGCACTGTTTATATAGTGTTTATGATGGGGGCACTGTTTAAATAGTGTTTATGATGAGGCCCTGTTTATATAGTGTTTATGATGATGGTACTGTTTAAATTGTGTTTACGATGTTGGAACTGTTTATATAGTGTTTATGATGGGGGCACTTGTTTATATAGTGTTTATGATGGGGGCACTGTTTATATAGTGTTGATGATGGGGGCACTGTTTATATAGTGTTTATGTTGGGGGCACTGTTTATATAGTGTTTATGATGGGGGCACTGTTTATATAGTGTTTATGATGGGGGCACTGTTTATATAGTGTTTATGATGGGGCACTGTTTATATAGTGATTATGATGGGGACACTGTTTATATAGTGTTTATGATAGGGCACTGTTTATATAGTGTTTATGATGGGGGCACTGTCTATATAGGTTTTATGATGGTACACTGTTTATATATAGTTTATGATGGGGGCACCTTTTTATATAGGGTTTATGATGGGACTGTTTATATAGTGTTTATGATAGGGCACTGTTTATATAAGGTTTATGATGGGGGCACTGTGTAAATAGTGTTTATGATGGGGGCACTGTTTATATAGTGTTTATGATGGGGGCACTGTCTATATAGGTTTTATGATGGAACACTGTTTATATATAGTTTATGATGGGGGCACCTTTTTATATAGGGTTTATGATGGGATTGTTTATATAGTGTTTATGATTGGGCACTGTTTATATAAGGTTTATGATGGGACACTGTTTATATAGTGTTTATGATGGGGGCACTGTTTAAATAGTGTTTATGATGAGGCACTGTTTAAATAGTGTTTATGATGGGGGCACTGTTTATATAGTGTTTATGATGTGGGAACTGTTTATATAGTGCTTATGATGGGGACGTGTTTAAATATTGTTTATGATGGGGTACTGTTTATATAGTGTTTATGATGGGGGCACTGTTTATATAGAGTTTATGATGGGGGCTCTGTTTATATTGTGTTTATGATGGAGGCACTGTGTAAATAGTGTTTATGATGGGGCACTGTTTGTACAGTGTTTATGATGGGGCAATGTTTAAATATGGTTTATGATGGGGGCGCTGTTTATATAGTGTTTATGATGGGGGCACTGTTTAAGTGGTGTTTATGATGGGGCCCTGTTTAAATAGGGTTTATGATGGGGCACTGTTTATATAGTGTTTATGATGGGGGCACTGTTTAAACAGTGTTTATGATGGGGGCGCTGTTTATATAGTGTTTATGATGGGGACTCTTTTTATATAGGGTTTATGATGGGGGCACTGTTTATATAGTGTTTATGATGGGGGCACTGTTTAAATAGTGTTTATGATGGGGCCCTGTTTAAATAGGGTCTATGATGGGGGCGCTGTTTATATAGTGTTTATGATTGGGGCTCTGTTTATATAGGGTTTATGATGGGGCCACTGTTTATATAGTGTTTATGACGGGGGCACTGTTTAAATAGTGTTTATGATGGGGGCGCTGTTTATATAGTGTTTATGATGGAGGCACTGTTTAAATAGGGTTAACGATGGGGGCACCGGTTAAATTGGGTTTATGATGGAGACACTGTTTATATAGTGTTTATGATGGGGGCACTGTTTATATAGTGTATATTATGGGGGCACTGATAATATAGTTTTTATATTGGGGACTCTGTTTATATACGTTTTATGATGGGGGCACTGTTTATTTAGTGTTTATGATGTGGACTCTGTTTATATAGTGTTTATGATGGGGGCACTGTTTATATAGTGTTTACGATGGGGCACTGTTTAAATAGTGTTTATGATGGGGGCGCAGTTTATATAGTGTTTAGATGGGGGCACTTTTTCACTAGGGTTTACGATGAGGGCACCGGTTAAATTGTGTTTATGATGGGGACAATGATTATATAGTTTTTATGATTGGGCACTGTTTATATAGTGTTTATGTTGTGGGAACTGTTTATATATTGTTTATGATGGGGACACTGTTTATATAGTGTTTATGATGTGGGAACTGTTGATATAGTGTTATGATGGGGGTGATGTTTGTATAATGTTTATGATGGGGGCACTGTTTTTTATGGTGTTTATGATGGGGCAATATTTATATAGTGTTTATGATGGGCGCACTTTTTATACAGTGTTTATGATGGGGGCAATGTTTAAACAGTGTTTTTGATTGGGGAGCTGTTTCCATTATGTTTATGATGTTGGATCTGTTTAAACAGTGTTTATGATCGGGGCACTGTTTAAATAGGGTTTATGATGGGACACTGTTTATATAGTGTTTATGATGGGGGCACTGATTATATAGTGTTTATGATGGGGGAGCTGTTTATATAGTGTTTATGATGGGGCACTGTTTACATAGTCTTTATTATGGGGGCACTGTTTATATAGTGTATATGAAGTGGGAACTGTTTATATAGAGTTTCTGATGGGGGCGCTGTTTATATAGTGTTTTTGATGGGGGCACTTTTTATATAGTGTTTAGGATTGGGCACTGATTATATAGTGATTATGACTGGGACACTGTTTATATAGTGTTTATGATGGGGGCACTGTTTAAATAGTGTTTATGATGGGGGCACTGTTTATATAGTGTTTATGATGGGGACTCTGTTTATATAGTGTTTATGATGGGGGCACTGTTTATATAGTGTTTATTATGGGGGCACTGTTTAAGTGGTGTTTATGATGGGGGCACTGTTTAAATAGTGTTTATGATGGGGCGCTGTTGAAACAGTGTTTATGATGGGGGCGCTGTTTATATAGTGTTTATGATGGGGACTCTTTTTATATAGGGTTTATGATGGGGCACTGTTTATATAGTGTTTATGATGGGGGCACTGTTTAAATAGTGTTTATGATGGGGCCCTGTTTAAATAGGGTTTATGATGGGGGCGCTGTTTATATAGTGTTTATGATGGGGACTCTGTTTATATAGGGTTTATGATGGGGCCACTGTTTATATAGTGTTTATGACGGGGGCACTGTTTAAATATTGTTTATGATGGGGGCGCTGTTTATATAGTGTTTATGATGGAGGCACTGTTTAAATAGGGTTTACGATGGGGGCACCGGTTAAATTGTGTTTATGATGGAGACAATGTTTATATAGTGTTTATGATGGGGGCACTGTTTATATAGTGTTTATGATGGGGGCACTGATAATATAGTTTTTATATTGGGGACTCTGTTTATATAGGTTTTATGATGGGGGCACTGTTTATATAGTGTTTATGATGGGGACTCTGTTTATATAGTGTTTATGATGGGGGCACTGTCTATATAGTGTTTATGATGGGGCACTGTTTAAATAGTGTTTATGATGGGGGCGCAGTTTATATAGTGTTTATGATGGGGGCACTTTTTCACTAGGGTTTACGATGAGGGCACCGGTTAAATTGTGTTTATGATGGGGTCAATGATTATATAGTGTTTATGATTGGGCACTGTTTATATAGTGTTTATGTTGTGGGAACTGTTTATATATTGTTTATGATGGGGACACTGTTTATATAGTGTTTATGATCTGGGAACTGTTTATATAGTGTTATGATGGGGGTGATGTTTATATAATGTTTATGATGGGGGCACTGTTTATTTGGTGTTCATGATGAGCGCACTTTTTATATAGTGTTTATGATGGGGCAATGTTTAAACAGTGTTTTTGATGGGGGAGCTGTTTACATAGGGTATATGATGGGGGCACTGTTTATATAGTGTTTATGATGGGGCACTGTTTATATAGTGTTTATGATGAGGCACTGTTTAAATAGTGTTTATGATGTTGGATCTGTTTAAACAGTGTTTATGATCGGGGCACTGTTTAAATAGGTTTTATGATGGGACACTGTTTATATAGTGTTTATGATGGGGGCACTGTTTATATAGTGTTTATGATGGGGACTCTGTTTATATAGTGTTTATGATGGGGGCACTGTCTATATAGTGTTTATGATGGGGCACTGTTTAAATAGAGTTTATGATGGGGGCGCAGTTTATTTAGTGTTTATGATGGGGGCACTTTTTCACTAGGGTTTACGACGAGGGCACCGGTTAAATTGTGTTTATGATGGGGACAATGTTTATATAGTGTTTATGATTGGGCACTGTTTATATAGTGTTTATGTTGTGGGAACTGTTTATATATTGTTTATGATGGGGACACTGTTTATATAGTGTTTATGATGTGGGAACTGTTTATATAGTGTTATGATGGGGGTGATGTTTATATAATGTTTATGATGGGGGCACTGTTTATATGGTGTTTATGATGGTGCACTGTTAATATAGTGTTTATGATGGGCGCACTTTTTATATAGTGTTTATGATGGGGGCAATGTTTAAACAGTGTTTTTGATGGGGGAGCTGTTTACATAGTGTTTATGATGGGGGCACTGTTTATAAAGTGTTTATGATGAGGCACTGTTTATATAGTGTTTATGATGAGGCACTGTTTAAATAGTGTTTATGATGTTGGATCTGTTTAAACAGTGTTTATGATCGGGGCACTGTTTAAATAGGGTTT
Organism: Cetorhinus maximus; assembly: GCF_964194155.1. Lineage (NCBI taxonomy): Eukaryota > Metazoa > Chordata > Chondrichthyes > Lamniformes > Cetorhinidae > Cetorhinus > Cetorhinus maximus. The sequence continues at coordinate 34,352 of NW_027596235.1, read as the reverse complement.
ATGATGGGACAATGTTTATAAAGTGTTTATGATGGGGGCACTGTTTATATAGTGTTTATGATGGGGGCACTGTTTATATAGTGTTTATGATGGGGGAGCTGTTTATATAGTGTTTAGGATGGGGACACTGTTCATATAGTGTTTATGATGGGGTACTGTTGATATAGAGTTCATGAGGGGTGCACTGTTTAAACTTTGTTTATGATGGGGGCACTGTTTATATAATGTTTATGATGGGGGCACTGTTTATATAGTGTTTACGATGGGGGCACTGTTTATATAGTGTTTACGATGGGGCACTGTTTATATAGTGTTTACGATGGGTGCACTGTTTATATAGTGTTTATGATGGGGCACTGTTTATATAGTTTTTACGATGGTGGCACTGTTTATATAGTGTTTATGATGGGGGCACTGTTTATATAGTGTTTATGATAGGGCACTGTTTATATAGTGTTTATGATGGGGGCACTGTTTATATAGTGTTTATGATGGGGCACTGTTTATATAGTGTTTTTGATGGGGGCACTGTTTATATAGTGTTTATGATGGGGGCACTGTTTATATAGTGTTTATGATGGGGAGACTGTTTATATAGTGTTTATGATGGGGACTCTGTTTATATAGGGTTTAGGGTGGGTATACTGTTTATATAGTGATTATGATGGGGGCGCTGTTTGTATAGTGTTTATGATGGCGGCACTGTTTAAATAATGTTTATGATTGGGCACTGTTTATATAGTGTTTATGATGTGGGAACTGTTTATATAGTGTTTATGATGGGGACACTGTTTATATATTGTTTATGATGTGGGAACTGTTTATATAGTGTTATGATGGGGGTGCTGTTTATATAATGTTTATGATGGGGGCACTATTTAAACATTGTTTATGTTGGGGGCTCTGTTTATATAGGGTTTATAATGGGGACACTGTTAAAATAGTGTTTGTAATGGGGGCACTGTTTATATAGTGGTTATGTTGGGGGCAATGTTTATATATTGTTTATGATGTGGGCGCTGTTAATATAGTGTTTATGATGGGGACACTGTTTAAATAGTGTTTATGATGGGGGCATTGTTTAAATACTGTTTATGATGTGGGAACTGTTTAAATAGTGTTTATGATGGGAGCACTGTTTATACAGTGTTTATGATGGGGGCACTGTTTATATAGTGTTTATGATAGGGCACTGTTTATATAGAGTTTATGATGTGCCACTGTTTATATACAGTTTAGGATGGGTCACTGTTTATATAGTGTTTATGATGGGGCACTGTTTATATAGTGTTTTTGATTTGGGCACTGTTTATATAGTGTTCATGATGGGGGCACTGTTTATATAGTGTTTATGATGGGGGCAATGTTTATATAAGGTTTATGATGGGGGTACTTTTTATATAGTGTTTTGGGTGGGTATACTGTTTATATAGTGTTTATGATGGGGGCGCTGTTTATATAGTGTTTATGATGGCGGCACTGTTTAAATAGTGTTTATGATTGGCCCCTGTTTAAATAGGGATTACGATGGGGGCACAGGTTAAATTGTGTTTAAGATGGGGAGACTGTTTATATAGTGTTTATGATGGGGCCACTTTTTATATAGTGTTTATGACGGGGGCACTGTTTAAATAGTGTTTAAGATGGAGGCGCTGTTTATATAGTGTTTATGATGGAGGCACTGTTTAAATAGGGTTAACGATGGGGGCACCGGTTAAATTGGGTTTATGATGGAGACACTGTTTATATATTGTTTATGATGGGGGCACTGTTTATATAGTGTTTATGATGGGGGCACTGATAATATAGTTTTTATATTGGGGACTCTGTTTATATAGGTTTTATGATGGGGGCACTGTTCATTTAGTGTTTATGATGGGGACTCTGTTTATATAGTGTTTATGATGGGGGCACTGTTTATATGGTGTTTATGATGGTGCACTGTTTATATAGTGTTTATGATGGGCGCACTTTTTATATAGTGTTTATGATGGGGGCAATGTTTAAACAGTGTTTTTGATGGGGGAGCTGTTTACATAGTGTTTATGATGGGGGCACTGTTTATATAGTGTTTATGATGGGGCACTGTTTATATAGTGTTTATGATGAGGCACTGTTTAAATAGTGTTTATGATGTTGGATCTGTTTAAACAGTGTTTATGATCGGGGCACTGTTTAAATAGGGTTTATGATGGGACAATTTTTATATAGTGTTTATGATGGGGGCACTGTTTATATAGTGTTTATGATGGGGTACTGTTGATATAGAGTTCATGAGGGGTGCACTGTTTAAACTTTGTTTATGATGGGGGCACTGTTTATATAATGTTTATGATGGGGGCACTGTTTATATAGTGTATACGATGGGGGCACTGTTTATATAGTGTTTATGATGGGGCACTGTTTATATAGTGTTTACGATGGGTGCACTGTTTATATAGTGTTTATGATGGGGCACTGTTTATATAGTTTTTACGATGGTGGCACTGTTTATATAGTGTTTATGATGGGGGCACTGTTTATATAGTGTTTATGATAGGGCACTGTTTATATAGTGTTTATGATGGGGGCACTGTTTATATAGTGTTTATGATGGGGCACTGTTTATATAGTGTTTTTGATGGGGGCACTGTTTATATAGTGTTTATGATGGGGGCACTGTTTATATAGTGTTTATGATGGGGAGACTGTTTATATAGTGTTTATGATGGGGACTCTTTATATAGGGTTTAGGGTGGGTACACTGTTTATATAGTGATTATGATGGGGGCGCTGTTTGTATAGTGTTTATGATGGCGGCACTGTTTAAATAATGTTTATGATTGGGCACTGTTTACATAGTGTTTATGATGTGGGAACTGTTTATATAGTGTTTATGATGGGGACACTGTTTATATATTGTTTATGATGTGGGAACTGTTTATATAGTGTTATGATGGGGGTGCTGTTTATATAATGTTTATGATGGGGGCACTATTTAAACATTGTTTATGTGGGGGGCTCTGTTTATATAGGGTTTATAATGGGGACACTGTTAAAATAGTGTTTGTAATGGGGGCACTGTTTATATAGTGGTTATGATGGAGGCAATGTTTATATATTGTTTATGATGTGGGCGCTGTTAATATAGTGTTAATGATGGGGACACTGTTTAAATAGTGTTTATGATGTTGGATCTGTTTAAACAGTGTTTATGATCGGGGCACTGTTTAAATAGGGTTTATGATGGGACACTGTTTATATAGTGTTTATGATGGGGGCACTGTTTATATAGTGTTTATGATGGGGGAGCTGTTTATATAGTGTTTATGATCGTGCACTGTTTACATAGTGTTTATTATGGGAACACTGTTTATATAGTGTATATGATGTGGGAACTGTTTATATAGTGTTTCTGATGGGGGCGCTGTTTATATAGTGTTTTTGATGGGGGCACTTTTCATATAGTGTTTAGGATTGGGCACTGATTATATAGTGATTATGACTGGGACACTGTTTATATAGTGTTTATGATGGGGGCACTGTTTAAATTGTGTTTATGATGGGAACTCTGTTTATATAGTGTTTATGATGATGGCACTGTTTATATAGTGTTTATTATGGGGACACTGTTTAAATAGTGTTTATGATGTGGGAACTGTTTAAATAGTGTTTCTGATGGGGGCGCTGTTTATATAGTGTTTATGATGGGGGCACTGTTTATATAGAGTTTATGATGTGGGCACTGTTTAAATAGTGTTTATGATGTGGGCACTGTTTATATAGTGTTTATGATGGGGCACTGTTTATATAGTGTTTATCATGGGGGCACTGTTTAAATAGTGTTTATGATGTGGGAACTGTTTAAATAGTGTTTATGATGGGGGCTCTGTTTAAATACTGTTTATGATGTGGGAACTGTTTAAATAGTCTTTATGATGGGAGCGCTGTTTATACAGTGTTTATGATGGGGGCACTGTTTATATAGTGTTTATGATGATGGCACTGTTTATATAGTGTTTATTATGGGGACACTGTTTAAATAGTGTTTATGATGGGGGCGCTCTTTATATAGTGTTTATGATGGGGGCACTGTTTATATAGAGTTTATGATGCGGGCACTGTTTAAATAGTGTTTATGATGTGGGCACTGTTTATATAGTGTTTATGATGGGGCACTGTTTATATAGTGTTTATCATGGGGGCACTGTTTAAATAGTGTTTATGATGTGGGAACTGTTTAAATAGTGTTTATGATGGGGGCACTGTTTAAATACTGTTTATGATGTGGGAACTGTTTAAATAGTCTTTATGATGGGAGCGCTGTTTATACAGTGTTTATGATGGGGGCACTGTTTATATAGTGTTTATGATGGGGCACTGTTTATATAGAGTTTATGATGTGCCACTGTTTATATACAGTTTAGGATGGGTCACTGTTTATATAGTGTTTATGATGGGGCACTGTTTATATAGTGTTTTTGATTTGGGCACTGTTTATATAGTGTTCATGATGGGGGCACTGTTTATATAGTGTTTATGATGGGGGCAATGTTTATATAAGGTTTATGATGGGGAGACTGTTTATATAGTGTTTATAATGGGGACTCTGTTTATACAGGGTTTATGATGGGGGCACTGTTTATATAGTGTTTATGATGGGGACTCTGTATATATAGTGTTTATGATGGGGGCACTGTTTAAATAGTGTTTATGATTGGGCACTGTTTATATAGTGTTTATGATGTGGGAACTGTTTTTTTAGTGTTTATAATGGGGACACTGTTTATATAGTGTTTATGATGTGGGAACTGTTTAGATAGTGTTATGATGGGGGTGCTGTTTATATAATATTTATGATGGGGGCACTGTTTAAGTGGTGTTTATGATGGGGGCTCTGTTTAAATAGGGTTTATGATGGGGCACTGTTTATATAGTGTTTATGATGGGGGCACTGTTTAAACAGTGTTTATGATGGGGGCGCTGTTTACATAGTGTTTATGATGGGGACTCTTTTTATATAGGGTTTATGATGGGCGCACTGTTTATATAGTGTTTATGATGGGGGCACTGTTTAAATAGTGTTTATGATGGGGCCCTGTTTAAATAGGGTTTATGATGGGGGCGCTGTTTATATAGTGTTTATGATGGGGACTCTGTTTATATAGGGTTTATGATGGGGCCACTGTTTATATAGTGTTTATGACGGGGGCACTGTTTAAATAGTGTTTATGATGGGGGCGCTGTTTATATAGTGTTTATGATGGAGGCACTGTTTAAATAGGGTTTACGATGGGGGCACCGGTTAAATTGTGTTAATGATGGAGACACTGTTTATATAGTGTTTATGATGGGGGCACTGTTTATATAGTGTTTATGATGTGGGCACTGTTTATATAATGTTTATGATGGGGGCACTGATAATCTAGTTTTTATATTGGGGACTCTGTTTATATAGGTTTTATGATGGGGGCACTGTTTATATAGTGTTTATGATGCGGACTCTGTTTATATAGTTTTTATGATGGGGGCACTGTTTATATAGTGTTTATGATGGGGCACTGTTTAAATAGTGTTTATGATGGGGGCGCAGTTTATATAGTGTTTATGATGGGGGCACATTTTCACTAGGGTTTACGATGAGGGCACCGGTTAAATTGTGTTTATGATGGGGACAATGTTTATATAGGGTTTATGATTGGGCACTGTTTATATAGTGTTTATCTTGTGGGAACTGTTTATATATTGTTTATGATGGGGACACTGTTTATATAGTGTTTATGAAGTGGGAACTGTTGATATAGTGTTATGATGGGGGTGATGTTTATATAATGTTTATGCTGGTGGCACTGTTTATATGGTGTTTATGATGGGGCACTGTTTATATAGTGTTTATGATGGGCGCACTTTTTATTTAGTGTTTATGATGGGGGCAATGTTTAAACAGTGTTTTTGATGGGGGAGCCGTTTACATAGGGTTTATGATGGGGGCACTGTTTATATAGTGTTTATGATGGGGCACTGTTTATATAGTGTTTATGATGAGGCACTGTTTAAATAGTGTTTATCATGTTGGATCTGTTTAAACAGTGTTTATGATCGGGGCACTGTTTAAATAGGATTTATGATGGGACACTGTTTATATAGTGTTTATGATGGGGGCACTGTTTATATAGTGTTTATGATGGGGGTGCTGTTTATATAGTGTTTATGATGGGGCACTGTTTACATAGTGTTTATTATGGGGGCACTGTTTATATAGTGTATATGATGTGGTAACTGTTTATATAGTGTTTCTGATGGGGGCGCTGTTTATATAGTGTTTTTGATGGGGGCACTGTTTATATAGTGTTTATGATGGGGTCTCTGTTTATATAGTGTTTATGATGGGGGCACTGTTTATATAGTGTTTATTATGGGGACACTGTTTAAATAGTGTTTATGATGGGGACGCTCTTTATATAGTGTTTATGATGGGGACACTGTTTATATAGAGTTTATGATGGGGGCACTGTTTAAATAGTGTTTATGATGGGGCACTGTTTATGTAGTGTTTACGATGGGGGCACTGTTTTTATATTTTTTATGATGGGGCACTGTTTATATAGTGTTTATGATGTGGGCACTGTTTATATAGTGTTTATGATGGGGCACTGTTGATACAGTGTTTATGATGGGGGCACTGTTTATATAGTGTTTATCATGGGGGCACTGTTTAAATAGTGTTAATGATGGGGACACTGTTTAAATAGTGTTTATGATGGCGGCACTGTTTAAATACTGTTTATGATGTGGGAACTGTTTAAATAGTGTTTATGATGGGAGCGCTGTTTATACAGTGTTTATGATGGGGGCACTGTTTATATAGTGTTTATGATGGGGCACTGTTTATATAGAGTTTATGATGTGCCACTGTTTATATACAGTTTAGGAAGGGTCTCTGTTTATATAGTGTTTATGATGGGGCACTGTTTATATAGTGTTTTTGATTTGGGCACTGGTTATATAGTGTTCATGATGGGGGCACTGTTTATATAGTGTTTATGATGGGGGCAATGTTTATATAAGGTTTATGATGGGGGTACTGTTTATATAGTGTTTTGGGTGGGTATACTGTTTATATAGTGTTTATGATGGGGGCGCTGTTTATATAGTGTTTATGATGGCGGCACTGTTTAAGTAGGGTTTACGATGGGGGCACAGGTTGAATTGTGTTTATGATGGGGAGACTGTTTATATAGTGTTTATAATGGGGACTCTGATTATACTGGGTTTATGATGGGGGCACTGTTTATATAGTGTTTATGATGGGGGCATTGTTTAAATAGTGTTTATGATTGGGCACTGTTTATATAGTGTTTATTATGTGGGAACTGTTTATATAGTGTTATGATGGGGGTGCTGTTTATATAATGTTTATGATGGGGGCACTGTTTAAACAGTGTTTATGTGGGGGGAGCTGTTTATAAAGGGTCTATAATGGGGGCACAGTTTATATAGAGTTTATGATGGGGGCACCGTTTAAACAGTGTTTATGCTGGGGGCACTGTTTATATAGTGTTTATGATGGGGGCGCTGTTTATATAGTGTATATAATGGGAACACTGTTTAAACAGTGTTTATGTTGGGGGCACTGTTTATATAGTGTATATAATGGGGACACTGTTTAAACAGTGTTTATGATGGGGGCACTGTTTACATAGTGTTTATGATGGGGGCACTGTTTAGATAGTGTTTCTGATTGTGCACTGTTTATATAGTGTTTATGATGGGGCACTGTTTATATAGTGTTTATGATGGGGGCACTGTTTATATAGTGTTTATGATGGGGGCACTGTTTAAATAGTCTTTATGATGAGGCACTGTTTAAATAGGTTTTACGATGGGGGCACCGGTTAAATTGTGTTTATGATGGGGGCACTGTTTATATAGTGCTTATGATGGTGGCACTGTTTAAATAGTGTTTATGATGGGGCACTGTTTCTGTAGTGTTTATGATGTGGGCACTGTTTATATAGTGTTTATGATGGGGGCACTGTTTATATGTGTTTATGTTGGGGCACTGTTTATATAGTGTTTATGATGGGGGCACTGTTTATATAGTGTTTATGTTGGGGCACTGTTTATATAGTGTTTATGTTGGGGCACTGTTTATATAGTTTTAATGATGGGTGCACTGTTTATATAGTGTTTATGATGGGGCCACTATTTAAATAGTGTGTATGATGGGGGCACTATTTAAATAGTGTTTATGAATTTGGATCTCTTTAAACAGTGTTTTGGATGGGGACACTGTTTATATAGTGTTTATGATGGAGGCGCTGTTTATATAGTGTTTATGATGGCGGCACTGTTTTAATAGGGTTTACGATGGGGGCACCGGTTAATTTGTGTTTATGATGGGGACACTGTTTATATATTGTTTATGATGGGGCACTGTTTAGATAGTGTTTCTGATTGGGCACTGTTTATATAGTGTTTATGATGGGGCACTGTTTATATAGTGTTTAAGAGGGGGGCACTGTTTATATAGTGTTTATGATGGGGACTCTGTTTACATAGTGTTTATGATGGGGGCACTGTTTAGATAGTGTTTCTGATTGGGCACTGTTTATATAGTGTTTATGATGGGGCACTGTTTATATAGTGTTTATGAGGGGGGCACTGTTTAAATAGTGTTTATGATGGGGCACTGTTTCTGTAGTGTTTATGATGTGGGCACTGTTTATATAGTGTTTATGATGGGGGCAGCGTTTAAACAGTGTTTATGCTGGGGGCACTGTTTATATAGTGTTTATGATGGGGGCACTGTTTATATAGTGTATATAATGGGGACACTGTTTAAACAGTGTTTATGATGGGGGCACTGTTTATATAGTGTTTATGATGTGGGCACTGTTTATATATTGTTTATGATGGGGGCACTGTTTAAATAGTGTTTATGATGGAGGCCTTGTTTAAATAGTGTTTATGATGGGTGCACTGTTTATATAGTGTTTATGATGGGGACACAGTTTAATTAGTGCTTATGATGGGGGCACTGTTTAAATAGGGATTATGATGGGGGCTCAATTTATATAGTGTTTATGATGGGGCACTGCTTAAATTGTGTTTATGATGGGGCACTGTAAATAAAGTGTTTATGATGGGGCACTGTTTAAATAGGATTTATGATGGGGGCACCGTTTATATTGTGTTTATGATGGGGGCACTTTTTAAATTGTATTTTTCTGATGGGGGCTCTGTTTTTATACTGTTTATGATGGGGGCACTGTTTAAACAGTATTTATGATGGGGCCGCTGTTTATACAGGGTTTATGATGGGACACTGTGTATATAGTGTTTATGATGGGGCCACTATTTAATTAGTGTTTATGATGGGGGCACTGTTTAAATAGTGTTTATGATTTTGGATCTGTTTAAACAGTGTTTAGGATGGGGACACTGTTTATATAGTGTTTATGATAGGGGCGCTGTTTTTATAGTGTTTATGATGGCGGCACTGTTTAAATAGGGTTTATGATGGGGGCACCGGTTAAATTGTGTTTATGATGGGGAGACTGTTTATATAGTGTTTATGATGGGGACTCTGTTTATATAGGGTTTATGATGGGGGCACTGTTTATATAGTGTTTATGATGGGGGCACTGTTTAGATAGTGTTTCTGATTGGGCACTGTTTATATAGTGTTTATGATGTGGACACTGTTTGTATAGTGTTTATGATGTGGGAACTGTTTATATAGTGTTATGATGGGGGTGCTGTTTATATAATGTTTATGATGGGGGCACTGTTTAAACAGTGTTTATGATGGGGGAGCTGTTTATATAGGGTTTATGATGGGGGCACTGTTTATATAGTGTTTGTGATGGGGGCACTGTTTATATAGTGTTTACAATGAGCGCGCTGTTTATATAGTGTTTATGATGTGGGCATTGTTTCAATAGTGTTTATGATGGGGCACTGTTTAAATACTGTTTATGATGTGGGCACTGTTTAAATAGTGTTTATCATGAGGGCACTGTTTATATAGTGTTTATGATGAAGGGCAGTGTTTATATATTGTTTATGATGGGGGCACTGTTTAAATTGTGTTTATGATGAGGGCACTGTTTAAATAGTATTTATGATGGGGCACTGTTTATATAGTGTTTATGATGGGGGCACTGTTTAAATAGTGTTTATGATGGCGCACTGTTTATATAGTGTTTATGATGGGGCACTGTTTAAATAGTGTTTATGATGGCGCACTGTTTATATAGTGTTTATGATAGGGGCACAGTATAAACAGTGTTTATGATGGAGGCACTGTTTATATAGTGTTTATGATGGGGGCACTGTTTAAATAGTCTTTATGATGAGGCACTGTTTAAATAGGGTTTAGGATGGGGGCACCGGTTAAATTGAGTTTATGATGGGGGCACTGTTTATATAGTGTTTATGATGGTGCACTGTTTAAATAGTGTTTATGATGGGGGCGCTGTTTAAATAGGGTTTATGATGGGGGCTCAATTTATATAGTGTTTATGATGGGGGCACTGTTTAAATTGTGTTTTTCTGATGGGGGCACTGATTATATAGTGTTTATGATTTGGGCACTGTTTATATAGTGTTAATGTTGTGGGCACTGTTTAAACAGTGTTTATGATGGGGGCGCTGTTTATATAGGGTTAATGATGGGACACTGTTTATATAGTGTTTAAGATGGGGCACTGTTTATATAGTGTTTATGATGTGGGAACTGTTTAAATAGGGTTTACGATGGGGGCACCGGTTAAATTGTGTTTATGATGACACACTGTTTAAATAGTGTTTATGATGGGGGCACTGTTTATATAGTGTTTATGATGGGGGCACTGTTTATATAGTGTTTATGATGGGGGCACTGTTTATATAGTGTATATGATGGGGGCACTGTTTAAAAAGTGTTTATGATGAGGCACTGTTTATATAGTGTTTATGATGGGGGCACTGTTTAAATAGTGTTTATGATGGGGGCAATGTTTATATAGTGTTTATGATGGGGGCACTGTTTATATAGTGTTTATGATGGGGGCAATGTTTATATAGTGTTTATGATGGGGCACTCTTTTTATAGTGTTCATGATGGGGGTGTAGTTTATATAGTGTTTATGATTGGGCACTGTTTATATAGTGTTTATGATGGGGGAGCTGTTTATATAAAGTTTATAATGGGGCACTGTTTATATAGTGTATATGATGTGGGAACTGTTTATATAGTGTTTATGATGGGAGCGCTGTTTATATAGTGTTTTTGATGGGGGCACTGTTTATATAGTGTTCATGATGGGGCACTGTTTAAATAGCGTTTATGATGGGGACACTGTTTATATAGTGTTTATGATGGGGGCACTGTTTATATAGTGTTTATGATGGGGGCACTGTTTATATAGTGTTTATGATGGGGGCGCTGTTTAAATAGAGTTTATGATGGGGGCACTGTTTATATAGTGTTCATGATGGGGCACTGTTTAAATAGCGTTTATGATGGGGGCTCTGTTTATATAGTGTTTATGATGGGGGCAATGTTTATATAGTGTTTATGATGGGTGCACTGTTTATATAGTGTTTATGATGGGGCACTGTTTATATAGTGTTTAGGATGGGGACACTGTTTATATAGTATTTATGATGGGGACTCTGTTTATATAGTGTTTATGATGGGGGCACTGTTTATATAGTGTTTATGATGGGGCACTGTTTATATAGTGTTTATGATGGGGTCACTGTTTATATAGTGTTTATGATGGGGGCACTGTTTATATAGTGTTTATGATGGGGTCACTGTTTATATAGTGTTTATGATGGGGGCACTGTTTATATAGTGTTTATGATGGGGCACTGTTTATATAGTGTTTATGATGGGGTCACTGTTTATATAGTGTTTATGATGGGGGCACTGTTTATATAGTGTTTATGTTGGGGGCACTGTTTAAATAGTTTACACCACACAGCGCTACATGACTGCCCACACCACTCCCACAGCACTACACCACTGCCCACATCACTCCCACAGCGCTAGACCACTGCCCGCACCACTCCCACAGCGCTACACCACTGCCCGCACCACTCCCACAGCGCTACACCACTGCCCACATCACTCCCACAGCGCTACACCACTGCCCGCACCACTCCCACAGCGCTACACCACAACCCACACCACTCCCACAGCGCTACACCACAACCCACACCACTCCCACAGCGCTACACCACTGCCCACACCACTCCCACAGCGCTACACCACAACACACACCACACCCAAAGCACTACACCACTGCCCACACCACTCCCACAGCACTACACCACAACCCACACCAATCCCACAGCGCTACACCACTGCCCACACCACTCCCAGAGCGTTACAACGCTGTCCACGCCTCACCCACAGCGCTACACCAATGATGACACCATTCTCGCAGCTCTACTCCTCAACCCACAGCACACACACAGCGATAAGCTAATGCCCACACCACTCCCGCAGCGCTACACCAAAACCCACAACACTCCAACAACACTACACGACTGCTCACACCAATCCCACAGCACTACACCTCTGCCCACACCGCTCCCACAGCACTAGACTACTGCCCACACCACTCCCACAGCGCTACACCACTGCCCACACCACTCCCACAGCACTGCACCACTGCCGACACCACTCCCACAGCACAACACCACTGCCCACACCACTCCCACAGCACAACACCACTGCCCACACCACACCCACAGCGCTACACCACTGCCCACACCACTCACGCAGCGCTACACCAATACCCACACCACTCCCACAGCACAACACCACTGCCCACACCACTCCCACAGCACAACACCACTGCCCACACCACACCCACAGCGCTACACCACTGCCCACACCACTCACGCAGCGCTACACCAATACCCACACCACTCCCGCAGCGCTACACCAATACCCACAACACTCCAACAACACTACACGACTGCCCACTCCACTCCCACAATGGTACACTAATGCCCACACCACTCCCACAGCAAAACAGCACTGCCCACACCATTCCCGCAGCGCTACACCACTGCCCACACCACTCCCGCAGCGCTACACCAATACCCACACCACTCCCACAGCACTACACCACTACCCAAACCACTCCCACAGCGCTAGACGACTGCCAACACCACTTCCGCCGCAGAACACCACAGCCCACACCACTCCCACAGCGCTACACCACTGCCCAGAACACTCCCACAGCGCTACACCACAACCCACACCACTCCCATAGCACTACACCGCTGCCCATACCACTCCCACAGCGCTACACCACTGCCCACACCACTCCCACAGCGCTACACCACTGCCCACACCACTCCCACAGCGCTACACCACTGCCCACACCACTCCCACAGCCCTAAACCACTGACAACACCACTCCCACAGCGTTACGCCACTGCCCACACCACTCTCACAGCGTTTCACCACTGCCCACACCACACCCACAGCGCTACACCACTGACCACAACACTCCCACAGCGCTACACCACTGCCCACACCACACCCAAAGCGCTAGCCAATGCCCACACCACTCCCACAGCGTTACACCACTGCCCACACCACTCCCACAACTCTACACCACCGTCGACACCACTCCCAAGGCGCTACACCACAACCCACACCAATCCACAGCGCTACACCACTTCCCACACCACTCCCACAGCGCTACACCACAGCCCACACCACACCCACAGCACTACACCACAGCCCACACCACACCCACAGCACTACACCACTGCCCACACCACTCCCACAGCGCTACACCACAACCCACACCACACCCACAGCACTACACCACTGCCCACACCACTCCCACAGCGCTACACCACAACCCACACCACACCCACAGCGCTACACAACTGCCCAAACCACTCCCACAGCGCTACACCACTGCCCAAACCACTCCCACAGCGCTACACAACTGCCCTCACCACTCCCACAGCGCTACACCACAACGCACACCACTCCCACAGCGTTACACCACTGCCCACACCACTCCCACAGCGCTACACCACTGCCCACACCACTCCCACAGCGCTACACCACTGCCCACACCACACCCACAGCACTGCACCACTGCCCACACCACTTCCACAGCGCTACACCACTGCCCACACCCCTCCCAGAGCGCTAGACCACTGCCCACACCTCTCCCGCAGCAAAACACCACTGCCCACACCAGTCCCAAAGCACTACACCACTGCCCACAAAACTCCCACAGAACTACAACACTGCCCACACCACTCTCACAGAACTACACCACTGCCCACACCACTCCCTCAGGGCTACACCGCTGCCCACACATTTCCCACAGCGCTACCCCAAAACCCATACCACTCCCATAGCGCTACACCACTGTCCACACCACTCCCGCTGCGCTACACCAATGCACACACCACTCCCACAGCGCTACACCACTGCCCACACCAATCCCACAGCACTACACCACTGACCACACCACTCCCACAGCGCTACACCACTGCCCACACCACACCCAGAGCACTACACCACTGCCCACACCACTCCCACAGCGCTGCACAAGTGCCCACACCACTTCCACAGCTCTACACCACAACCCAACACACTCCCAAAGCACTAAACCACTACCCACACCACTCCCACAGCGTTACAACACTGACCACACCAATCCCACAGCACTACAGCACTGCCCACACCACTCGCACAGCACTACACCACCGCCCACACCACACCCACAGCGATTGACCACTGCCCACACCACTCCCACAGCGCTACACCACTGCCCACACCACTCCCATAGCGCTACACCACAACCCACACCACGCTTACAGTGCTACACCACAACCCACACCACTCCCACAGAGCTACTCCACTGCCCACACCACTCCCACAGCACTGCACCACTGCCCACACGACTTCCACACGCTAAACCACTGCCCACACCACTCCCGCAGCGCCACACCACTGCCCTCACCACTCCCACAGCGCTACACCACTGCCCACACCACTCCCACAGCGCTACACCACAACCTACACCACTCCCACAGCGCTAGACCACTGCCCACACTACTTCTGCAGCGCTAGACCACTGCTCACATCACTCCCGCAGCGCCTCACCACTGCCCTCAACATACCCAGAGCACTACACCACTGACCACACCACTCCCCCAGCGCTACACCACTGACCACACCACTCCCACAGCGCTACACCGCAACCCACACACTCCCAAAGCACTAAACCACTGTCCACACCACTCCCACAGCGCTACACCACAGCCCACACCACACCCACAGCGCTACACCACTGCCCACACCACTACCACAGCACTACACCACTGCCCACACCACTCCCACAGCGCTTGACCACTGCCCACACCACTCCCACAGCACTACACCACTGCCCACACCACTCCCACAGCGCTACACCACTGCACACATCACTCCCACAGCGCTACACCACAACCCAACACACTCCCAAAGCACTAAACCACTGCCCACACCACTCCCGCAGCGCGACACCACAACCCACACCACTCCCACAGCGCTACACCACAACCCACGCAACTCCCAAAGCACTAAACCACTGCCCACACCACTCCCACAGCGCTACACCACAACCCACACCACTCCCACAGCGCTACACCACAACCCACACCACTCCCACAGCGCTACACCACTGCCCACACCACTCCCACAGCGCTACACCACTGTCCACACCACTCCCACAGCGCTACACCACTGCCCACACCACTCCCACAGCGCTACACCACTGCCCACACCACTCCCACAGCGCTACACCACAACCCTCACCACTCCCAGAACGTTACACCACTGCCCAAGCCTCTCCCACAGCGCTTCACCACTGCCCACACCACTCCCACAGCGCTACACCACTGCCCATACCACTTGCACAGCGATTGACCACTGCCCACACCACTCCCACAGCGCTACACCACTGCCCACACCACTCCCACAGCGCTACACCACTGCCCACACCACTCCCACAGCGCTACACCACTGCCCACACCACTCCCACAGCGCTACACCACAACCCACACCACTCCCACAGCGCTACACCACTGCCCACACCACTCCCACAGCGCTACACCACAACCCACACCACACCCACAGCAATACACCATTGCCCACACCACTCCCACACCGCTACACCATTGCCCACACCACTCCCACAGCGCTACACCACAACCCACACCACTCACACAGCACTACACCACTGCCCACACCACTCCCACAGCGCTACACCACTGCCCATACCACTTGCACAGCGATTGACCACTGCCCACACCACTCCCACAGCGCTACACCACTGCCCACACCACTCCCACAGTGCTACACCACAACCCACACCACTCCCACAGCACTACACCACTGCCCACACCACACCCGCAATGCTACACCACTGCCCACACCACTCCCACAGCGCTACACCACTGCCCACACCACTCCCACAGCGCTACACCACTGCCCACACCACTCCCACAGCGCTACACCACTGCCCACACCACTCCCACAGCGCTACACCACTGCCCACACCACTCCCACAGCGCTACACCACTGCCCACTCCACTCCCACAGCGCTACACCACTGCCCACACCACTCCCACAGCGCTACACCACTGCCCACACCACTCCCGCAGCACTACACCCCGGCAAACACCACTCCAGCAGCGCTACACCACAACCCACACCACTCCCACAGCACTACACCACAACCAACACCACTCCCGCAGCGCTACACCACTGCCCACACCACTCCCACAGTGCTACACCACTGCCCACACCACTCCCACAGCGCTACACCACTGCCCACACCACTCCCTAAGCGCTACACCACGGCCCACACCACTCCCACAGCGTTACACCACAACCCACACCACTCCCACAGCGCTACACCACTGCCCACTCCACACCCACAGGATTACACCACTGCCCACACAGCTCCCATAGCGCTACACTAATGCCCACACCTGTCCCACAGTACTACACCACTGCCCACACAACTCCCACAGCGCTACACCACTGCCCACACCACTCCCACAGCGCTACACCACTGCCACAGTGTAACACCGCTGCCCAGACCACTCCAGCAGCTTACTCCAATAACCACACCACTCCCACAGCGCTAAACTAATGCCCACACAACTCCCACAGGACTACACCACTGCCCACACCACTCCCACAGCACAACACCACTGCCCTCACCAATCCCACAGCACTACACCACTGCCCACACCACTCCCACAGCACTACACCACTGCCCACACCACACCCACAGCGCTACACCGCTGCCCACACTAACCCCTCATCACTTCACCACTGCCCACACCATTCCGACGGCACTACACCACTGCCCACACCACTCCCACGGCACTACACCGCTGCCCACACCACGCCCACAGCGCTACACTACAACCCACATCACTCCCACAGCGCAACAACACTGCCCACACCACACCCACAGGAGTACACCACTGCCCACACCACACCCACAGGAGTAAACACTGTCCACTCCACTCCCACAGCGCTGAACTCATGCCCACACCACTCCCACAGCGCTACACCACTGCCCACACCACTCCCTAAGCGCTACACCACGGCCCACACCACTCCCACAGCGTTACACCACAACCCACACCACTCCCACAGCGCTACACCACTGCCCACTCCACACCCACAGGATTACACCACTGCCCACACAGCTCCCATAGCGCTACACTAATGCCCACACCTGTCCCACAGTACTACACCACTGCCCACACAAGTCCCACAGCGCTACACCACTGCCCACACCACTCCCACAGCGCTACACCACTGCCACAGTGTAACACCGCTGCCCAGACCACTCCAGCAGCTTACTCCAATAACCACACCACTCCCACAGCGCTAAACTAATGCCCACACAACTCCCACAGGACTACACCACTGCCCACACCACTCCCACAGCACTACACCACTGCCCTCACCAATCCCACAGCACTACACCACTGCCCACACCACACCCACAGCGCTACACCGCTGCCCACACTAACCCCTCATCACTTCACCACTGCCCACACCATTCCGACGGCACTACACCACTGCCCACACCACTCCCACGGCACTACACCGCTGCCCACACCACGCCCACAGCGCTACACTACAACCCACATCACTCCCACAGCGCAACAACACTGCCCACACCACACCCACAGGAGTACACCACTGCCCACACCACACCCACAGGAGTAAACACTGTCCACTCCACTCCCACAGCGCTGAACTCATGCCCATACCACTCCCACAGCGCTACACCACTGCCCACACCACTCCCGCAGTGCTACACCACCACCCACACCAATCCCACAGCGCAAGACGAATGCCCATACCACTCCCACAGCGCTACACCACTGCCCACACCACTCCCGCAGCGTTACACCACTGCCCACACCACTCCCACAGCACTACACCACTGCCCACACCACACCCGCAGCATTACACCACTGCCCACACCACTCCCGCAGCACTACACCACTGCCCACACCACTCCCGCAGCACTTCACCACCACCCACACCACTCCCACAGCGCTAGACGAATGCCCACACCACTCCCACAGCGCTACACCACTGCCCACACCCCTCCCACAGCGCTTCACCACTACCCACACCACTCCCACAGCGCTACACCACAGCCCACACCACTCCCACAGCGCTACACCACAACCCACACCACTCCCACAGCGCTACACCACAACCCACACCACTCCCACAGCGCTACACCACTGCCCACACCACTCCCGCAGCACTGCACCACTGTCCACACCAATCCCACAGCGCTACACCACAGCCCACACCCCTCCCACAGCACTACACCACTGCCCACACCACTCCCACAGCGCTACACCACAACCCACACCACTCCCCCAGCGCTACACCACAGCCCACACCACACCCACAGCGCTACACCACTGCCCACACCACTACCACAGCACTACACCACTGCCCACACCACTCCCACAGCGCTTGACCACTGCCCACACCACTCCCACAGCACTACACCACTGCCCACACCACTCCCACAGCGCTACACCACTGCACACATCACTCCCACAGCGCTACACCACAACCCAACACACTCCCAAAGCACTAAACCACTGCCCACACCACTCCCGCAGCGCTACACCACAACCCACACCACTCCCACAGCGCTACACCACAGCCCACGCAACTCCCAAAGCACTAAACCACTGCCCACACCACTCCCACAGCGCTACACCACAACCCACACCACTCCCACAGCGCTACACCACAACCCACACCACTCCCACAGCGCTACACCACTGCCCACACCACTCCCGCAGCACTGCACCACTGTCCACACCAATCCCACAGCGCTACACCACAACCCACACCACTCCCACAGCGCTACACCACTGCCCACACCACTCCCACAGCGCTACACCACAACCCTCACCACTCCCAGAACGTTACACCACTGCCCAAGCCTCTCCCACAGCGCTTCACCACTGCCCACACCACTCCCACAGCGCTACACCACTGCCCATACCACTTGCACAGCGATTGACCACTGCCCACACCACTCCCACAGCGCTACACCACTGCCCACACCACTCCCACAGCGCTACACCACTGCCCACACCACTCCCACAGCGCTACACCACTGCCCACACCACTCCCACAGCGCTACACCACAACCCACACCACTCCCACAGCGCTACACCACTGCCCACACCACTCCCACAGCGCTACACCACAACCCACACCACACCCACAGCAATACACCATTGCCCACACCACTCCCACACCGCTACACCATTGCCCACACCACTCCCACAGCGCTACACCACAACCCACACCACTCACACAGCACTACACCACTGCCCACACCACTCCCACAGCGCTACACCACTGCCCATACCACTTGCACAGCGATTGACCACTGCCCACACCACTCCCACAGCGCTACACCACTGCCCACACCACTCCCACAGTGCTACACCACAACCCACACCACTCCCACAGCACTACACCACTGCCCACACCACACCCGCAATGCTACACCACTGCCCACACCACTCCCACAGCGCTACACCACTGCCCACACCACTCCCACAGCGCTACACCACTGCCCACACCACTCCCACAGCGCTAAACCACTGCCCACACCACTCCCACAGCGCTACACCACTGCCCACACCACTCCCACAGCGCTACACCACTGCCCACTCCACTCCCACAGCGCTACACCACTGCCCACACCACTCCCACAGCGCTACACCACTGCCCACACCACTCCCGCAGCACTACACCCCGGCAAACACCACTCCAGCAGCGCTACACCACAACCCACACCACTCCCACAGCACTACACCAGAACCAACACCACTCCCGCAGCGCTACACCACTGCCCACACCACTCCCACAGTGCTACACCACTGCCCACACCACTCCCACAGCGCTACACCACTGCCCACACCACTCCCTAAGCGCTACACCACGGCCCACACCACTCCCACAGCGTTACACCACAACCCACACCACTCCCACAGCGCTACACCACTGCCCACTCCACACCCACAGGATTACACCACTGCCCACACAGCTCCCATAGCGCTACACTAATGCCCACACCTGTCCCACAGTACTACACCACTGCCCACACAACTCCCACAGCGCTACACCACTGCCCACACCACTCCCACAGCGCTACACCACTGCCACAGTGTAACACCGCTGCCCAGACCACTCCAGCAGCTTACTCCAATAACCACACCACTCCCACAGCGCTAAACTAATGCCCACACAACTCCCACAGGACTACACCACTGCCCACACCACTCCCACAGCACTACACCACTGCCCTCACCAATCCCACAGCACTACACCACTGCCCACACCACTCCCACAGCACTACACCACTGCCCACACCACACCCACAGCGCTACACCGCTGCCCACACTAACCCCTCATCACTTCACCACTGCCCACACCATTCCGACGGCACTACACCACTGCCCACACCACTCCCACGGCACTACACCGCTGCCCACACCACGCCCACAGCGCTACACTACAACCCACATCACTCCCACAGCGCAACAACACTGCCCACACCACACCCACAGGAGTACACCACTGCCCACACCACACCCACAGGAGTAAACACTGTCCACTCCACTCCCACAGCGCTGAACTCATGCCCACACCACTCCCACAGCGCTACACCACTGCCCACACCACTCCCTAAGCGCTACACCACGGCCCACACCACTCCCACAGCGTTACACCACAACCCACACCACTCCCACAGCGCTACACCACTGCCCACTCCACACCCACAGGATTACACCACTGCCCACACAGCTCCCATAGCGCTACACTAATGCCCACACCTGTCCCACAGTACTACACCACTGCCCACACCACTCCCACAGCGCTACACCACTGCCACAGTGTAACACCGCTGCCCAGACCACTCCAGCAGCTTACTCCAATAACCACACCACTCCCACAGCGCTAAACTAATGCCCACACAACTCCCACAGGACTACACCACTGCCCACACCACTCCCACAGCACTACACCACTGCCCTCACCAATCCCACAGCACTACACCACTGCCCACACCACACCCACAGCGCTACACCGCTGCCCACACTAACCCCTCATCACTTCACCACTGCCCACACCATTCCGACGGCACTACACCACTGCCCACACCACTCCCACGGCACTACACCGCTGCCCACACCACGCCCACAGCGCTACACTACAACCCACATCACTCCCACAGCGCAACAACACTGCCCACACCACACCCACAGGAGTACACCACTGCCCACACCACACCCACAGGAGTAAACACTGTCCACTCCACTCCCACAGCGCTGAACTCATGCCCATACCACTCCCACAGCGCTACACCACTGCCCACACCACTCCCGCAGTGCTACACCACCACCCACACCAATCCCACAGCGCAAGACGAATGCCCATACCACTCCCACAGCGCTACACCACTGCCCACACCACTCCCGCAGCGTTACACCACTGCCCACACCACTCCCACAGCACTACACCACTGCCCACACCACTCCCGCAGCGTTACACCACTGCCCACACCACTCCCGCAGCACTACACCACTGCCCACACCACTCCCGCAGCACTTCACCACCACCCACACCACTCCCACAGCGCTAGACGAATGCCCACACCACTCCCACAGCGCTACACCACTGCCCACACCCCTCCCACAGCGCTTCACCACTACCCACACCACTCCCACAGCGCTACACCACAGCCCACACCACTCCCACAGAACTACACCACTGCCCACACCACTCCCACAGCGCTACACCACTGCCCACACCACTCCCACAGCGCTACACCACAACCCACACCACTCCCACAGCGCTACACCACAACCTACACCACTCCCACAGCGCTACACCACTGCCCACACCACTCCCGCAGCACTGCACCACTGTCCACACCAATCCCACAGCGCTACACCACAACCCACACCACTCCCACAGCGCTACACCACAACCCACACCACTCACACAGCGCTACACCACTGCCCACACCAATCCCACAGCGCTACACCACAACCCACACCACTCACACAGCGCTACACCTCATCCCTCACCACTCTCAGAACGTTACACCACTGCCCACACCACTCCCACAGCGCTACACCACTGCCCACACCACTCCCACAGCGCTACACCACAACCCACACCACTCCCACAGCGCTACACCACAACCCACACCACTCCCACAGCGCTACACCACTGCCCACACCACTCCCGCAGCACTGCACCACTGTCCACACCACTCCCACAGCGCTACACCACAGCCCACAACACTCCCACAGCGCTACACCACTGCCCACACCACTCCCACAGCGCTACACCACAACCCACACCACACCCACAGCAATACACCATTGCCCACACCACTCCCACACCGCTACACCATTGCCCACACCACTCCCACAGCGCTACACCACTGCCCACACCACTCCCACAGTGCTACACCACAACCCACACCACTCCCACAGCGCTACACCACAACCCACACCACTCCCACAGTGCTACACCACAACCCACACCACACCCACAGCAATACACCATTGCCCACACCACTCCCACACCGCTACACCACTGCCCACACCACTCCCACAGCGCTACACCACTGCCCATACCACTTGCACAGCGATTGACCACTGCCCACACCACTCCCACAGCGCTACACCACTGCCCATACCACTTGCACAGCGATTGACCACTGCCCACACCAGCCCACAGCGCTACACCACTGCCCACACCACTCCCACAGCGCTACACCACTGCCCACACCACTCCCACAGCGCTACACCACTGCCCACACCACTCCCGCAGCACTACACCCCGGCAAACACCATTCCAGCAGCGCTACACCACAACCCACACCACTCCCACAGCACTACACCACAACCCAACACACTCCCAAAGCACTAAACCACTACCCACACCACTCCCACAGCGTTACAACACTGACCACACCAATCCCACAGCACTACATCACTGCCCACACCACTCGCACAGCACTACACCACCGCCCACACCACACCCACAGCGATTGACCACTGCCCACACCACTCCCACAGCGCTACACCACTGCCCACACCACTCCCATAGCGCTACACCACAACCCACACCACGCTTACAGTGCTACACCAATGCCCACACCACTCCCACAGCGCTACACCACTGTCCACACCACTCCCATAGCGCTACACCACAACCCACACCACGCTTACAGTGCTACACCAATGCCCACACCACTCCCATAGCGCTACACCACAACCCACACCACGCTTACAGTGCTACACCACAACCCACACCACTCCCACAGAGCTACTCCACTGCCCACACCACTCCCACAGCACGGCACCACTGCCCACACGACTTCCACACGCTACACCGCTACCCACACCACTCCCACAGCGATACCACACTGCCCAAACCACACCCACAGCGCTAAACCACTGCCCACACCACTCCCGCAGCGCCACACCACTGCCCTCACCACTCCCACAGCGCTACACCACTGCCCACACCACTCCCACAGCGCTAGACCACTGCCCACACTACTTCTGCAGCGCTAGACCACTGCTCACATCACTCCCGCAGCGCCTCACCACTGCCCTCAACATACCCAGAGCACTACACCACTGACCACACCACTCCCCCAGCGCTACACCACTGACCACACCACTCCCACAGCGCTACACCGCAACCCACACACTCCCAAAGCACTAAACCACTGTCCACACCACTCCCACAGCGCTACACCACAGCCCACACCACACCCACAGCGCTACACCACTGCCCACACCACTACCACAGCACTACACCACTGCCCACACCACTCCCACAGCGCTTGACCACTGCCCACACCACTCCCACAGCACTACACCACTGCCCACACCACTCCCACAGCGCTACACCACTGCACACATCACTCCCACAGCGCTACACCACAACCCAACACACTCCCAAAGCACTAAACCACTGCCATCACCACTCCCGCAGCGCTACACCACAACCCACACCACTCCCACAGCGCTACACCACAGCCCACGCAACTCCCAAAGCACTAAACCACTGCCCACACCACTCCCACAGCGCTACACCACAACCCACACCACTCCCACAGCGCTACACCACAACCCACACCACTCCCACAGCGCTACACCACTGCCCACACCACTCCCGCAGCACTGCACCACTGTCCACACCAATCCCACAGCGCTACACCACAACCCACACCACTCCCACAGCGCTACACCACTGCCCACACCACTCCCACAGCGCTACACCACAACCCACACCACTCACACAGCGCTACACCACAACCCTCACCACTCCCAGAACGTTACACCACTGCCCAAGCCTCTCCCACAGCGCTACACCACTGCCCACACCACTCCCACAGCGCTACACCACTGCCCATACCACTTGCACAGCGATTGACCACTGCCCACACCACTCCCACAGCGCTACACCACTGCCCACACCACTCCCACAGCGCTACACCACAACCCACAACACTCCCACAGCGCTACACCACTGCCCACACCACTCCCACAGCGCTACACCACTGCCCACACCACTCCCACAGCGCTACACCACAACCCACACCACACCCACAGCGCTACACCATTTCCCACACCACTCCCACAGCGCTACACCACAACCCACACCACTCACACAGCACTACACCACTGCCCACACCACTCCCACAGCGCTACACCACTGCCCACACCACTTGCACAGCGATTGACCACTGCCCACACCACTCCCACAGCGCTACACCACTGCCCACACCACTCCCACAGTGCTACACCACAACCCACACCACTCCCACAGCACTACACCACTGCCCACACCACACCCGCAATGCTACACCACTGCCCACACCACTCCCACAGCGCTACACCACTGCCCACACCACTCCCACAGCGCTACACCACTGCCCACACCACTCCCACAGCGCTACACCACTGCCCACACCACTCCCACAGCGCTACACCACTGCCCACACCACTCCCACTGCACTACACCACTGCCCACACCACTCCCACAGCGCTACACCACAACCCACACGACTCCCACAGCGCTACACCATTGCCCACACCACGCCCACAGCACTACACCACTGCCCACACAACTCCCACAGCACTAGACGAATGCCCACACCACTCCCACAGCACGACACCACTACCCACACCACACCCACAGCGCTACACCACTGCCCACACCACTACCACAGAGCTACACCACTGCCCACACCACTCCCACAGCTCAACACCACTGCCCACACCACTCCCACAGCGCTACACCACTGCCCACTCCACACCCACAGCGCTACACCACTGCCCACACCACTCCCACAGCGCTACACCACTGCCCACACCACTCCCGCAGCACTACACCCCGGCAAACACCACTCCAGCAGCGCTACACCACAACCCACACCACTCCCACAGCACTACACCACAACCAACACCACTCCCGCAGCGCTACACCACTGCCCACACCACTCCCACAGTGCTACACCACTGCCCACACCACTCCCACAGCGCTACACCACTGCCCACACCACTCCCTAAGCGCTACACCACGGCCCACACCACTCCCACAGCGTTACACCACAACCCACACCACTCCCACAGCGCTACACCACTGCCCACTCCACACCCACAGGATTACACCACTGCCCACACAGCTCCCATAGCGCTACACTAATGCCCACACCTGTCCCACAGTACTACACCACTGCCCACACAACTCCCACAGCGCTACACCACTGCCCACACCACTCCCACAGCGCTACACCACTGCCACAGTGTAACACCGCTGCCCAGACCACTCCAGCAGCTTACTCCAATAACCACACCACTCCCACAGCGCTAAACTAATGCCCACACAACTCCCACAGGACTACACCACTGCCCACACCACTCCCACAGCACTACACCACTGCCCTCACCAATCCCACAGCACTACACCACTGCCCACACCACTCCCACAGCACTACACCACTGCCCACACCACACCCACAGCGCTACACCGCTGCCCACACTAACCCCTCATCACTTCACCACTGCCCACACCATTCCGACGGCACTACACCACTGCCCACACCACTCCCACGGCACTACACCGCTGCCCACACCACGCCCACAGCGCTACACTACAACCCACATCACTCCCACAGCGCAACAACACTGCCCACACCACACCCACAGGAGTACACCACTGCCCACACCACACCCACAGGAGTACACACTGTCCACTCCACTCCCACAGCGCTGAACTCATGCCCATACCACTCCCACAGCGCTACACCACTGCTCACACCACTCCCGCAGTGCTACACCACCACCCACACCAATCCCACAGCGCTAGACGAATGCCCATACCACTCCCACAGCGCTACACCACTGCCCACACCACTCCCGCAGCGTTACACCACTGCCCACACCACTCCCACAGCACTACACCACTGCCCACACCACTCCCGCAGCGTTACACCACTGCCCACACCACTCCCACAGCACTACACCACTGCCCACACCACTCCCGCAGCGTTACACCACTGCCCACACCACTCCCGCAGCACTACACCACTGCCCACACCACTCCCGCAGCACTTCACCACCACCCACACCACTCCCACAGCGCTAGACGAATGCCCACACCACTCCCACAGCGCTACACCACTGCCCACACCACTCCCACAGCGCTTCACCACTACCCACACCACTCCCACAGCGCTACACCACTGCCCACACCACTCCCACAGAACTACACCACTGCCCACACCACTCCCACAGCGCTACTCCACTGCCCACACCACTCCCACAGCGCTACACCACAACCCACACCACTCCCACAGCGCTACACCACTGCCCACACCACTCCCGCAGCACTGCACCACTGTCCACACCAATCCCACAGCGCTACACCACAACCCACACCACTCCCACAGCGCTACACCACAACCCACACCACTCCCACAGCGCTACACCACTGCCCACACCAATCCCACAGCGCTACACCACAACCCACACCACTCACACAGCGCTACACCTCATCCCTCACCACTCCCAGAACGTTACACCACTGCCCACACCACTCCCACAGCGCTACACCACTGCCCACACCACTCCCACAGCGCTACACCACAACCCACACCACTCCCACAGCGCTACACCACAACCCACACCACTCCCACAGCGCTACACCACTGCCCACACCACTCCCGCAGCACTGCACCACTGTCCACACCACTCCCACAGCGCTACACCACAGCCCACAACACTCCCACAGCGCTACACCACTGCCCACACCACTCCCACAGCGCTACACCACAACCCACACCACACCCAGAGCAATACACCATTGCCCACACCACTCCCACACCGCTACACCATTGCCCACACCACTCCCACAGCGCTACACCACTGTCCACACCACTCCCACAGCGCTACACCACAGCCCACAACACTCCCACAGCGCTACACCACTGCCCACACCACTCCCACAGCGCTACACCACAACCCACACCACACCCAGAGCAATACACCATTGCCCACACCACTCCCACACCGCTACACCATTGCCCACACCACTCCCACAGCGCTACACCACTGCCCACACCGCTCCCACAGTGCTACACCACAACCCACACCACTCCCACAGCACTACACCACTGCCCACACCACTCCCACAGCGCTACACCACTGCCCATACCACTTGCACAGCGATTGACCACTGCCCACACCACTCCCACAGCGCTACACCACTGCCCATACCACTTGCACAGCGATTGACCACTGCCCACACCACTCCCACAGCGCTACACCACTGCCCACACCACTCCCACAGCGCTACACCACTGCCTACACCACTCCCACAGCGCTACACCACTACCCACACCACTCCCACAGCGCTACACCACTGCCCACACCAATCCCACAGCGCTACACCACTGCCCACACCACTCCCGCAGCACTACACCCCGGCAAACACCACTCCAGCAGCGCTACACCACAACCCACACCACTCCCACAGCACTACACCACAACCAACACCACTCCCACAGCACTACACCACAACCAACACCACTCCCGCAGCGCTACACCACTGCCCACACCACTCCCACAGTGCTACACCACTGCCCACACCACTCCCACAGCGCTACACCACTGCCCACACCACTCCCACAGCGCTACACCAATGCCCACACCCACTCCCTAAGCGCTACACCACGGCCCACACCACTCCCACAGCGCTACACCACTGCCCACACCACTCCCACAGCGCTACACCACTGCCCACACCACTCCCACAGCGCTACACCACTGCCCACACCACTCCCACAGCGTTACACCACAACCCACACCACTCCCACAGCGCTACACCTCTGCCCACTCCACACCCACAGGATTACACCACTGCCCACACAGCTCCCATAGCGCTACACTAATGCCCACACCTGTCCCACAGTACTACACCACTGCCCACACAACTCCCACAGCGCTACACCACTGCCCACACCACTCCCACAGCGCTACACCACTGCCACAGTGTAACACCGCTGCCCAGACCACTCCAGCAGCTTACTCCAATAACCACACCACTCCCACAGCGCTAAACTAATGCCCACACAACTCCCACAGGACTACACCACTGCCCACACCACTCCCACAGCACTACACCACTGCCCTCACCAATCCCACAGCACTACACCACTGCCCACACCACGCCCACAGCACTACACCACTGCCCACACTAACCCCTCATCACTTCACCACTGCCCACACCATTCCCACGGCACTACACCACTGCCCACACCACTCCCACGGCACTACACCGCTGCCCACACCACGCCCACAGCGCTACACCTCTGCCCACACCACACCCACAGGAGTACACACTGCCCACTCCACTCCCACAGCGCTAGACGAATGCCCACACCACTCCCACAGCGCTACACCACTGCCCACACCACTCCCACAGCGCTTCACCACTGCCCACACCACTCCCACAGAACTACACCACTGCCCACACCACTCCCACAGCGCTACAACACTGCCCACACCACTCCCACAGCACTACACCACTGCCCACAACACTCCCACAGCACTACACCACTGCCCACACCACTCCCACAGCGCTACAACACTGCCCACACCACTCCCACAGCACTACACCACTGCCCACACCACTCCCACAGCCCTACACCACTGCACACACCACTCCCACAGCGCTACACCACTGCCCACACCACTCCCACAGCACTACACCACTGACCACACGACTCAAACAGCGCTACACCACTTCCCACACCACTCCCACAGCGCTACACCACAACCCACACCACTCCCACAGCACTACACCACTGACCACACCACTCCCACAGCGCTACACAACTGACCACACCACTCCCACAGCGCTACACCACTGCCCACACCACTCCCACAGTAATTGAGGGTGTGCTGCACTATTGGAGTGTCAGTAATTGAGGGTGTGCTGCACTATTGGAGTGTTAAAGGGACAGAGCGTGAGATCACTGGGACGTTAAATGGACAGAGAGCGATCGCGGAGATGTTAATGGGACAGAGAGTGAGAACAGAGAAAGTGAATGGGACAGAGATTGAGATCAGGGACTGTTAAAGAGACATTGAGTGCGATCACGGGGAGTTTAAAAGGACAGAGAGTTAGATCACTCGGAGGTTAAAGGGACAGAGAGTGAGATCACAGGGAGGTTAAAGGGACAGTGAGTGAGATCACAGGGAGGTTAAAGGGACAGAGACTGAGATCACGGAGAGGCTAAAGGGACAGAGAGTTAGATCACGGGGAGTTTAAAAGGACAGAGAGTGAGATCACGGGGAGGTTAAAGGGACAGAGACTGAGATCACGGGGAGGTTAAAGGGACAGAGACTGAGATCACGGGGAGGCTAAAGGGACAGAGAGTTAGATCACGGGGAGTTTAAAAGGACAGAGAATGAGATCATGGAGAGTTTAAATGGACAAAGAGTGAGATCACGTGGAAGTTAAAGGGACAGAGAGTGAGATCACGGGGACGTTAAAGGGACAGAGACTGAGATCACGGGGAGGCTAAAGGGACAGAGAGTTAGATCACGGGGAGTTTAAAAGGACAGAGAATGAGATCACGGAGAGTTTAAATGGACAGAGAGTGATATCACGGGGAGGTTAAAGGGACAGAGACTGAGATCACGGGGAGGTTAAAGGGACAGACAGTTAGATGACGGTGAGGTTAAAAGGACAGAGAGTGAGATCACGGGGAGGTTAAAGGGACAGACAGTGAAATTACGGGGTGGTTAAAGGGACAGAGACTGAGATCACGGGGAAGTTAAAGGGACAGAGAGTGAGATGACGGGGATGTTAAAGGGACAGACAGTGAGATCACGGGGAAGTAAAAGGGACAGAGAGTGAGATCACGGGGAGGATAAAGGGACAGTGAGTGAGATCACGGGGAGGTTAAAGGGACAGAGAGTGAAATCACGGGGAGTTTAAAAGGACGAGACTGAGATCATGGGGAGGTTAAAGGGACAGAGAGTGAGATCACGTGGAGTTAATGGGACAGAGAGTGAGATCACGGGGAGTTAAAGGGACATGGAGTGACATCACGGGGAGGTTAAAGGGGCAGAGGGTGAGATCTCGGAGATGTTAAAGGGACAGAGAGTGAGATCACGGGGAGGTTACGGGGACAGAGCATGAGAACACGGGGAGGTTAAAGGGCCAGATAGTGAGATCACGGGGAGGTTAAACGTACACAGAGTGAGATCACGGGGAGGTTTAAGGGATAGAGAGTTAGATTAGGGGGAGTTTAAAAAAACAGAAAGTGAGATCACGGGTAGGTTAAAGGGCCAGAGAGTTAGATGACGGGGAGGTTAAAAGGACAGAGGCTGAGATCACGGGGAGGTTAAAGGGACAGAGAGAGAGATCACGGGGAGGTTAAAGGGACATAGAGCGAGAAAACGGGGATATTGAAGGGACAGACAGTGAGATATCGGGGAGGTTAAAGGGACAGAGAGTGTGTTCACAGGGACGTTAAAGTGACAGAGAGTGAGATCACGGGGAGGTTAAAGGGAATGAGAGTGAGTTTACTGGGAGGTTAAAGGGACTGAGATTTAGATCACGGACAAGTTAAAGGGACAGAGAGTGAGATTACGGGGACGTTAAAGGGAGTGTGAATGAGATCACGGGGAGGTTTAAGGGACAGAGAGTGAGATCACGGGGAGTTTAAAGGGACAGAGAGTGAGATAACGGGTAGGTTAAAGGGACAGAGAGTGAGATCACGGGGAGGTTAAAGGGCCAGAGATTGAGATCACGGTGATGTTATGGGGACAGAGGGTGAGATAACGGGGAGGTTAAAGGGACAGGGAGTGAGATCACGGGGATGTTAAAGGGACAGAGAGTGAGATCACGGGGATGTTAAAGGGACAGAGAGTGAGATCACGGGGATGTTAAAGGGACAGAGAGTGAGATCACGGGGATGTTATAGGGACAGAGGGTGAAATCACGGGGAGATTAAGGGAAAGGGAGTGCGATCACGGGAGGGTTAAATGGACAGAGAGGAAGATCACGGGGAGGTTAAAGGGACAGAGATTGAGGTCAAGGGGAGGTTAAAGGGACAGAGATTGTGATCAAGGTGTTGTTAAATGGACAGAGAGAGATCACGGGGAGGTTAAAGGGACAGAGTGTGAGATAACGGGAGGTTAATGGGGCAGAGAGTGAGATCACGGGAAGGTTAAAGGGCCAGAGAGTTAGATGATGGGGTAGTTAAAATGACAGGGAATGAGATCACGGGGAGGTTAAAGGGACAGAGAGTGTGATCACGGGGAGTTTATAGGGACAGAGAGTGAGATCACGGGGAGGTTAAATGGACAGAGAATGAGATCACGGGGAGGTTAAAGGGACATTGAGTGAGATCACGGGGAGGTTATAGGGACAGAGAGTGAGATCACGGGGAGGTTAAAGGGACAGAGAGTGAGATCACGGGGAGGTTTAAAGGGACAGAGAGTGAGATCACGGGGAGGTTAAAGGGACAAAGATTGAGATCGGGGACAGTCAAAAGGACAAAAAGTGAGAACAGGGACTGTTAAAGGGACAGAGATTGCGATCACGGGGAGGTTAAAGAGACAGAGAGTGAGATCATGGGGAGGTTAAAGGGACGGAGAGAGAGATCACGGGGAGTTTAAAAGGACGAGACTGAGATCATGGGGAAGTAAAAGGGACAGAGAGTGAGATCACGGGGAGTTCAATGGGACATGGAGTGAGATCACGGGGAGGTTAAAGGGGCAGATAGTGTGATCACGGGGAGGTTAAAGGGACAGAGAGTGAGATCACGAGGAGTTTATAAGGACAGAGACTGAGATCACAGGGAGGTTAAAGGGACAGAGAGGGAGATCACGGGAAGTTTACAAGGACGAGACTTAGATCATGGGGAAGTTAAAGGGACAGAGAGTGAGATCACGTGGAGGTTAAAGTGACAGAGAGTGAGATCACGTGGAGGTTAAAGGGACAGAGAGTGAGATCACGGGAAGGTTAAAGGGACAGAGTGTGAGATCACGGGCAGGTTAAAGGGACAGAGAGTGAGATTACGGGGAGGTTAAAGGGACAGAGATTGAGATCACGGGGAGGTTAAAGGGACATAGAGTGAGTTAAGGGAAGGGTAAAGGGTCAGAGATTGAGAACATGGGGAGGACAAAGAGCCAGAGAGTGAGATCACGGGGCGGTTAAAGTGCCAGAGAGTTAGATGACGGGGTAGTTAAAATGACAGAGAATGAGATCACGGGGAGGTTAAAGGGACAGAGAGTGAGATCACTGGAAGGTTAAAGGGACAGAGAGTGAGATGACAGGGATATTAAGGGGACAGACAGTGAGATCACGAAAAGGTAAAAGGGACAGAGAGAGAGATCACGGGGAGGTTAAAGTGACAGAGAGTGAGATCACGGGGAGGTTAAATGGACAGAGAATGAGATCACGGGGAGGTTAAAGGGACATTGATTGAGATCACGGGGAGGTTATAGGGACAGAGAGTGAGATCACGGGGAGGTTAAAGGGACAGAGAGTGAGATCACGGGGAGGTTAAAGGGACAGAGAGTGAGATCACGGGGAGGTTATAGGGACAGAGAGTGAGATCACGGGGAGGTTAAAGTTACAGAGAGTGAGATCACGGGGAGGTTAAAGGGACAAAGATTGAGATCGGGGACAGTCAAAAGGACAAAAAGTGAGAACAGGGACTGTTAAAGGGACAGAGATTGCGATCACGGGGAAGTTAAAGGGACAGAGAGTGAGATCATGGGGAGGTTAATGGGACGGAGAGAGAGATCACGGGGAGTTTAAAAGGACGAGACTGAGATCATGGGGAGTTCAATGGGACATGGAGTGTGATCACGGGGAGGTTAAAGGGACAGAGAGTGAAATCACAGGGAGGTTAAACGTACACAGAGTGAGATCACGGGGAGGTTTAAGGGAGAGATAGTTAGATTACGGGGAGCTTAAAAAAACAGAAAGTGAGATCACGGGGAGTTTAAAGGAACAGAGACTGAGATCACGAGGAGTTTATAAGGACAGAGACTGAGATCACAGGGAGGTTAAAGGGACAGAGAGGGAGATCACGGGGAGTTTACAAGGACGAGACTGAGATCATGGGGAAGTTAAAGGGACAGAGAGTGAGATCACGTGGAGGTTAAAGGGACAGAGAGTGAGATCACGGGGAGGCTAAATGGACGGAGAGTGAGTT